>NC_041385.1:205663985-205714000 GCF_002162155.2 Triticum dicoccoides
GGTGGGGGTGGATGCAGGACCCTGTGGCGTTGCCTCTGGATGAACAGGACGACCCCATGGAGGGCTGGATGAATAGTAGATGATGGAGGGGTGCCCGTGGAGGGGTGGTTGAACAGTGGCCAGTGGAGTAGCGCGCGGTGGAGGCTGGATGAACAGGAGCCTGTGGAGGCTGGAGAAGGTCGACGGTAGCCCATGGAGGCTGGAGGATGTGACGATGGAGATGAACAGTATCTCGTGGAGTCCCGTTTTGCGGTACGCCACACCCCTCCCGATGAACAGGACCCCCGTTTCGACCGTAGCGCTCCAACACAAGTCGGTTTTGTCTGTTTTGCAGTACGCCACACCCCTCCCAATCAACAGGACCCCCGTTTCGACCGTAGGAGGTCCGTTTCCTCCGTTTTGCGGTATGCCAGACCCCTCACGATGAACAGGATCCTGTTTCGAACGTGGCCAGTCGAACACAAGGCTGTTTCCTCCGTTCTGCGGTACGCCAGGCCTCATTTCCATCACCTATTCCATCCAAGCCAGTTGGCTCCCACGTGTTCCGTTGCCTCCCGATGAACACGAGCATTCCGTTGCCTCCCCATGAACACGACGACGATGTAGTTTCTCCGTTCCGACCTAGCCATGTACACGAGCCCTGGCCGTACGTATGCGTGAGTAGGCGTTCGAGACCCGCCCGTATGTACATATACGTGGCCGTATTTTCTTTCTTGCACACTGGCCGCTGTACGTACGTGTACATGCTACGTGCGCGCATCTACTATGACACGTACGCGCCTCTACTACGACACGTGCGCGCCTCTACTATGACACGTGTGCGCCTCTACATCCACCAGTATGTACGTACACGTTCGCGACCGGAATGACAATGCTACGTATGCTTTGACTAGGTGGGTCCCGACTGTCAGGCACTTCCTTGCATGCGAAGATGTAGCTGGTGGGTCCCAACAGTCAGGGGGGCTAATCGTTTTTTTGCCCAGACACACTTCCTTGCGTGCGAAGATGTAGCTGGTGGGTCCCAGCAGTCAGGGGGGAAACGTTTTTTTCGCGAAATACAGTGACCCGTCCGGTGGGTCCCTCCTGTCAGGTGGAGGTATCATTATTTTCCGCATAATAAGGAGGCACTTCCTTGCTGCGGCCGTGGACCCAACTGTCAGCCTCTCCACGTACAGTCCACGCCCAATGGAAGTCGTTCCTTGACCACGTTGACCACGCCACGCCGAGAGCACCAGGGCGGTGGACAACGGAGAGGCTAGGAAGGGGACGACGCGGAGCCGGGGAAGACACGTCAGTGGATGCCCACGCGTAGAGGAGTATGAGGGTTCACTCATTCGGCTGCGGTGTGAGGCTGCCGTCGCCGCACAATAACAGAGGTTGTGGGTGAGTAGAGGGATGGCCTGGCCAGCGGTGGGAGTAGCAGGGGGCGGTGAGGCCTCTGCGGCATCACAGCTGGCCACGAGCGGCAGGAGCATGCGGCACGACCGGTGCTGCTTTAGGAGGCTGGAGCAAGAAGACCAGAGGTTGAAGAAGCACTACGACCATTGGATGGACATCGTACGATCACTGGAGCTAGAATTGTTCATATATTGACTAAAGTTGACAAAGGCCTCCGTCCCAGTCAACTTAGTAGGCCCACAAGTCAGCCTCCCACCAAGGTGGGTCCCAGCTAGCAGGGGGTTTTCATTTTTTTGTGCGTAATAAGGAGGCACTTCCGGTGGGTCCGAGCTGACAGCAGGGGGAATGTTTTTTTCACGAAATACGGTGGCCCGTCCGGTGGGTCCCAGCATTTAGGGTGAAACATTTTTTTCGCGAAATACTGGTGGCCCATCCGGCGGGTCCCTGCTATCAGGTGGATGAATAATTATTTTCCGCGTAATAAGGAGGCACTTCCTTGTGGCTACCTTGGACCCAGCTGTCAGCTTCTCCAAGTACAGTACTCTTCCGATGGAAGTCGGTCGTTGACCACATTGACCACGCCGCGCCGAGAGCACCACGGCGGTGGACGACGGCGAGGCCTAGGAAGGGGACGATGCGGAGCCGGGGAAGACGCGACAGTGGAAGCCCGCGCGGAGAGGAGTACGAGGGTTCACCGGTTCGGCTGCCGTCGCCGCAGAAAAACAGGGGGTGTGGGTGAGTAGAGGGATGCCCTGGCCAGTGGTGGGAGTAGTAGAGGCGCCGAGGCCTGCGCGGCAGCATAGCCGGCCACAGGAGGTGGGAGCAGGCGGTCCCGCCGGCGCTGCTTTGGCGGATGGAGCAACAAGATCAGAGATTGAAGAAACACGACGACCATTGGATTGACATCCAACGGTTACATCTGCTAGAATCATTTGTTGACGTATATAATAACTAAAAAAAATCTTGCATACGTGTCAACTAAACAGACCCACAAATAAGACCACTCCCTCTTTTTTTAATAATTTATATATATCTCATGGCAACTTCTTATGCAATTTATTGCAGTCTTTTTTTCTCGTTGGCCAGGGCCAATTTCGCATATTTCGGTGGGTTCCAAACTATTTTTAATACCAAAATGTCGAGCCAGATTTAAAGTACTTTGAAGATATATTTAAATTAGGTTAATGCCGAGTGAAATAGGAATCTGAAAATGTGAAAAAATTCAGAAATTATAAAGTAATTGCCAATTTGTCATCTGTTTTTATATTTACAACCCATTTCATATTACTTTCAAGATTTGTAGGCGTCTCGAAAGAGTTGCAGCCCATCAGGGCATAGAAAAATAAGTAGGCCTGGATTGGGTATTCTTCAGAAAAAATAAACTGGGCTCATTTTCACAAAGAAAAAAATAGCTGGGCTGGTCACATGGTGAACATAAAATATAAGCCTGGGCTAGACGGGCCACAACCCAGTTCAAACCCTGCTCCGTCTCAACAATAACCAAAAAAATACTGCTGGAGCAACTACGTCCCAGGTGTCAGCCGATCTTGTGTTGTTCTCTTGTCTATTGACTATATACGCTCACAATGTCGTGGGTCCCAGATGTCAGGAAAAAACTAGGAGGAAGCATTTTATTTTTTCATATGCTGACGTGGTGGGCCCCTACTATCATCCTCTCCACGTACTTTGCCGATTCCTGTTGTTTGTTGACCATGTTGACAACATGAGAGGGCAGCGCTGCGGCGAGCGCACCAAAGCGCATGGAGGACGTCGACGTTAACAATTTAGGAGACGGTGGGGCGGCGATGCGTGCGCTGAGGCACAGCCAGCCGTGGGAGGCGGAAGCAGGCGGCCCCGCCGGTGCTGGTTTCGTTTTGGCGGGTGGAGGAAGACAGGACTGAAGAAACACGACAGACTGTAAAAGCAGCATGAGTACTTAACAACCTTAACTAAAACCAGCAGGGGCACTTAACAACCAAAGCTGAAAGCAGTATGAGTACTTATACAGGTTCAACCATACAAATCACGCCTTGAACAGTGCTACTTTGCCTATAGTTAACCAAGGGTGAGGTCGCCAAGCCCTAGGACAAGGCCCAGGTGCCACCCTGTGCATCCACAACCTTCTGAAAGCGGCTTCATCTCGCAATGTGGTCAATAAACAGGATATTCGCTTTAGAGCCATGGAAAAGCATGAACATAATCTTCTGTCCTATTCTCCAAGATGGACGAGCCTTCATTATTTGAGACCACCCATGAATAAGTATCTTTTCACCTCCAAGGGGAATTGAGTAGGTCGACATAAACATCATGTTGTGACCAAGCACAAGTCTGACCCGACCATGGTCAGGCATCTGGATAGGAACAATAGAACTAGGCAGTTTCTGTTTCAAGAAGATTACAACTGTAAAAGTGTGTATAAGCAATAGTTTATGAACAACATATGTAACAGAAAACAGCTCGTACCATAAGTTTCTCGACACAGTTGGACCTGTTCAACAAGTGCAGAAGTGGCACACATATCCCACGTGGCCTTCCACCATTGAAACGCCCCACAACGACCTCAAGACGATCAATAAAGTGTAGGAACTTGTGGATGTCGACCCAGTCAACTTCAGTCCCATCAGTAACAGCCGAGTTATTACAGAATAACAAATGAGCAGCCTGCTTAACTCTGAAAAACCTACACGTGCTACCAATAAGAAAATATTAGTTAGAAGTAGCATCTTCGTGAGAGATTCGTTGCTACTTCTAAAGTTAAATTGTGATTAGTTAGACAGAATAGGTGGATTAAGAAGTAATCGAGGCAACAAGCAAGAACCAGATACAAAACTAACATGGATGAACAATTGGAACGACGTCGGGATGGAAGATCACAATGAAGATGAGACCAGGTTCTGCTATTTCCATCAACATTCAAGCGCCAACTTTCAGTCCGTAACACTTGAGAAAGTTTATCCAAGTTCGGCCATAAAAAAAGCAGCGATCTTCTTGGTTTATGAACCCAACTCGGAACTTATATCCATGGCTTGTCTTCATGGTGACCATTAAAGTAGTGTATTCAGTTATGGAAAGGCCGAGCATCTTGAGTACATGTGTTCTGGCAGAGCAAATAATACACTGCAGGAAAAATAATATGAGAACACAATGTATTCCCTATCCAGATCTAGAAATAACTTCCTCCTTCACATCAGTGTTGATCATCGTACTAGTAGTACCTTTTATCCAAATATAGCAACCCAAATTTCCAAATTAGTCGACAACATGTTCAAAAAACCCCCACCCTCCCGGATAGAAAAGAGGATTCTAGGAACATAATGTGCGCGTTCCAAAATCCTGTGTTAGGATGAGAAGGAGCAAGTGTGGCGTCTCGCCGAGGGCGCAGAAACCTGTAGGGTACTCGCACTTTGGGCACTGCAAATGAAACACACTAGATTCAGTAGGAAGAAAACGACATCAACGGTGGCGGCTGCCATCCTAGGATTACCTGCGACCAAGGGACTTGGATTTATCGGGGATGGATGAAGAATTCGTACCTGGTTCTCCATGAGAAAACCCTATGCAACCGCCGAGAGGGGTTTTTCTCTAAACAAGCAGACGAGGGAGAAGGGGATTCAGGCCCAGTGAAATATTGCCGCTTCGTCCATCCAGCTTACTGCTAAAGCTGGAAGGGGGGGGGGGTTGTGATTTGACGGCTCATTGGGCATTACTACGGCGCTACGACCGGGGTGTGTCTACCGTGAAGTTGTGCACTCTAATTTGTGCATATGGCACGTGGACCCCGTTGCCGGTTGCCCCACATATCAGCGAAAGGAAGTAGAAAGACAAGAGTAACTAGTTACACATAAATATATTTTTTGACAGAGAGATACTCCCTCTTTAAAGAAATATACAAATCTTTTAGATCACAAACAGGCTCACCTTGCCGAGAAATATACTCCCTCTGCAACGCACGGGCATTATGGGGGTTCTACTTTTTTATGGGGTTCAGCTGAGAGTATAATACTCAAACAGGCTCACGGTTCTGGACTTTGGGCCGCAAGCCCACCCTGCATGTTTGGGGGCCCATGTGTTCTACCTCAGCACTTTTCATATTTCCAGCGATCGGTACGGCGCTGGTTTTAGATGCTGTCGCAAGGCGAATACACAAAATTGAATAAAGCACGACAGCTGTTGGAATGAAATCGAACGACAGTTCCTAACCAACAATCAGAGTTGGTGATGTACCTAAATTCATTCATGTTCTGTGGAGTATTTCTTTTAATATTCTTATTTTTTTTCTCAGTTTAATTAGGAAGCAAATGCGGTTTCAAGATGAACTCAACCTCGAAAAGGAATTCAATTAGCTGTGCAGTTAGCCCTTTGATCTTGAATAATTGGTTGAAATGGATATTGCCTGTCACTTGGGAGGACTTCATTCAGTGACTCCGCGATCTCCCTCTAAACGATCAAACTAAGGTAAAGTTTGAAGATAAGTTTTGTACTCGATTAATTTCTCAGTCCCTCTAGTTGGGTGGGCACCGCAATTCTATCAACGATATACCATGTGATAAATAATACTGTTGTACTACTTATACACACAGGACACTTGTTTCACCATGCCAGATTATTACATCAAAATCTCTCGGAGGATAGATCAGTTCGGCAGTTGCGTGCTGCTACTGAAGAATTTCAAAGTTGATTTGGACCAGCTCTCCTTGCCGAGAAAGTTCAATTTTGACATCATCCCCTACCGCAAGATATGATTTAGATTTGAACCTTGACCATCCTTTAGCATCAATCATCATGCGAACATCTTTTGTACTTACGGTATATTGAGCAGGTTCATTCACACCAAGGCTGCGCATGGTAAGAGAAACTTGGCCGCGGTCGCCCGGATTGTTGAATGACTCCCTCGTTGCTCTAGGAATTCTCTGTTTGCAAACAAGAAGACATACCCATACAGTTAGATCAACACAGTGAATCATGTGAAACAACATGGAAAGAAAAAGAACGAAGCACTTGGGCGGCCAATGCTTACCAAGAAGGTGGACATGTCGGTTTTTCTAAGGACTTTGGTATATGAAGTGGGAACTGCAACCCAGTCTGTTGCCGGTGCAACTGCACGGGCCGGAGCAGATGCAAGTGCAAGTGTTGGTGCAGGTGCCAAAGCCGCTGCTACTGCCGGAGATGGTGCTCCTTGTAGAGATTGTGCCGGTGTCGGAGCAGGTGCCGGTGTCGATGCTCGATCCTCTGGTAGATTGATAACCCACAAGTATAGGGGATCGCAACAGTTTTCGAGGGTCGAGTATTCAACCCAAATTTATTGATTCGACACAAGGGAGCCAAAGAATATTCTCAAGTATTAGCAGCTGAGTTGTCAATTCAACCACACTTGGAAACTTAGTATCTGCAGAAAAGTGTTTAGTAGCAAAGTAGTATGATAGTGGTGGTAACGGTAACAAAAGTAAAGACAGCAAAAGTAATGTTTTTGGTATTTTGTACTGATTGTAACAGTAGCAACGGAAAAGTAAATAAGCGAGAACCAATATATGGAAAACTCGTAGGCACCGGATTAGTGATGGATAATTATGCCGGATGCGGTTCGTCATGTAACAGTCATAACATAGGGTGACACAGAACTAGCTCCAGTTCATCAATGTAATGTAGGCATGTATTCCGTATATAGTCATACATGCTTATGGACAAGAACTTGCATGACATATTTTGTCCTACCCTCCCGTGGCAGCAGGGTCCTATTGGATACTAAGGGATATTAAGGCCTCCTTTTAATAGAGAACCGGAACAAAGCATTAGCACATAGTGAATACATGAACTCCTCAAACTATGTCATCACCGGGAGTGGTCCCAATTATTGTCAATTCGGGGTTGCCGGATCATAACACATAGTAGGTGACTATAGACTTGCAAGATAGGATCAAGAACACACATATATTCATGAAAACATAATAGGTTCAGATCTGAAATCATGGCACTCGGGCCCTAGTGACAAGCATTAAGCATAGCAAAGTCATAGCAACATCAATCTCAGAACATAATGGATACTAGTGATCAAACCCTTACAAAACTAACTCGATTACATGATAAATCTCATCCAACCCATCACCGTCCAGCAAGCCTACGATGGAATTACTCACGCACGGCGGTGAGCATCATCAAATTGGTGATGGAGGATGGTTGATGATGACGACGACGACGAATCCCCCTCTTCGGAGCCCCGAACGGACTCCAGATCAGCCCTCCCGAGAGAGATTAGGGCTTGGCGGCGGCTCCGTATCGTAAAACGCGATGATTTCTTCTCTCTGATTTTTTTCTCCCCGAAAGCCAATATATGGAGTTGGAGTTGGTGTCGGACGGCCATCAGGGGGCCCATGAGGTAGGGGGGCGTGCCCAGGGGGGGCGCCCCCCACCCTCGTGAGTAGGGTATGGGCCCCCTGGTCTTCATCTTTGGCAAGGATTTTTTATTGTTTTTTCTAAGGTGTCCCGTGGAGTTTCAGGTCATTCCGAGAACTTTTATTTTCTGCACATAAAACAACACCATGGCAATTCTGCTGAAAACAACGTCAGTCCGGGTTAGTTCCATTCAAATCATACAAGTTAGAGTCCAAAACAAGGGCAAAAGTGTTTGGAAAAGTAGATACGACGGAGACGTATCAACTCCCCCAAGCTTAAACCCTTGCTTGTCCTCAAGCAATTCAGTTGACAAACTGAAAGAGAAAAAGAAAAACTTTTACAAACTCTGTTTGCTCTTGTTGTTGTAAACATGAAAAGCCAGCATTCAAGTTTCAGCAATTATTTGAACTAACCATACTCACAATAACACGTAGGTCTCACAATTACTCATATCAATAGCATAATCAGCTAGCGAGCCATAATAATAAAACTCGGATGACAACACTTTCTCAAAATAATCATAACATGATATAACGAAGTGGTATCTCACTAGCCCTTTCTGAGACCGCAAAACATAAATGCATAGCACCTTTAAAGATCAAGGACTGACTAAACATTGTAATCCATGGTAAAAGAGATCCGGTCAAGTCATACCCAATATAAACAATTATAATGAATGCAAACGACAGTGTGCTCTCTAGCGGGTGGTTTTTAATAAGAAGGGTGATGACTCAACATAAAAGTAAATAGATAGGCCCTTCACAGAGGGAAGCAGGGATTTGTAGAGGTGCCAGAGCTCGGTTTTGAAATAGAGATAAATTATATTTTGAGCGGCATACTCTCATTGTCAACATAACAACTAAAAGACGACGATATCTTCCATGCTAAACAGGTTATAGGCGGTTCCCAAACAGAATGGTAAAGTTTATACTCCCCCTCCTCCATAAGCATCAATCCATGGCTTGCTCGAAACAACGAGTGCCTCCAACATTCAACGGGTCCCAGGGGGAGTTTTGTTTGCAGTTATTTTGATTTAGTTTGCATAAAGCATGGGACTGGGCACCCGGTTACCAGCCATATTCTCGTTAATGAGGAGTGGAGTCCACTCCTCTTGAGAATAACCCGCCTAACACGGAAGATAAGGGCAGCTCTAGTTGACATATGAGCTAATCGAGCATGCAAAACAGAATGTTTATTTGAAGGTTTAGAGTTTGGCACATACAAATTTACTTGGAACGGCAGGTAAATACCGCATAAAGGTAGGTATAGTGGACTCATATGGAACAACTTTGGGCTTTAAGGAGTTTGGATGCACAAGCAGTATTCCCGCTTAGTACAGGTGAAGGCTAGCAAAAGACTAGGAAGCGACCAACTGAGAGAGCGACAACAGTCGTAAACATGCATTAGAATTAATTTACACCGAATACAAGCATGTGTAGGATATAATCTACCATGAACATAAATATCATGAAGGCTATGTTGATTTGATTCAACTACATGCGTGAACATGTGCCAAGTCTAGTCACTCAATTCATTTAAAGGAGGATACCATCCCATCATACCACATCATAATCATTCGAATAGCATGTTGGCACGCAAGGTAAACCATTATAACTCATAGCTAATCAAGCATGGCACAAGAAACTATAATCTCTAAATGTCATTGCAAATATGTTTACTTCATAATAGCTGACTCAGGAACGATGAATCATCATATTTACAAAAACAAGAGAGGTCGAGTTCATACCAGCTTTTCTCATCCCAATAAGTCCATATATCATCATTATTGCCTTTCACTTGCACGACCGAACGATGTGTATAATAATAAGAGTGCGCGTGCATTGGACTAAGCTGGAATCTGCAAGCATTCAAGTCAAGAGAGAATACAAGTCATATGGGCTCTAAGTTAAATAAACAATCATGCATATGAGAACCACTAAGCATTTTCAATATGGTCTTCTCGACCCCTAAAGAAAGGAAAAGAAATAAAAACTATTTACCCGGGAAAGCTCCCAACAAGCAAAAGAAGAACGGGAAATATTTTTGGGTTTTCATTTTAATTACTACAGCAAAGAAATAAACTACTACTAATTTTTTTGTTTTTTAAGGTTTATTAAACACACAAGAAGAACGCAGGAAAAAGAAAATAAACTAGCATGGATATTACAGTGAACGAGTATGAGCACCGACAGCTAGCAATGAGTGTGTGAACATGAATGTAATGTCGGTGGGAAATACGTACTCCCCCAAGCTTAGGCTTTTGGCCTAAGTTGGTCTATTGCCAGGGATAGCCTGGCGGATACCCGAAGGTGTAGCTGGGGTCGAACTCTGACGAAGAAGGCTCCGGCTGCCACTAGCTGGCAACTTCCTCTGGATCCCAAGAATAAACAGATAGTCGTGGAGGCTCATCTTGTGGCTCCGGTTCCGGGGCTGGTGTAGGATTCCGATAGGATAGAACGGCTGCCCATGGACCGATGTGAGGACCTGCAGATAAGTTAAACAAAGAAGGGGCAGGCAAAGTAATAGTCTCAGGGTGATGTTTATCAAAGTATAATTTGTATTTGAGCTCCCCTTCGCGACTCTTAACAAGAAAATCATGCGCTATCATACTCTTATAATCTAAATAAGCACGGGGCAGCGCTGTTTCTTCTTTCTCCTCATGCCTAATAGGTATTTCAAAATGTTCAGCTAGGCTTGAAGCATAAATGCCTCCAAAGATGGGGCCCTTAGTACGGTTCAGACTTAACCGTCTAGCAACAATTCCACCCATACGAACAGAGTTATTGCGGTATAAACCATGGAACAAAATAATAATATCAGGAATACTAAGGTTTCCACAGTTCCCGCGTCCAATCAAGCAACGACTAGCAAATAAGGCAAAGTAGCGTAAAACAGGAAAATGTATGCTAGTGATCCTTGCATCAGAAACCTTCCTGGTTTCGCCTACCGTGATGGTGTTAATAAAAGCTTCTACTTCGTTACGGTGGGGTTCATCTAAGGTGCCCTCAAAGGGTATTCTACAAACCTCGCAGAATTCAGCTAATGTCATCTCTTTAACAACGTCATATAAATGAAACTCTACTGTTGGAGGTGATTTCTTAGGGAAAAAGTAGAAGTTTTGCACAAAAGTATTTGTGAGTAAGAGATACTGATGACATTGGTCGTGGAGGAAGTAGGTGAGGCCAGCATTCTCAATCAATAAATAGAAATTTTCATAAATCCCAGCTCTCCTCAAGAAGTCATCGGAAGGCCATTCACACGGCCGGACCTCCGCGGTGCGAGGCAAATTAAATTTGGGTTTCTGCTCTTCTTCCTTTTGTTTTTCCTTGGAGCTTCGACTCGACGAGCCCCTCAAAAGTCTCTTCATTATTTTCTAAAACAATCTGAATTTTTTAATAACTTCAGATAAAAGTGAACCAACTTCAATAAAATTGATAGTAACAACTCCCACAAGTGCCTAGAGCCTATATAAAGCATTGGAACTACTTGGAACCATATAAATTTGACATGCAAGCTCAAGAACATGGCCACCTATGCAGCACAAATTTGCAATGAATAAAGCACTAGAACAAAAACTAATTGGACCAATGGAGGATTCACATACCAAGGAATAATCTCCCCAAGCAGTTTTGCGAGAGGTGCTTTGAGCAAGGAGATCGAAAATCACAGCAACGGGGGCTGGAACTCGTGCTTGAGTTGGTTTTTCGTGTTTGTGTGATACAGAGGAAGAAGATGGGTGTAGGGATAAGTGGAGGAGGACCACCGTGGGCCCACGAGGCAGGGGCGCGCCCGGGGGGGGGGGGGTAGGGCGCGCCCTCCACCCTCGTGACCAGGTGGCAGCTCCCCCCGCGGTAATTTTTGCACAGTAAATCCTCAAATATTCCTGAAAAAATTATATTAAATTGGCATGGCATTCTGAGGACTTTTATTTTCGGGGTATTTTTATATTGCACGGATACGTCAGGAGACGGACAGAAAAATACTATTTTACTTTATTTCTACTAAATAACAGAAAATATAAAGATGGTACAGAAAGTTGTGCTTCTAGTTTCATCCATCTCGTGATCATGAAAATGAACCCACTAACAAGGTTGATCAAGTCTTGTTAACAAACTCATTTCGAATAATGACGGAACCAGAGAAATTTTGAATAACACTAAGTTACCTCAACGGGGATATGAAAATCCCCAACAATAAGAATATCATACGTTTTCTTGACAGTAGGGAGAGGAAATTCAAAACCTCCAAATATAATCGATGGAATTTTTCCAATTGAGTTGCCGGTGCAACTGCACGGGCCGGAGCAGATGCAAGTGCAAGTGTTGGTGCAGGTGCCAAAGCCGCTGCTACTGCCGGAGATGGTGCTCCTTGTAGAGCTTGTGCCGGTGTCGGAGCAGGTGCCGGTGTCGATGCTCGATCCTCTGGTAGATTGATAACCCACAAGTATAGGGGATCGCAACAGTTTTCGAGGGTCGAGTATTCAACCCAAATTTATTGATTCGACACAAGGGAGCCAAAGAATATTCTCAAGTATTAGCAGCTGAGTTGTCAATTCAACCACACTTGGAAACTTAGTATCTGCAGAAAAGTGTTTAGTAGCAAAGTAGTATGATAGTGGTGGTAACGGTAACAAAAGTAAAGACAGCAAAAGTAATGTTTTTGGTATTTTGTACTGATTGTAACAGTAGCAACGGAAAAGTAAATAAGCGAGAACCAATATATGGAAAACTCGTAGGCACCGGATTAGTGATGGATAATTATGCCGGATGCGGTTCGTCATGTAACAGTCATAACATAGGGTGACACAGAACTAGCTCCAGTTCATCAATGTAATGTAGGCATGTATTCCGTATATAGTCATACATGCTTATGGACAAGAACTTGCATGACATATTTTGTCCTACCCTCCCGTGGCAGCAGGGTCCTATTGGATACTAAGGGATATTAAGGCCTCCTTTTAATAGAGAACCGGAACAAAGCATTAGCACATAGTGAATACATGAACTCCTCAAACTATGTCATCACCGGGAGTGGTCCCAATTATTGTCAATTCGGGGTTGCCGGATCATAACACATAGTAGGTGACTATAGACTTGCAAGATAGGATCAAGAACACACATATATTCATGAAAACATAATAGGTTCAGATCTGAAATCATGGCACTCGGGCCCTAGTGACAAGCATTAAGCATAGCAAAGTCATAGCAACATCAATCTCAGAACATAATGGATACTAGTGATCAAACCCTTACAAAACTAACTCGATTACATGATAAATCTCATCCAACCCATCACCGTCCAGCAAGCCTACGATGGAATTACTCACGCACGGCGGTGAGCATCATCAAATTGGTGATGGAGGATGGTTGATGATGACGACGACGACGAATCCCCCTCTTCGGAGCCCCGAACGGACTCCAGATCAGCCCTCCCGAGAGAGATTAGGGCTTGGCGGCGGCTCCGTATCGTAAAACGCGATGATTTCTTCTCTCTGATTTTTTTCTCCCCGAAAGCCAATATATGGAGTTGGAGTTGGTGTCGGACGGCCATCAGGGGGCCCATGAGGTAGGGGGGCGTGCCCAGGGGGGGCGCCCCCCACCCTCGTGAGTAGGGTATGGGCCCCCTGGTCTTCATCTTTGGCAAGGATTTTTTATTGTTTTTTCTAAGGTGTCCCGTGGAGTTTCAGGTCATTCCGAGAACTTTTATTTTCTGCACATAAAACAACACCATGGCAATTCTGCTGAAAACAACGTCAGTCCGGGTTAGTTCCATTCAAATCATACAAGTTAGAGTCCAAAACAAGGGCAAAAGTGTTTGGAAAAGTAGATACGACGGAGACGTATCAACTCCCCCAAGCTTAAACCCTTGCTTGTCCTCAAGCAATTCAGTTGACAAACTGAAAGAGAAAAAGAAAAACTTTTACAAACTCTGTTTGCTCTTGTTGTTGTAAACATGAAAAGCCAGCATTCAAGTTTCAGCAATTATTTGAACTAACCATACTCACAATAACACGTAGGTCTCACAATTACTCATATCAATAGCATAATCAGCTAGCGAGCCATAATAATAAAACTCGGATGACAACACTTTCTCAAAATAATCATAACATGATATAACGAAGTGGTATCTCACTAGCCCTTTCTGAGACCGCAAAACATAAATGCATAGCACCTTTAAAGATCAAGGACTGACTAAACATTGTAATCCATGGTAAAAGAGATCCGGTCAAGTCATACCCAATATAAACAATTATAATGAATGCAAACGACAGTGTGCTCTCTAGCGGGTGGTTTTTAATAAGAAGGGTGATGACTCAACATAAAAGTAAATAGATAGGCCCTTCACAGAGGGAAGCAGGGATTTGTAGAGGTGCCAGAGCTCGGTTTTGAAATAGAGATAAATTATATTTTGAGCGGCATACTCTCATTGTCAACATAACAACTAAAAGACGACGATATCTTCCATGCTAAACAGGTTATAGGCGGTTCCCAAACAGAATGGTAAAGTTTATACTCCCCCTCCTCCATAAGCATCAATCCATGGCTTGCTCGAAACAACGAGTGCCTCCAACATTCAACGGGTCCCAGGGGGAGTTTTGTTTGCAGTTATTTTGATTTAGTTTGCATAAAGCATGGGACTGGGCACCCGGTTACCAGCCATATTCTCGTTAATGAGGAGTGGAGTCCACTCCTCTTGAGAATAACCCGCCTAACACGGAAGATAAGGGCAGCTCTAGTTGACATATGAGCTAATCGAGCATGCAAAACAGAATGTTTATTTGAAGGTTTAGAGTTTGGCACATACAAATTTACTTGGAACGGCAGGTAAATACCGCATAAAGGTAGGTATAGTGGACTCATATGGAACAACTTTGGGCTTTAAGGAGTTTGGATGCACAAGCAGTATTCCCGCTTAGTACAGGTGAAGGCTAGCAAAAGACTAGGAAGCGACCAACTGAGAGAGCGACAACAGTCGTAAACATGCATTAGAATTAATTTACACCGAATACAAGCATGTGTAGGATATAATCTACCATGAACATAAATATCATGAAGGCTATGTTGATTTGATTCAACTACATGCGTGAACATGTGCCAAGTCTAGTCACTCAATTCATTTAAAGGAGGATACCATCCCATCATACCACATCATAATCATTCGAATAGCATGTTGGCACGCAAGGTAAACCATTATAACTCATAGCTAATCAAGCATGGCACAAGAAACTATAATCTCTAAATGTCATTGCAAATATGTTTACTTCATAATAGCTGACTCAGGAACGATGAATCATCATATTTACAAAAACAAGAGAGGTCGAGTTCATACCAGCTTTTCTCATCCCAATAAGTCCATATATCATCATTATTGCCTTTCACTTGCACGACCGAACGATGTGTATAATAATAAGAGTGCGCGTGCATTGGACTAAGCTGGAATCTGCAAGCATTCAAGTCAAGAGAGAATACAAGTCATATGGGCTCTAAGTTAAATAAACAATCATGCATATGAGAACCACTAAGCATTTTCAATATGGTCTTCTCGACCCCTAAAGAAAGGAAAAGAAATAAAAACTATTTACCCGGGAAAGCTCCCAACAAGCAAAAGAAGAACGGGAAATATTTTTGGGTTTTCATTTTAATTACTACAGCAAAGAAATAAACTACTACTAATTTTTTTGTTTTTTAAGGTTTATTAAACACACAAGAAGAACGCAGGAAAAAGAAAATAAACTAGCATGGATATTACAGTGAACGAGTATGAGCACCGACAGCTAGCAATGAGTGTGTGAACATGAATGTAATGTCGGTGGGAAATACGTACTCCCCCAAGCTTAGGCTTTTGGCCTAAGTTGGTCTATTGCCAGGGATAGCCTGGCGGATACCCGAAGGTGTAGCTGGGGTCGAACTCTGACGAAGAAGGCTCCGGCTGCCACTAGCTGGCAACTTCCTCTGGATCCCAAGAATAAACAGATAGTCGTGGAGGCTCATCTTGTGGCTCCGGTTCCGGGGCTGGTGTAGGATTCCGATAGGATAGAACGGCTGCCCATGGACCGATGTGAGGACCTGCAGATAAGTTAAACAAAGAAGGGGCAGGCAAAGTAATAGTCTCAGGGTGATGTTTATCAAAGTATAATTTGTATTTGAGCTCCCCTTCGCGACTCTTAACAAGAAAATCATGCGCTATCATACTCTTATAATCTAAATAAGCACGGGGCAGCGCTGTTTCTTCTTTCTCCTCATGCCTAATAGGTATTTCAAAATGTTCAGCTAGGCTTGAAGCATAAATGCCTCCAAAGATGGGGCCCTTAGTACGGTTCAGACTTAACCGTCTAGCAACAATTCCACCCATACGAACAGAGTTATTGCGGTATAAACCATGGAACAAAATAATAATATCAGGAATACTAAGGTTTCCACAGTTCCCGCGTCCAATCAAGCAACGACTAGCAAATAAGGCAAAGTAGCGTAAAACAGGAAAATGTATGCTAGTGATCCTTGCATCAGAAACCTTCCTGGTTTCGCCTACCGTGATGGTGTTAATAAAAGCTTCTACTTCGTTACGGTGGGGTTCATCTAAGGTGCCCTCAAAGGGTATTCTACAAACCTCGCAGAATTCAGCTAATGTCATCTCTTTAACAACGTCATATAAATGAAACTCTACTGTTGGAGGTGATTTCTTAGGGAAAAAGTAGAAGTTTTGCACAAAAGTATTTGTGAGTAAGAGATACTGATGACATTGGTCGTGGAGGAAGTAGGTGAGGCCAGCATTCTCAATCAATAAATAGAAATTTTCATAAATCCCAGCTCTCCTCAAGAAGTCATCGGAAGGCCATTCACACGGCCGGACCTCCGCGGTGCGAGGCAAATTAAATTTGGGTTTCTGCTCTTCTTCCTTTTGTTTTTCCTTGGAGCTTCGACTCGACGAGCCCCTCAAAAGTCTCTTCATTATTTTCTAAAACAATCTGAATTTTTTAATAACTTCAGATAAAAGTGAACCAACTTCAATAAAATTGATAGTAACAACTCCCACAAGTGCCTAGAGCCTATATAAAGCATTGGAACTACTTGGAACCATATAAATTTGACATGCAAGCTCAAGAACATGGCCACCTATGCAGCACAAATTTGCAATGAATAAAGCACTAGAACAAAAACTAATTGGACCAATGGAGGATTCACATACCAAGGAATAATCTCCCCAAGCAGTTTTGCGAGAGGTGCTTTGAGCAAGGAGATCGAAAATCACAGCAACGGGGGCTGGAACTCGTGCTTGAGTTGGTTTTTCGTGTTTGTGTGATACAGAGGAAGAAGATGGGTGTAGGGATAAGTGGAGGAGGACCACCGTGGGCCCACGAGGCAGGGGCGCGCCCGGGGGGGGGGGGGTAGGGCGCGCCCTCCACCCTCGTGACCAGGTGGCAGCTCCCCCCGCGGTAATTTTTGCACAGTAAATCCTCAAATATTCCTGAAAAAATTATATTAAATTGGCATGGCATTCTGAGGACTTTTATTTTCGGGGTATTTTTATATTGCACGGATACGTCAGGAGACGGACAGAAAAATACTATTTTACTTTATTTCTACTAAATAACAGAAAATATAAAGATGGTACAGAAAGTTGTGCTTCTAGTTTCATCCATCTCGTGATCATGAAAATGAACCCACTAACAAGGTTGATCAAGTCTTGTTAACAAACTCATTTCGAATAATGACGGAACCAGAGAAATTTCGAATAACACTAAGTTACCTCAACGGGGATATGAAAATCCCCAACAATAAGAATATCATACGTTTTCTTGACAGTAGGGAGAGGAAATTCAAAACCTCCAAATATAATCGATGGAATTTTTCCAATTGAGTTGATACTATAAACTTGAGGTTGTTTCCTCGGAAAATGTACCGTGTGCTCATTGCCATTAACATGAAAAGTGACATTGCCTTTGTTGCAATCAATAACAGCCCCTGCAGTGTTAAGGAAAGGTCTTCTAAGAATAATAGACATACTATCATCCTTGGGAATATCAAGAATACCAAAGTCCGTTAAAATAGTAACGTTTGCAACTACAACAGGCACATCCTCACAAATACCGACAGGTATAGCAGTTGATTTATCAACCATTTGCAAAGATATTTCAGTAGGTGTCAACTTATTCAAGTCAAGTCTATGATATAAAGAGAGTGGCATAACACTGACACCGGCTCCAAGATCACATAAAGCAGTTTTAACATAATTTCTCTTAATGGAGCATGGTATAGTAGGTACTCCTGGATCTCCAAGTTTCTTTGGTATTCCACCCTTAAAAGTATAATTAACAAGCATGGTGGAAATTTCAGCTTCAGGTATCTTTCTTTTATTAGTAATGATATCCTTCATATACTTAGCATAACGATTTGTTTTGAGCACATCAGTTAATCGCATACGCAAAAAGATGGGTCTAATCATTTCAGCAAAGCGCTCAAAATCCTCATCATCCTTCTTCTTGGATGGTTTCAGAGGAAAAGGCATGGGTTTCTGAACCCATGGTTCCCTTTCTTTACCATGTTTCCTAGCAACAATGTCTCTTTTATCATAACGTTGATTCCTTGATTGTGGGTTATCAAGATCAACAGCAGGTTCAACTTCTACATCATTATCATTACTAGGTTGAGCATCAACATGAACATCATCATTGACATTATCACTAGGTTCATGTTCATCACCTGATTGTGTTTCAGCATCAGAAACAGAGATATCATTCGGATTCTCAGGTGGTTCAGCAATAGGTTCACTAGAAGTTTGCAAAGTCCTATCATTTTTCTTTTTCTTCCTCTTAGAAGAACTAGGTACATCAATATTATTTCTCTGAGAATCTTGCTCGATTCTCTTACGGTGGCCTTCAGGATACAAAGGTTCCTGAGTCATTCTACCAGTTCTAGTAGCCACTCTAACAGCATAATCATTTTTCTTACTATTCATTTCAACAAGCACTTCCTTCTCAGCTTTAAGTACTTGTTCTACTTGAATGGTAACCATAGAAGCATGTTTGCTAACAAGTTTAAGTTCACCTCTAATATCAACCATATAATCACCCAAGCGTTTGATCATAAATGTATTCTGTTTTAATTGTCTACCAAAATAAGCATTAAAGTCATCTTGCTTAAACATAAAGTCATCAAACTCATCCAAGCACTGATTAGCAATTTTAGTAGGAGGGACTTCAGCTTTATCATATCTATAGAGAGAATTTACCTTTACTACCTGTGGCGGGATATCGGGAGGTTCTTCAGTAAATAAGTAATTGAGATCATATACTTCTTCAACAGGCGGTAAATTAAGACCATGTATTTCTTCAATAGGAGGTAAATTCTTAACTTCTTCAGCTTTAATACCTTCTTCTTTCATAGATTTCATTGCCTCTTGCATATCTTCGGGACTGAGAAATAGAACACCTCTCTTCTTCAGAGTTGGTTTAGGAATAGGCTCGGTAATTGGCTCTGGATCTGGCTCAAGAGGTGCCCAATTATTTTCATTTGTCAACATATTATTCAACAGAATTGCAGCTTCATCCGGTGTTCTTTCCCTGAAAAGAGAACTAGCACAACTATCCAGGTAATCTCTGGAAGCATCGGTTAGTCCATTATAAAAGATATCAAGTATTTCAGGTTTCTTAAGAGGATGATCAGGCAAAGCATTAAGTAACTTGAGAAGCCTCCCCCAAGCTTGTGGGAGACTCTCTTCTTCAATTTGCACAAAGTTGTATATTTCTCTCAAAGCAGCTTGTTTCTTATGAGCAGGGAAATATTTAGCAGAGAAGTAATAAATCATATCCTGGGGACTTTGCACACAACCAGGATCAAGAGAATTAAGCCATATCTTAGCATCACCCTTTAATGAGAACGGAAATATTTTGAGTAAATAAAGGTAGGGTGATCTCTCATTATTAGTAAACAGGGCAGCTATATCATTTAACTTAATAAGATGTGCCACAACAGTTTCAAATTCATAGCCATAAAAAGGATCAGATTCAACCAAAGTAATTATATCTGGATCAACAGAAAAATCATAATAATCCTTATCGGGAACACAAATAGGTGAAGTAGCAAAAGCAAGGTCGGGTCTCATTCTATCTCTAAAAGATTCTTTACTCCATTTAACTAGCAACCTCTTAAGTTCATATCTATCCTGCAAGCAAAAATAGCTGCAGAAGATTCTGCACCAAAAAGATAACCTTCAGGAATAGCAGGCATATTTTCATCATCACTATCATCATCGTATTCAGGTTCAATAATTTCTCTTTCTCTAGACCTAGCAATTTTCTCATCAAGAAATTCACCAAGGGGCACAGTAGTATCAAGCAAAGAAGTAGTTTCATCATAAGTATCGTGCATAGCAGAAGTGGCACCATCAATAACATGTGACATATCACAATTCACAGTAGTAGCAGGTTTAGGTGTCGCTAACTTACTTATAACAGAAGGCGAATCTAGTGCAAGGCTAGATGGCAGTTCCTTACCTCCCCTCGTAGTTGAGGGAAAAATAGTAGTTCGATCATCTTTCAAGTTCTTCATAGTGTCCAGCAGATATAAATCCCAAGTGACTCAAAGAATAGAGCTATGCTCCCCGGCAACGGCGCCAGAAAAAGGTCTTGATAACCCACAAGTATAGGGGATCGCAACAGTTTTCGAGGGTAGAGTATTCAACCCAAATTTATTGATTCGACACAAGGGGAGCGAAAGAATATTCTCAAGTATTAGCAGCTGAGTTGTCAATTCAGCCACACCTGGAAACTTAGTATCTGCAGCAAAGTGTTTAGTAGCAAAGTAATATGATAGTGGTGGTAACGGTAACAAAAGTAAAGACAACAAAAGTAATGTTTTTGGTATTTTGTAGTGATTGTAACAGTAGCAACGGAAAAGTAAATAAGAACCAGTATATGGAAAACTCGTAGGCACTAGATTAGTGATGGATAATTATGCCGGATGCGGTTCGTCATGTGACAGTCATAACATAGGGTGACACAGAACTAGCTCCAGTTCATCAATGTAATGTAGGCATGTATTCCGTATATAGTCATACGTGCTTATGGAAAAGAACTTGCATGACATCTTTTGTCCTACCCTCCCGTGTCAGCGGGGTCCTATTGGAAACTAAGGGATATTAAGGCCTCCTTTTAATAGAGAACCAGAACAAAGCATTAGCACATAGTGAATACATTAACTCCTCAAACTATGGTCATCACCGGGAGTGGTCCCGATTATTGTCACTTCGGGGTTGCCGGATCATAACACATAGTAGGTGACTATAGACTTGCAAGATAGGATCAAGAACACACATATATTCATGAAAACATAATAGGTTCAGATCTGAAATCATGGCACTCGGGCCCTAGTGACAAGCATTAAGCATAGCAAAGTCATAGCAACATCAACCTCAGAACATAATGGATACTAGGGATCAAACCCTAACAAAACTAACTCGATTACATGATAAATCTCATCCAACCCATCACCGTCCAGCAAGCCTATGATGGAATTACTCACGCACGGCGGTGAGCATCATGAAATTGGTGATGGAGGATGGTTGATGATGACGACGGCGACAAATCCCCCTCTCCGGAGCCCCGAACGGACTCCAGATCAGCCCACCCAAGAGAGATTAGGGCTTGGCGGCGGCTCCGTATTGTAAAACGCGATGATTTCTTCTCTCTGATTTTTTTCTCCCCGAAAGCCAATATATGGAGTTGGAGTTGGCGTCGAAGGGCCACCAGGAGGCTCACGAGGTAGGGGGCGCGCCCAGGGGGGCGCCCCCCACCCTCGGTAGCAGGGTGTGGGCCCCCTGGTCTTAATCTTTGGCGAGGATTTTTTATTGTTTTTTGTAAGGTGTTTCGTGGAGTTTCAGGTCATTCCGAGAACTTTTATTTTCTGCACATAAAACAACACTGTCGGTGTCAAAACCGGCGGATCTCGGGTAGGGTGTCCCGAACTGTGCGTCTAGGCGGATGGTAACAGGAGATGAGGGACACGATGTTTTACCCAGGTTCAGGCCCTCTCGATGGAGGTAAAACCCTACGTCCTGCTTGATTAATATTGATGATATGGGTAGTACAAGAGTGGATCTACCACGAGATCAAGGAGACTATACCCTAGAAGCTAGCCTATGGTATGATTGTTGTAATGTATGTTGTGTCCTACGGACTAATGCCCTCCGGTTTATATAGACACCGGAGAAGGCTAGGGTTACACAGAGTCGGTTACAATGGTAGGAGATCTACATATCCGTATCGCCAAGCTTGCCTTCCACGCCAAGGAAAGTCCCATCCGGACACGGGACGGAGTCTTCAATCTTGTATCTTCGTAGTCTTGGAGTCCGGCGGACGATGATAGTCCGCCTGTCCGGACACCCCCTAGTCCAGGACTCCCTCAGTAGCCCCTGAACCAGGCTTCAATGACGATAAGTCCGGCGCGCATAATGTTCGGCATTGCAAGGCGGGTTCCTCCCTTGCATAATCCAGAGAAGATCATGAACACCAGGATAGTGTCCGGCTCTGCAAAATAAATTCCACATTCCACCGTAGAGAGAATAAAATATACACTAGTTCAATCTGCTGACGTATTATGCGGCATGACATCACACCGCTACCAAGCCACTGTTTGAATCGTTTTTTACTATACCACCTCAACACGTTTAGCGAAGCGGTTTCCTTGGCACGTCTTGTCAAAGCAGAGATTGTGTTCCCCTTATTCCGGGATTCTCATCAATACGTGCGTGGGTAACCCAACCGTTCCCGTCGCCACGCCTCCTCTATCGAAGGTGAATCCCAAACGGTCACGGAGACGGCTCTTGGTATTTTTCCCCTTTATAAGAGGACCAAGGCTCGTTCTTGTTCTTCAATCTCGCATCGAATCTCCTCCTCGCTCCCAGTTCCAACACCCAGAGCCTCAGATTCGAGCGCTTCGGATCCTCAACCATGTCCGGCTCCGACCTCCAGGGTGGATGCCCTCCTCCGTCACAGAGGAGGACATATTGAAGTTACGTGAGGCCAAGTACCTGGCCTATGAGGTTTCGCACAGGTTGCCCGCCCAAGGGCAGGCCGTGCCCGCCCCCGAGCCCGGTGAGTTCGTTGTCTTCGTATCCCACCTCCGTCGGGGTTTAGGCTTCCCGACGGGCCCCTTCGTGAGAGGACTCATGTTCTACTTTGGGCTGGACTTTCTCGACTTGGCTCCGGAGTCCATCCTCCACATCTCCGCATTCATTATTGTCTGCGAAGCCTTCCTCCGCGTCACTCCCCACTTCGGCCTGTGGCTGAAGACCTTCAATGTGGAGCCGAAGATGATCGGGGGGCGTCAAGCAGAGTGCGGCGGGACGGCCATAAGCAAAAAGGCCGATGCGCCGTGGCCCGAGGGTTCCTTCCAAGAGGAACTCGGACTGTGGCAGCAGGAGTGGTTCTATATCACCGCTCCGAAGGGCAGCAAGCAAAAGCCGCCGCCTTCATTCCGCCCGGGACCTCCACGTCAACTGATGTCGTGGGTCAACCAAGGGCTCAATTGGGGGCCGTCCGAAGACGTACCCTTATTGCAGGGCCGGATCCGAGACCTCCAGGCGAGGGAGATCAATCTTATTGTGGTGATGCAGGTTATGCTAATCAGGCATCTTCTGCCCTGCAAGCGTCGTCCTCTCCGTCTATGGGAGTTCAACCCGGAGGGACTTCAGATTCTCCAACACTTCATGGGTGCGACACCCGTGGAGATGTACAAGTTATTCTTCGGACCACATGTAGCATGTCCGGAATTGGCCGAGGACGCAGGCCTAAGCCGCAATCGCCCGGATACTCAGGTAAATAGCTCAGAGTCCGGACGTTCTGTTTATCTGCTTTTCTAGAATTCGCCTCCTGACCCATTACTCTTCACAGGAGTGGGTAGCACAATCGAGGCTGATAAGGTGTCCGGCCCCCCTCCCAGAGACCGCACTGGAGCCCGTGCTGGTCAGAATGTTGGAGGTCGCGCCCATGGAAGGGAGCGATGGGGAAAATGGAGGAGCTATTATTTCGCCCAAAGGGGAGTCTGAAGAGAGGGGAATTAAAAACCCCTCCCTCCAAGGGGAGAAGAGGACCGCCTCCGAAGATCCGGAGGCCAAAGCCCCTAAGCGGGGGAAGAGATCTTCGCCGGGGGGTCCGGAGTCCGGGGAGAATCCGGACACACAATCATCGCCAAAGGATCAGCCCTCCAGCGAGCCGTGAGTATGAAAAGGGGGAGTTAATTAGTAAGGAAATACCTCCATTTGTGCTTCTGTGGGTGACCGAAATATTTATCTTGCAGGTCGGATCTGCAGCCTTCTCAGATGAGTTCATCTTCGGGGGACCTTCTTCCGGAGATGATGGAGAGCGAAACGCCTCCGTCTGCCGCGCCGTCAGATAAAGCGGACGAGCCTGAAGTATCGTCACGGAGGGTATCCCCGAGTCTGGAGGGGCCAGAGAGTTCGGCACACACTAGTATCCGGCCGGGAGAACTAAATAATCTGCTTGAGAGGGCGTCCATTTCAGAAGATCACCGTGCGTTGATGCGTATGGTGATTGGAAGGATTTCGTCCGCCGAGAGCGGATTGCGCAATGCCGCCATGAGTTTGCTGGCGGGGTTTGAGGTACACAAAAATGACGCATCCCTTTGTCTATTAACAGTTTTGCACATAAAAATGCGCCCTGTATAGATAGTAGCCCCCGAGACGCGGTAGCTTGTCGAAGACGACAGCGTGCCGAGGATCAAAATCGCAAGTAATTAATGTCACCATTCCTATGCAGGTGGCGGATAGTTCAAGGGGTAGCCGGACTAGTGGAGTTGCCGAGTTAATGTGGCAACTTAACGTGGCGGATGCAGACATCGCGCTTGTCAACCGGCGACTTGACGAGTCGCAAGGTAAATGAGTTCTCCGCAGTCGCTTTATTAAGGGGGTCAAAGCCCTCCTCTTGATAAATTATATGCTGTTGTACAGACGGTGCTGCTGCTGTGGAGAGCCTTCGGGCCGAACTTGCCCAAACTAAGGAGCAAGCCCAAAGGAGTGACGCGGCTGCCTCGAGGGCGGCCGAGGAGTTGAAAGCCGAAAGGGCGGCACACTGCCTAAGCAGGGAAGAGGTGGCCGAATTGGCCGTGAAAGTGAAAGATGCTGCCGTCCGCAATGAGGCTCTTGAAAAGGAGCGTTTATCGGAGCGGGAAGACCTGAGGAAGGCCACCGCCGAGGCCAAGGATGCCCGCTCTGCAATGCGGGCCATGAGGGAGGAGCTGTGCCAGGCCGGAGATATCGTGGCTGGCAAGCCTTATCTGCTGTGTCGCCGGTTTATGGATCAAAAGTATGCTCAATTTGATCGGCTGTGGAGTCCGGAGAATCCGTATATGGACTTAGCGGCAAGTGCGGCTGATGCCGTTGAGCACTTCCGGAGCCAGAAGGATCACAAGACGGAAGAGCTATTTTGGTCTCAATTCCATAGTCCGGATCGCTCACTTCCGTTGACCGACCGGTTGGCCGAATGGGCCGAGCTAAATAGGTTGTCCGGACTTGCCATGGCTGACATCGTGGCTCATGTCTGGCCAGAGAGGCCCAAGGCGGCGAGCTACTTCGGCTTACTGCAGCAATTCCTTGGAGCGGTGCCGCATATCAAGGAGATGAAGCGGTCGGCCTGCATCGAGGGCGCGCGGATGGCTCTTGCCCGCGTGAAGGCGCATTGGACGGAGATGGATGCCACCGCTGTTGCCGCCCAGGGCTCGGATGAAGACCGGCTCCCCGCCGAGCACTATTTCGGGGAATTTATGCGTGGTGCTCGTGTAATAGGGTCGCAGTGCTCAAAAAATGTCACGTTCAAATGAACGTTTTAGCTTGTAAAACAATGATTATGCAATAACTGCTTTTTATACTTGTGCGTCCCAAGTGGTAAAACTGCTCCTGAGCGGCCGTTTTCGTATACATTTGTATAACCTGAAAGATTGCAGTCTTCGGCTTCAGCCCCCGCGCACAAGGTGCGGGGGTGTTCGCAAAAATAGCGCGTGTTCACACTTAATCCGACGTCTCGGTCCTGTTTAGGAGGTGGTAGCGTAGCAAACGAGGCAATCCGGACTATAATGCTTTATCACTTTCACTTAGCCAGTGGAGCTCGAGGGTGGGGCTACGATATAGCCCCTGGGGGCACCGCACTTCTCCGATTGCGGGGCGCGTGTGTGCCTGACCGGGAAACGGTCCTTCGTCAAAGCGGGGAATTCTAAACATTCCGGTAGTCGATAGAGTGGTTGACCAGTCTCTCGCTATATCATGACAGTCAGTTTTCGGCTTTCTCTACTGAGGTGCTCGCCCAGCCGAACTGGGGCACAATCGCAGTAGTTCTCTTGGTGCCGCGTTAGCCGATGATACGGAACGTAAGGCAGAAAAACACAGGAGCCGGGCAAACCCAACATTTGACCAAAGACATGATTCGGAGCTGATGCATATAATGCCTAACTCGAGATGCCGAACACTCCCTAAGGTGTTCGGTCTTTATGATAATGGGCAGAATAATGCCCTAAGCCCCTAGTGTCCAAGTACGGGCATGGTCTTCTGACGCGGCCAATGCCAAAACGCCAGGCTCCGCTTTGGTTATAGGAAGAAACCAAGGGATAATAACAACAAGAGACATTAAAAAAGGTTTACGCAGGGTCTTAATCTGAAAAGAATCCTCGCAACGGGTCCCTACTGCACGTCTGCGCCTGTGTCTCCGTTGTGCCGTTATCCTGGACGGGTATGCACGTTGTTCATCTGTAAAAAGAGAGGAACGCTTAGTTTGGAAACAATTCGTGCGAAAAAAAGGAGAAGAAGAAACATAAATAAGTAAAGCGGGATTCGTATGAACTCGCGATTCTTTGTGCGCGCAACCCCTTGTCAAGGGTTGTGCGGCTAGGGAGCCCCTAGCCAACCAATGCCGGACTCGTCTATCCGTGTCCGGGGTCTTCAGGTGACCCTCGCACTGAAATGATGCCTCGAGGACCGGGCATCTTGAGTGTAAGAGACGCGTAATGCGGTATGGCGTTAAAACGGACGAAAGCCTTTCGTCCCAAGAGTGCTTGATATTCACTTTTAAATGGGACGATATGAAAAATTAGTTTTTCGCGCCGAAAATTGTTCGGTGATCCGAACACGACTTCTAGTAATAGGTAGCCTGTGCACTTGGCATAAGGGCCTGGCGTCACTCCTTTGAAGGAAGTGCGGCTGTGTCGAATTTTGGTAGGGTCTATCCCCATCTTGCGGATTGTGTTTGAATACAGCAGGTTTAAGTCACTTCCTCCGTCCATTAGGACTTTAGTAAATTGTAATCCGTCAATTATGGGATTCAATATCAGGGCAGTCCGTCCCGCGCTTCGAACGCTTCTGGAATAGTCCAGGTGGTCGAAAGTGATTGGTTTTGATATCCAATCTCTATGGTCTGCTGGGTTGGACCGTGCGAGGCTCTTTTTAGGAAGTGCCGCACTATTTTTCCGTATTATCACATGAAGTGAGTTTACTGCTTTGACCTCTTGTGGGAAAGTCTTTTGTTTTTCGTTGCTCTGCTGGTGGGGTTTATCGTCTTCGCTTGACGCGTCGAGCCCCTTGTGTTCGGCGTTTAGTCGGCCGGACTGTTTAAAAACCCAACAATCCCGATGGGTGTGGTTTGCAGGCCTTCCGGGGGTGCTGTGGATTTGACATATCTGACCCAAAATCTTGTTTAAGTTAGACAGCTCATCGCCGTCATCCTTAAGAGGCGATGTTTTGTTGTTTGGCCGTGAGCTTTTGAATCCGGCGTTGACTGCCGTGCTCTTTGGGCTTTTCTCTTTATTCCGGTGCTCCTCTTTTCTGCGCCGTGATTTTCCGTTTCCATCTCTTATCTCGGATGTACTTGGGTCGCTGGTGCTGCATCTTGCTAGCCAGCTATCCTCTCCCGCACTGAAGCGGGTCATGAGGCTTGTTAGTGCGGACATTGTCCTCGGTTTCTCTTGGACGAGGTGCCTGGCAAGCCATTCGTCTCGGACATTGTGTTTAAAAGCTGCTAAGGCTTCGGCGTCCGGACAGTCGACTATTTGGTTCTTTTTGGTGAGAAACCTGTTCCAGAATTTCCGCGCTGACTCTCCGGGCTGTTGAGTTATATGACTTAGATCATCTGCATCCGGAGGGCGGACATAAGTCCTTTGAAAATTTGCTCTAAACGCTTCCTCGAGCTCTTCCCAACTTCCCACAGTGTTTTCTGGGAGGCTTTAAAGCCATTGACGGGCTGGCCCTTTGAGCTTGAGGGGTAGGTATTTTATGGCGTGGAGATCATCTCCTCTGGCCATGTGTATATGTAGTATGTAATCTTCTATCCAGACTCCAGGGTCTGTTGTTCCATCATAGGCCTCTATGTTTATGGGTTTAAATCCTGCTGGGAATTCATGGTCCAGCACCTCATCGGTGAAACATAGTGGGTGTGCGGCGCCCCTGTATTTGTGTGTGCCGCTATCTTCGGACACTTGACGTGTTGCCTTGCTTCTTGGGGCCTTCTTCTTTGGCCCGTAGATGGACCTGGCTGGGCCATTTGTCCTTCCAAGTTCGTTGGTTGGTTTATGTGTGGCGCCGCTTTCCGAATTTGGCCTGTCATCCGGCCATCTATCCAACCAGGCTGCCTCTTTATTTATTGACTGTGGGTGCTTTATGGCCTCATCGTCGAATTCTGGTAGCAGCTTGTGCTTCGGGTATCTCTTTGATTGATGGCCATTGCCGTATTTATCTGCGGTTTTGAGCACTTTGCTCCATCTCATTCTGAGTGTGTCTTCCGCTGTTTTGAGCTTTCGCTTTTCCTTCTTCAGGCTTCTTGCAGTGTTGACGAGTCTTTTCCGAAGGTTTTTGCTCTCCGGCGGCGTGTCCGGCATGAGGTCGTCCGGACTGTCGTTTTCGCCGGGCCTGGACTGATTATCTGACTCGTCATGTTCAGACGGATGCTTATCTGCATGTTCGTCGTCCACTTGTGAGCCCTGCTGTATTACGGGCTCCTTGGGAGCGTTGTTGTCGTCGAGGCGGGACTTAGGGCGGCGTCTGCGTTGCCGTTTTGGTTGTTTATCGGCGGGGTTATCTTCTGCCGCGGCCCGTTGGTCCTTGTCATCACTCTCCTTTGGGGTATCCACCATATATATGTCATATGACGAGGTGGTCCTCCCGTGCCTTATAGGCTCTGTTTCTTGTTCGTCTCCGGCATCGTCGTCTATTCCGTCCATGTCTTCGGAGTCATGGTCTAGCATGTCAGTTAGATCGTCGACAGTGGCTACAAAGTGGGTGGTGGGTGGGCTCTGAATTTCTTCGTCGTCCGTACCCCAACCAACCTGGCCATAGTCCGGCCAGGACTCTCCCGATAACGAGAGGTGCTTTAGCGAATTTAGGATGTCGCCAAAGGGCGAGTGTTGGAAGATGTCCGTGGCGGTGAATTCTATAACCGGCGCCCGATCCGAATCGATTGGTAGGGGCGTGGGAGGTTCGGAGTCCGGCAAGGAGTCCGGCACCTCGGAATCACGAGTTTCGCGGGGGACAAGATTAATGTTTGGCTCCATCGCCGTGGAAGTCGAAGCCCCCGAGGCGCGTCTATCCACCGATCCTCGATCTGGGTGATCGGCTCCGATCTGATGGTCGAAGCGGATTCATGTGCGGCCGCCATGGCACTGTTCGGCGGCAGAGCTAGATCATGCCCATCGTCACGGTGCGGCACGCTCGGCTGCGGCTTGAGTCCGTCAAAGATCAAGTCTCCGCGGACATCGGCCGTGAAGTTTAGGCTTCCGAATCTGACCTGACGGCCAGGGGCGTAGCTTTCGATCTGCTCCAGATGGCCAAGCGAATTAGCCCGCAGTGCGAAGCCGCCGAATACGAAGATCTGTCCGGGGAGAAAAGTCTCACCCTGGACAGCGTTGTTGGTTGAAGATGCCATCAAGCCTATCGGTGACGACACAGAGGAACTCTCAATGAAAGCACCAATGTCGGTGTCAAAACTGGCGGATCTCGGGTAGGGGGTCCCGAACTGTGCGTCTAGGCGGATGGTAACAGGAGACGAGGGACACGATGTTTTACGCAGGTTCGGGCCCTCTCGATGGAGGTAAAACCCTATGTCCTGCTTGATTAATATTGATGATATGGATAGTACAAGAGTGGATCTACCACGAGATCAAGGAGGCTAAACCCTAGAAGCTAGCCTATGGTATGATTGTTGTAATGTATGTTATGTCCTACGGACTAATGCCCTCCGGTTTATATAGACACCGGAGAAGGCTAGGGTTACACAGAGTCGGTTACAATGGTAAGAGATCTACATATCTGTATCGCCAAGCTTGCCTTCCACGCCAAGGAAAGTCCCATCCGGACACGGGACGGAGTCTTCAATCTTGTATCTTCGTAGTCTTGGAGTCCGGCGGACGATGATAGTCGGGCTGTCCGGACACCCCCTAGTCCAGGACTCCCTCAAACACCATGGCAATTCTGTTGAAAACAGCATCAGTCCAGGTTAGTTCCATTCAAATCATACAAGTTAGAGTCCAAAACAAGTGCAAAAGTGTTTGGAAAAGTAGATACGCCGGAGACGTATCATAGATCAGACTGATCCGCTGACGCGGTCGGTGCCCAATCCTCAGCTGGATCAGACTGAGCTGCTGCCGCTGTCAGTGCTAGAGCAACTGTCGGTGCTCGATCCATTGCCGAAGGTGGTACCGATGTGTGAGACAGGGGTGATCGTGTCTGGTCTTCTATGATTAGCTTTCTAACTTGACTAGGATCCGTGACCGTGATCCAGTTTTTTTCTTCATTTCTTTTAAACGTGAGAAGGACTAATTGTGGCATTTTTGTTAAACCAAATTGTAGTTCATCATAGGGATTCAGCTTGTACTCAGACAACAGACTGATCCAATTTTTTCCAGTAATATAAGTGATGGACAATGCCTTCGTTACTGACATGACATAAGAAGTGAAACCTGCAAAAATAGCCATCGTAGAGCAAACCAAACGGTTTATTCTGTGATGAATGCCACATGGCAAAACCTGCATCATAAAATTGCAGGAAAAGAAAGAAAACATGACATTAAATCAATAAGATTTAGACAGTAAATCAATCAGATTTACTTGATGTGACACGAGTGAATTCTTACCAGGAAATCACTATGTTGAAGTACTAAACAGAAGATTGATCGTCCAACTACGGGTGGCATGCAGGGGCCCCGCCCACTCCCACAAGCAGGACAGTCCAAAGGTCGTGATAAATCGTATGGACCGAACATCCATGGGACTGGAAATCCTGGTGGGTGCGATAAACCCTGCAATGCATATAGATATTGGAGTGTAACCATAATTGATAAACCGTCCTCACAAAAAATATGATCTGGATACTTCAAAATATACAGACTGGATTGAGTGGACAGACATTAACATAGACCGTTCTCAGGACTGACCACGCACCAAAAGTGGCAGTACTAATAAGCAATACAGGGTTCACAAACACAAATCAAGCACTGAACAATACTACTTACTACAGACAAGAAAAGTTGCACTAACTAAACTTTGCAGACTATTTCTTGGCACCGACCTACGGGATGAACCCCGCATAACTGACTAGGCCATGGACTTCGTGAGAGATGTCTACATGCACCATCACCATCTTGTAAACCTTGGAGAACCTAACAGAGTGGTCTTTCCACTCATAAACATGATGATGAAGACATGCAACATCAGATTTGTTGGGAAGCTTTACAAGAACCACACCCTTCGTAATAGAAGGCACAGCCAGGAAATTGTTGTGGTCAAGTACAGCCTCGAGAACACACCTGACAACAAAGCTACATCAAAACACTAGTTTAGGACATGTGGCGATAAGGACACAACAGCTGGATAGTTCAGCAGCGGAACTCATCATGAGGTCTTCCAGTTCACACGGTATAACTTTGAGAACTTCATCTCCACCACAGACCTGGTTCTAATTCAAACAGAAACCATATTTTTTTTACTACCTCCTTTCAAAAATATAAGATGATTTTCGATATTATACTCCATATATGACTACATATATGCACAGAAATGAGTGAACAAAGACACTAGAAGTCTAGAACATGTCTTCAAAGGCATGAGAGCAAAGGGATTACTTGCAATATCCATAACACAAGTTACTGAGGCAAATATACCCTATTCAAAGGTAGCATTGATGTTCATAAAGTACTCCCTCCATCCCAAAATTCTTGTCTCAGATTTGTCTAGATACGGATGTATCAAGTCACATTTTAGTATTAGATACATCCATATCTAGAAAAATCTAAGACAAGATATTTGGGACAGAGGGAGTAGTTGAAAGTAATCTATAAGAAATCAGTTTCAACCTCTCGCATGTTTTTGTCAAAAGAGGAATTTAGAACCGTCATTTGGCACACTAAAATCACATGCAAGATCACCCAGAAAGTTGTACTACCAGTACTAGTACTGTGTGTTAGATGAAAAAACACGATCAAGATCGAGAAAAAGATCGTCAACAAGAGACATTACCTGGACTTGCTTAATGAGGGATCCCGGAGAGGGGGGCTTGGACAGGGCGATGGCTTTGAGCTTGTCTGCGGTAGTCTCGGCGGGTGCTTGCGCTTCTTCGTACCATGAGCCTCGACGGTTTTGGCCAGAGCCATAGACATCACGTCGGCCGGTGCTCCAGCGCCCATTTAAGAGAGGAAGCTGAGAGAGAAGAGTGAAAGGAGGAACGAGATGAGGGAGAAGCAAAGCGAGTGGGGGTTTTATTCAAGAGAGAAAGCAGGGAGAGAAGAGTGAAATGATGGTTGCTTCGTCCGTCCAACTTACTGCTGGAAAGGAGGGGGTTTTATGATTTGACGGCTCATTGGGCATTACTGCGGCGCTTCGATCGGGGTAGTCTACCATCACTCTACTACGGAGTAATTTAGTGCATGGCTGGTGGACCCAGGTGTCGGTGTCGAAACCGGGCGGATCTCGGGTAGGGGCTCCCGATCTGTGCGTCTAAGGCTAATGGTAACAGGAGGCAAGGGACACGATGTTTTACCCAGGTTCGGGCCCTCTCGATGGAGGTAAAACCCTAATTTCCGCTTGATTGATCTTGATGATATGAGTATTACAAGAGTTGATCTACCACGAGATCGTAGAGGCTAAACCCTAGGAGCTAGCCTATGATTATTATGATTGTTCTTGTCCTACGGACTAAACCCTCCGGTTTATATAGACACCGGAGGGGGCTAGGGTTATACAGAGGTGGTTACAAAGAAGGAGATCTAACATCCGAATCGCCAAGCTTGTTTTCCACGCAAACGAGAGTCCTATTCGGACACGGGACGAAGTCTTGAGTCTTGTATCTTCACGGTCCAACAGTCCGGCCAAAGTATATAGTCCGGCTGTCTGGATGCCCCCTAATCTAGGACTCCCTCAGTAGCCCCAGAACCAGGCTTCAATGACGATGAGTCTGGCGCGCAGATTGTCTTCGGCATTGCAAGGCGGGTTCCATTTCCGAATACTCCAAAGTAGATTGAGGATCATGTCCGGCTCTGTGAGATAATTTCCGCATTCCACCGTAGAGAGAACGATATTCCACAAATATAATCTGCTGACAACTTTAGACAACGTGGCATCACACCATGGTCAAGTCATTATTCGAACTGTTTTCACACAACCAGCCACCGCACATATTGCGAGGCGGTTTCCACGGTACGTCTTGTCGAAGCAGAGATCGTGTTCCCCTTATCACGGGGCTTTCATTAATATGGGCGCAGGCAGGGACGATTCCAAGGGGGGACGAGGGGGGGCGAGACCCCGCCTAACGATCACGTCGCCCCTTGATAACGATCATGCAGTCAAAGCTTTTTTCGTGTACGCGCATGATTTTGGCCTGTCTTGCCCCCCCCGTACCTCCTAGGCCAAAGTCAAGCCCATGTAAGTAATGATTGCAGCAGGCAGCTGGTCAAAGGCCCAATATCAGGAGAAGGAAAAAGGAAAAACAGCCCAGCGTGGAAGAGCCAGACCCGCGCTCAATCAGGACACGCACGTATACAGCAGGTTTTCTATCTCCTCTAGTCACTTTCCTTTCTAATCTACTACTCGCGATCTGAAAAACCTTGCTCGGTGCCGCCGGCCACCAAGATTGTCTACCGTCGAGAAGGAAAGGAGACAGACAAGCACCGTCGCGCCAATCCACGGGCGCAGTCCAGCTGGTAGGCCGGCCGCACGGACGAGCGACCAAACGAGAAAAAGCAAGGTTAGATTATATTTTCAGGATTTGTTACTTTGAGTCTTAGAATGTAATTGTAGACATTAAAAACTAATTAGAAAATTTCCAATTGTTCAATTGTGTTTGTGTAGACATTAAGAGAAAGAAAGGGATTAGGGGAAGCGCCATTACCATGAGCGATCATGGACCTAGCTAGGGATGAATGGCGTCCTCTGTGCCAGCATGGTACGGTCTCTCTCATGAACTTCAAATCTTTCTTTTTTGTCTAACATTAATGATCATTTATTGATGGACATGAAAATTGGATTGGAATCAATTACTTATCATACAGTTTACCGATTTTTTTTGCTATTTAAATAAAAAACTTATTATGTCTAGTCAAAGATGGACAATTTGATAGTCTTCTTCTAATGTTTAGATCAATGAAAACATGATTTCAGTTTAGGCCGTTTGCATTGTCTAAAAATCTAAATGTTTTATGGCTTGGGTCGATGCTCATTAGTCCATAAGACCTCAGGTGTGGAACTCGCACCCCCTATACCAAATTCCTGGCTCCGTCCCTGGGCGCAGGTAGCCCAATCGTACCACCAATCGCGGCGAGTGGGGAACGAGCAGGTTCCACAAGGCAAGTAGGGAGGCGCAAAAGTTTTCATTGCCTCTATAAAGAGATAAGGACGCTTCTTCTTTACCCATGCCTCTCCCTTCCGCTCGTCCATTCCCCTTCGCTCGATCCCTAACGCCCAAGCACTCGTCTCCTCCACCGAAAAGAGGTTCTCTGAACATGTCCGGAACCAGAGCAGGAGGCAAATTGATGGCCTCTACCATCTAGGAGAAGGATGTCAAAAAGCTTCGAGAGGCCGGGTACCTGGCCAAGAAAATTGGCCATTGTCTTCCAATGGCGGGACAAATCGTCCCCAATCCGGAGCCCCACGAGAGGGTCATGTTTCTTCCTCATTTGTCCGTGGGCTCGGGTTTCCCCTTCACCCATTTGTTCGCGACATCATGTATTATTACGAGATTGATTTTCATGATCTGTCCCCTAATTCTTTCCTTAACATCTCGATGTTTATCGTCGTGTGTGGCCTTTCTCCGTATTTCGCCCCACTTCGGCTTATGGCTGAAGATCTTCAATGTGAAGCCCAAGGTGGTAAACGGCGAGCACGCTGAGTGCCGCGGCGCCATGGTGAGCAAGATGCCCAAGGTCACATGGCCGACGGGCACCTTCAATGATTCTGTCAAGGAGTGGCAGCAGCAGTGCTTCTATATCACCGAGCCGCGCGGTAAAAAGTGGGCCACCACTCCTGAATTCAGATCCGGAGCCCCCTTGCAGCTCACGTCCTAGCCCAGGAAGGGCCTGAACTGGTCCTCATCCGACGAGCCGTCGGTGCTCCAAACACGCGTCAAGGGCGTGGTAGACAAGGATGTCAAACTCGTCAATGTAGTCCAGGTGATATTAGTTCGCCTGGTTCTCCCTTGCCAGCACCGAGCTTGTCACCAGACCCTGCGAAAACTCTACGGCTCCTCACACAAGGATATCTGGAAGGTGCTCTTCAAGTCCGGCAAATCGTGGCCAGGCTCCTCTGAGGACCGCGGGTATCAACTGTCCCGCTCCGCAAGTCCGGTAAGTTATCACTATGTTCTGTCTATCCATGTTTAGCTGGCATATCCTGAGGGGGACGCTTTATCACGCTTTCCGTAATTATCTAGGAATGGACGAAGAAGGTGGGGCAGATACACTGTCCGGCCCCGCTATCGGAGGAGCCGGCAGGACCTCTTCTGACGAAGATGCTGGTCATAGCGCCTTACAAGGCGCCGAAGAAAGAGGCCTCCAAGAAGGCCAAGGAGACCCGGAGCAGCCTCCATCATCGTGGTGCTTCGGACACAAAATCCGAAGACTCCAGCGCCCATCCTTCCTCCAAAGACGAAGAGGAGGAGGAGGAAGAAGACGAGTCCTCCACAGGGGGAGGGAAGAAAAGGACGACCTCCTCATCCTTGGAGGCCGAATCACGGAAGATGGAAAAAATCCCCTTCCAGAGGCGTCCACCACGGCTACCAATAGTAGTCCGCAGTCGGATCCCAGGGCCCAGCCCCTGGTAAAATCATGAGTACACGAAATCCGAATACGCCTAAGCGCCCAGGATTACTAAGGTGCAATATTTTAACTTGCGCCATACTTTGTGCAGCCAGGCGAGGTCTCGCGTCGAACTGTCCTCATCGAAGGATTCGATGAGCTCAAATGCCCTGGAGAGCGAGACGCCTCTGGAGGCCCCTTCCCCGAAGCTTGGGCGTGACACAGAGGTGTCATCTCAGCAGGACCCAGACCAAGGAGGGCACGCCTCTGGGGCCGGATACACGGGAGCAACGGTTCCTATGAACGTCGACGGCGGGGGCGATTTTGGATTTGGCCCGCAGCCGGACACAGTCCTGGAGAATTTTGAAGCTCCAGGATCAGGCAGGCAGCCCCTCTTGACGGAAAGGAGGCAAGCCCGCTCCACCGGCAACCTCTGTCCAAGCAGAGATGCAGGGCGGCCTATCGACAGCGCTAAAGAATGCGTCCATCATCATGAACATCGCACCCTTATGGGTGCGGTGATTGAAAAGATTCAGTCAGCTGAGAGCGGACTGAATGAATCTTGCCTTAGCCTTATAAAAGGCTTTGAGGTATGTTTTTAGAAACCTTTGAAGATTGTCACAGTATGAACGGTAGCCCCTGATGCACTATCTGGTGAAAGATAGAGAACCGGACAAGGGATCAAATTCCCGCTTCGCAGGAGACTTGGTTGATGACATATATCTCTTTGTTTGAAAACAGGCGTCTATAGCGACGATCGCCTCTCATACTGCGGAAGTGTCCGGACTAAAGCAGAGTCTGGAATGGGCCAAAGAAGAACTTGGCCGGGTGAAGAAGAAGTTGGAGGACAAGCAAGGTATGTCGAAACCTTTTGATAAGTTAAGCACAAATGAGCAGTTGTGCCTGATGAAAATATTTGTATTGTGTGCTCTAGGAGCAAATGCTGAAATTGAGGCACTGAAGAAGGCTATGGCCGAAGCCGACAAGAAGGCTGCCACGGAGCAGGCTCTTTGCAAGAAGCATGAGGCCATGGTCATTGAGGCTGAACGAGAGCTCCAGGAGGCCGTGAAGAAAAACGAGACCTTGGAGCAGGGTCTAGTAGGGAAAGAACTCGAACTTGCCAAAGCTCTCCAAGCCGCAAATGATACTCGGGAGGAAGCCCGAGGTGCTCTGAAGGACATTCAGGAGGCAAGGAGGATTGCGGCTGGTAAGGCTTTTTTACTCAAAGCAATTTTTATATAGGAATAGAAGAAACTCTAAGCGACAAGCTGAATTCTTGTTTTTCTAGGAGCGTTTGCGGACCTGCCACGCAGCATATCTGATGCTGCCCAATTCTACCGGGCTGAAGAGAAGAAGTCTGCGGAGAAGCATTTCTGGTCGCAGTATTTGGCGCTGAATTATCCGGTGCCCTTTGTCGATCAGCTGAAGCAGCTGATCGAACTGCACCAGGCGGCCAAACTAGCCATGAAGGACTTAGTTGTCCGGCTGTGGCCCGCTGAGCCAATTCCAAGCAGTTACTTCGGACTCGTGAAGCGGATTGTTGGTGCTTGCCCTCGGCTTGAAGTAATTAAGCGGTCAGTCTGTATAGAAGGTGCACGCATGGCATTTGCCCGTGCGAAGGTGCACTGGGGGAAGCTTGATGCTGAAAAGTTGATGACTGAGGGACCACCGGAGGGTAAGGAGCACCGCAAGCCTGAATTATATTATAATGGTGTCCTGAAAGGAGCCCGCCTTGTGGCGGAACAATGTACCAAAGACACTATATTTCCCTGAAGGCAGTCATGCTGTCCTTTGTAATGCGGGATACTGGCACTGTTATTATTTATTGCCTGTTATATGAAAGTTTTTTCTTCCTGTGCGGCCGTTTAGTATATATGAATCCTAAGAGTTGGCCAATCATCGGCTTCTGCCCCCACGTAGAAAGTACGGGGGTGTTCAGGACATACCTGAACACTCTTTATCCTATTTTTGGGTCCTTGAAGGAGGTGTTCATCACAGCGAACCAGGCAATCAGACTATAGGGCTTTATCACTCTCACTTAGCCATAGGAATTCGAGTTTGGTAGGCGCAACCCCTGGTGTTCGGAAGACCGTACGAGGGGCTCTAACCGCGCCTGATCAGAAAACCGATCAATCGCACTCTGCATTTGTTATGGCATTATGCGAAATAAATCTTTAAAGATTTTACAACCTCTCGAATAGCTGACCAGCTCTCGCCGTATCATGACAGTCAGTTTTCGGCTTTTCTCTACTGAGGTGCTCGTCCGGAAGAACCGGGACACAATCGTAGTAGTTCTCCCAGCGCTACCTTAGCCGATGGAGCGGAACGTAAGGTACCAAAACATGGGAGCCGGGCAAACCCAACTAATGACCCAAGACATGATTCGGAGCTGATGCATATAGTGCTATAAGTTCGGGGTGCCGAGCGACCGAGAGGGTGGCCAGACTTTGTTGCCATATTATGAGGACAATGAAGCCCCTGGCATAATGGGGCATGACACTATGTGCGGGTGCCATTATGACGAAAAAGGCGTCAATGAGGAACAAGGACCGGTAAGTGTCATTTAGTTCTACGTGTTGTAGTGGAGTGACACGTCTATGCGTATGAGTACGGTTTATGCTATGAAAAGAGGTATGCTGGCGGAACCTGTCACGGACGAACGGGAGGAAGCTATGTGCAGATCCGAAGTGTATCCGGGCTGTCTTCTTGGGGAATACTTGTGTATTCCCGCCTTGTGCGTCCGAGCTGATTCCATGTCGCTAGTCCTGTTCTGCGCAAAAGTGAGCCCGTAAAGAAAAATGCTTAGAGGCATTTGCGTGTCATAGGGTGGTTGATCGGAGCCTGGTCGAACCGGGCTATCATGCCGTAAAGTAGCTCGAACTCCTTTGTTGGTGTCCGGAGGGTTGTTTGTCGAATCAAAGTTCGACAGGAGGGCACAACTTACTACCTCAGCGGTGGTATACTTTCCAATCTCGAGGTGGAGTTCGGCCTTGCCCATAACTGTGACCATGTCACGTGGGTTTGGCATGATATGGTACCACGTTGAGTCGAGCCAATGCGGTTCGTCCCGGTAGTATATAGTAGTTACTATATAAGGGGACAATTCCGAAGACTTACTCTTCGGTGTGGTGTTTGTTTGGTGACCCGAAGACAACCTCCAGGGTGGAGGGCCTGTAAGACTTGGCCTTTACACCTGGAACGACATCTTTGAGAAGATGTTTTTAGTGGGTATGATCCTTGAGCAATCAATTCCTATCTGGTGAACTATGTCTTGGCGCAGCAAGTTTGAGCTGCTGTTTATGCCCATAGGGGCTCGTGTGAGGTGGAACCCACCAACTATGGGGTCGATGGTAAGTGCAATTAAATTGCCATTGCTGATATTGTCTGGACGATCTATGTGATTGGAGATGATCGGCCGTATTTCTGTACCGTAGGATGACTTGTATTGTTGAGTCTGGGCTCCTCGTTGTTTGAGACCTCTTTTCATTGTTTCCGGCGCACGACTGGCCATTTCATTTTGAAGATCTGGCATTCTCTGTTGGTATGATTGGCCGCCCTTCTGGGGGTACCATGAATTTGACATGGCTGGTCGAGTATGCTGCGCGGGCCGGATGGGCCTGAGTTGTTCTCTTTTCACTGACCGGACTAGGAGCCGTGGAATCCGGCACCAATTGCCTTGTCTTGGGCGTCATCATTATTTTTGTGATGCTTATGCTTGTTGTGTTGAGGTTTATGGATGCTGCCTCGCGTTTCCTACATATTGCCCTGGACCGTGATGTATTGGCGTCGGGGTATGGGCTTTAGGACTTCCTTCTCAGGTTGAGGTAGCAAATTGTGCTTTGGGTACCCTTTGGTGGGGCGGTCGACTCTGTATTCCTCGGCTGCCAGGACCTTAGTCCATCTGTCTATGAGCAGATCTTGGTCAGCTTGGAGCTGCTGTTGCTTCTCTTTCAGGCTTCTTGCAGTGGCCATAAGTCGTTGGTGGAAGTGAACCTGCTCTACGGGATCCTCAGGCACGCCGAATTCATCGTCGCCGAGGCTCGCCTCGTCTTCGGAGGGAGCCATGTGGTTGTCCTCCTTCGAGTATCCGTTCGTTGCCTGTTCATTTGGGCTATTCTTCCCATCTTCCTATTCGGCCTGCTCGAAGGAAGGATGATCGGGATTGTATTCATCTTCAGCACCATTCGGATTGTTTTCGTCTCCTGTGCCGGTATTGCTATGGCGGGGCTTGGAGCGGCGCCGATGACGCCCATGCTTTGATTTCTTCCTTGATGGGTTATCCTCCATTGCCTCATTGCCATTGGTTTCTTTGGGAGTGTCCACCATATATATATATATATATATATATATATATATATATATATATATATATATATATATATATATATATATATATATATATCATACGAGGAGGTGGCCATCCAGTGCCCCGTGGGCGGTGGTTCCTGTTCTTCTCCTGCATCGTCGTCCACACCGTCGATGTCTTTAGAGTCGAAGTCGAGCACGTTGGTCAAATCATCGACAGTGGCAATGAAGTGGGTAGTGGGTGGGAAACGAATTTCCTCGTCTCCTGCTCCCCACTCGAGACAGACATAGTTCGGCCAAGAGTCTCCTGACAAAGAGAGAGACTTTAATGAATTAAACATGTTGCCAAAGGGCGAGTGCTGGAAGATATCCGCCGCGGTGAACTCCATTACCAGAGCCCAACCAGATTCGGCAGGCTTGGGGGCGCGCGGTCGGGAACCTATAGCCGGATACAAGTTCGGGGGTCTAGTGACATAGACTTCCTTGGGGATGGAGTCCGTGTTCGGCTCTACCGCCGATGAGTATGCAGCCTCCGGGGCAGTGTCCATCCACCCGTCCTCAGACGACGTGATCTGCCCCGGATTTAGGTTCGGAGTTATTGCAGGTGCAATATCCCGAGTATTGTCTGACAGCAGGTCTAGGCCCTGCTCGTCATGACTGCTCGGCGCTCCTGGCATAGACCCGAATCCGTCGAAGATCAAGTCTCCACGGACATCGGCCGTGTAGTTCAAGTTTCCGAACCTGACCTGATGGCCAGGGGCATAGTTGTCGATCTGCTCCAGATGGCCAAGCGAATTGGCCCGCAGTGCGAAGCCGCCAAACACGAAGATCTGTCCGGGGAGAAAATTCTCAACCTAGACCATGCTATTGTTGATGATTGAAGGAGCCATCGATCCTTGCAGCGACGACACAGAGGAACTCTCAATGAAAGCACCAACGTCGGTGTCAAAACCGGCGGATCTCGGGTAGGGGGTCCCGATCTGTGCGTCTAAGGCTAATGGTAACAGGAGGCAAGGGACACGATGTTTTACCCAGGTTCGGGCCCTCTCTATGGAGGTAAAACCCTACTTCCTGCTTGATTGATCTTGATGATATGAGTATTACAAGAGTTGATCTACCACGAGATCGTAGAGGCTAAACCCTAGGAGCTAGCCTATGATTATTATGATTGTTCTTGTGCTACGGACTAAACCCTTCGGTTTATATAGACACCAAAGGGGGCTAGGGTTATACAGAGTTGGTTACAAAGAAGGAGATCTAACATCCGAATCGCCAAGCTTGTTTTCCACGCAAAGGAGAGTCCCATCCGGAAACGGGACAAAGTCTTGAGTCTTGTATCTTCATGGTCCAATAGTCCGGCCAAAGTATATAGTCCGGCTGTCCGGATACCCCCTAATCCAGGACTCCCTCACCAGGTGCTGGTTGTCCCACACGTCGGCGAAAGTGAGTAATTTAGTGCATGGCTGGAGGAGGATCCGCACGATAGAGCGTGTCCACTGTTTTTTTGAAGAAAAAATGATTATAGCAAGCATTTCCACTCTTACGACGGAGGAGTGCGAAACACGGTAGCCACTTGAACATACGCAGTGCTCCTACTACTAGGCATGTGCAGTGGTTCATAAGTCAGTACTACACAATCTTGTTGCTAGTGTAGTAAGATATGATGATAACAAATGATGTTGTGTGCATGTCAACTACTCCTATATGTAACATAGTACCGCTTTTTCGACTGTCCGGTCGAGAATGAACGGTGAGATCAATATTAACAGAAGTAGGTCTACAGCGCACGGAGAGTACGATGCTACAGTACTCCATGAAAGATGAACCATATGAAGCACGAATAGTGTTAGGCAAGGTGTATGAAGGGTGCACGGGATGGGAGCAAAAGTTCCCTTCTCGACCCACTGTTGGGTGTTTGGCAGAGTGCATGAAGGGTACATGAGTCCACACTAGTAGGTTAACAAAAATACACGAAGAGGAAACAACTATATTGAGATGAGAATGCAGCCAAACACACCCACACGCTTTGTGCTACAGTGACTGATCTGCACCATCTGAGTTTGATCCAACGGTCATGTTGCACCGAGACATGGACATGCCCATGCAGAGGGCGCCTAAACAACACCAAAGTCCCTCCTCTCTCGAGGTGCACGACGTTGGTGATGCAGGGTGCAACCGCCCGCAGAGCCCGCTCCCGGTCGACGGGAGCTAGCTCGTCAAAGACGGCGTCCAATGGCACGAATGGATTCCGGTGACGGAGCCCTGAAAGGATTCACCCGGCAACGGCGACGACAGCCCGCAACCCCTCCTTGTCCAGCTCAGCCCCCACCATCACGCGAAGATGGCACAGCTCCTCGGAGATATAGGTGAAGAAGGAGACCAGGCCAGGAAGCCACAACTCGTTGAAGTCGACCGGGTGGTCGAACGTGTTTAGACCGACGGCCGGCATCGTCGCGCTGGCACGACGGTAGGCATCACGCAGCCGCAACACGTGCGTGGCAACTTGGTTCACCAAGTGGCTGAGGCGATCCTGGACCTTGTCACGATCGGCCCGCTCGTGCTCCAGCCGGCTCCCATGACGGCCTATCGTATCTCCCGCTTTCTGCAGCAACGCTGCCGACGCCTCGAGCATCTTTGTGGTGGATGCCTGCCGCTTTTGAAGCTCCATGAACTCCCGCACATAATGGAGGAGCATGGCACTCCTCTCCTCCTTGAGCTCACGGAGCTCCACGTCCTCGGCCCTGAGCTTCACATCCTTGGCATGGAGCTCCTGTGTCAGGCACCTCACCTCGAACTCCATGATCTGCTGCGCCGCCATGGCACCAGGTAGAAGCAATGGGGAGAGGAAGCAAAGGGGGCAAAAACGGCTGAAAGGCAATGCAATCTACGAGAAGGAGGAGGGAGCCAGCCGAGGAGCGGGGAATCTTTTGGTTTTCACCACGGTAAAACACCAGTCGACAACTTCTCACATCAGGGAGCAGTGGATTTTACAGGCGGAGTCATCGTGACTAATTGCTTCCGCGCCTGCTCCTGTCAATCAAAAAATTAAAAATCCTGCCACGCCTGCTCCCGTCAATCAAAAAATTAAAAATCTTATCGCGCCTGCTCCCGTCAATCAAAAAATTAAAAATCCTGTCGCACCCTAACACTAGAGCAATGCCGCGGTGGATATTTAAATTTACCTGCCGGCAAGTAGATAAAAAAGGGGTGAAAAAACAAATGTGGCGGTGACCTAGCTAATCGGTCGAACTAGCCCTACTAGCTAGCCACCGTGCTTCACTGATGTACTCGGCGGGAAATGTAGTCTTTCGTGATTTGATGACTCATTTACTTGCTTCGCCGCTACGACCGAGGAGGACCCAGAAATCGCGTGGTAGGGCGTCCCATGTCAGGAAGAATATATGCGTGCACCACCCGGGAGGACCCCGAAACCGCGCTGTAGGGTGTGCCACGTCTCGGCACGGAGGAAAAATGTGCATGTAAAAATATACTGTATTAGACGTAGTACCTATGGTTCGACCTCGGGACCCAGCCAGTCGGTCGAAAACACCCCACTAGCCACATAGCTTCATCATGCAAACATGGCACGGAGGATAGATGTGGTTAGCTCCATCTCGACCAGCCACAATGTCCCTTGTTCTAGGCGATTCTTCTATTTTCCAAGCTTTTTTTAGTTGTAATAACACCATGGCAAGCTAGCGCCGCTCTTCGTGTGTGCCCGTGCAAAGGTTAGACGATGGAGAGAAGGGAGATTGAGATCGCAGACCTGGGACCCACCAGTAAGTGAGACAACGGTCATGCACGTGTTAACGAGGCACTCCCTCTACTCTACTCAACGTAAGTACTCTATAAAATCATGTTATGGGACAAAGCCAACAACCGGTGTTGTTTCAGGCTATCGACTTACGCTTTGTAGTCCAGGTTGCCTCGTCTTTCAGATTTGGTAGTTTTAGGTCCAAATTTGATTAATGACAAGTGGGACCCCCGTGTGTTGTTCTGATATTTCAGTGTAGGATGGTTTTTTGAACAAACACTTTGCGCGGTTAGACAAGTAACGACACGAGTTACACGTATTTTGCAAGTTTACGAACAAAAATGACAGCAGCATAGAATATCACATCCACCCCGCAGCTTAGATACTATGGTGATATGAGTTTTTACACCGTTGGAAGTGAGATCCAGTGGCTTGGGAGTAGTCTTTGTAAGTATGCGCAATTTCCAAACTCTCCAAAGGTTTTTTTGCAAATAAAACATTCAGGCCTCGTGTGTGCTGCTGCATCTTCGATCCAACGGCTCCCCGTTGCTCATATTAGGTGCTCCCCGTAGCTTAATTACCCGCTACGGTGGTAAGAGCATCTAGGTCGTATGATCAGTGATCAGATGGCACATGCGTAGTACTTGTAATTTCTGCGCATTTCCCAAACTCTATCAGCCGTATATTGCAAAAACATTCAAACCTCCTATTGTGGGCCGTTAGATCTCAGTGAACTCGTATCACCATAGAATCTACGATGCGGGAGCACCTCATATTCTCCCGTGCGAGAAAACATAATGTGCTATCGCAGCTTGGATGCTACGGTGATACGAGCTTGGAGGTTGTTTGATCTGAGATCCAATGGCACCTGAGCAGTCTTTGTGCTTGTAAGCAGTGGCCGAACTCTTTTGGGGCTTTTCTGCAAAAACCATTCGAACCACCAAGGAGGTGTTGGGTCACAAATCCAACGGCTCCGAAGAGCTTGTATCACCAAAGCATCTAAGGTGTCGTAGCACGTGATATTCTTACATACATGAGAATATGATGTCCTCCTTCATCTTAGATGCTACAGTGATACGAGCTTCGAGGTCGTTGGATATGGGATCCAAGGGCATCTGAGTAGTTTTTATACAAATTGTGTGCAATTCTCAAACTCATCAAGGTTTCCTGTAAAAATATTAAGACACATCATGTGAGCTGCTATATCTCAGATCTACAAGCTCCAAGCAACTCGTATCGGCATATAGCATCTAAGGTATGGGGGCACATGATGTTCTCCCAGGGAGGAGGGGTGGGTTGCACAACCAATCGGTGGTTGGGAGGGTGGGGACAAATATAATCTAAACAACCCTAAACAGAGCTCCACAATTTTATCTAAGGTCGAGGGGTTGACCCCCGACAATCATAGCTCCACCTAAACACAACATTTGCATGTAGTACTAGACTTAATATTCATGTTTCAGTTTCATGTTCATTTTAAATATTGAACTGAGGACCATGAATGTGTTACATTTTACTCCCTTCGTTCCTAAATATTTGTCTTTTTAGAGGTTTCAAATGGACTGGCACATACGGATGTATATAGACATATTTTAGAGTCTAGATTCACTCATTTTGCTCCGTATGTAGTCACTTGTTGAACTCTCTAAAAGACTAATATTTAGGAATAGTAGGATTATTTTTGAATTCGTGTCATACATGCATGGTTTGGAAAAATAGATGCACTATACTTATTGGATTGTTGTTGTGTTCGTGCGTATGTGTCTCTCTATGTGTGTGTGTGTGGTCATATGCTTGATACATACAAAGTTTTCTCACCTCCATATTGTTCATCTTTTAAATTTAATTTGCATAGGAAAACTTACTAGGGATACCATGAAATGTGAAATCCACATTGAGATCACTATATCACAAACTCACTCTAATTCAACATCTCGTCATAAATCAATTACCACGTTGGTATTTGCAAGGAAAATACGGGTATTGTAATACACATAGATTCGTTCGGCAATTTAAAAGGTTCCTTTCGTATTCTCGAATGGTAGGACCGAACGGTGTACCAGCCAGACCTTGGCTCGTGTTGATCCTAAAAAAATAAAAAAATAAAAACACCGGGCTCGTGTCCTTCGATGGCGTGTGTGGTATGCACATTAGGTAACCCCAACCAGTCGAGCCTCAGCGTTTCAAGTTGAAATATCTGGCGGCCAGAATTCCAACCCTAGGAAATTCCCCTCATGTTCCCGGTCCATAATGACTACCGATGAACAACTGAGGGATGCTTTAGTAACTAGACAACATTACCTACCGTGCCGAGCACGGTTCAATTCCCTCGGTCGCCGCTCGTCAAGGTCACCCGTCAACTGCATTGCCTAGTACTACTACTACCACACCAGGATGAGCACAAAATTGAGCCCATTTGTTCGTGCCTAGTACTTGAGTTAATATATCAGGCAATGCACTGGTACGGAGGGATTATACTTTTAATCTGCATATATAACTTGTCTGAAGTCTAACTAAACAAAATGTTTGACCAAATCCTTTCTTAAGAAATACAACAGGACAGATGTACGGCTTGAAAATTTATTGCATGATGCAGGTTATGATATTGTTTCGAATCTTGGATCTTAAATTTCAAAAAATCCAAAAGTGAGCATAAATTCTTGAAACTGAGCATGGTTACGTGATATGGCACAAATATTACTTTGTAAGTTTTTTCTTCAATTTGAGACAAACTGCTTATGACAAGTTGCACAAATGAAGATCCAAGGTATTTTGGAACAAAGACTTGTCACGTTAAGGAGAACGTTTTCACTATTGAAACCGTGGGCGTTTACGTGCCGCCACGAGTCCCCGCTTCTCATCGGCAGGTGCCGTCCGAGCAAGCGTGTGAGTCGACGGGAGGTGTGCGAGCAGACCGCTGCACCGGCTGACAGGGAGGAGTGCGAGCAAACTGTTGTGCAGGCTCACCGGGAGGCGAGCCCTTTGACCAGGCTCCACCGCCCACCTTCGTCCTAACTGCTCCCACTTTTAATGTCGCCGGCGCCGCAGTTTAAAATCAACCCCGCACTACCCGGTATTGCTACAATCTTCTCTCTTCCTTTTCGGATTCTCCTGTCGTCTACCTCCAACTAGCCTGACCTAAACGTATGCCATGCCGCATCACGATGGTCTGCCCTTACTGTTCTAGTTTCCTGAGGAAGACACCCAGCCGGAGTCTCAAGAACATAAGGCGCTTTGGGATGAGCTTGAACTGGCCTTGCGGGAAGACGCCGCGCCTGTACCCGCTCCCGTTTCGGCTCCCGTTGCCCCGACTGGGCCAGTGCCCATCCCCGTGTCATTGATGGGCTCACTACTAGGGAAAAGCCTAGCAGCAGCGCGGGTTTTGGGCCTATCAGTAGCGCGGGTAGGAGCGCTACTGATAAGGCGCTACAGCTAATGCTTAGCAATAGCGCGGCTTGACACACGCTACTGCTAAATTGGCTTAGTAGCAGCGGTTCTTTAGAACATCGCTACTGTTAATTAGTAGTAGCGCTTCTCCTAACCCGCGCTACTACTATTATTTAGTATTTTATTTCTTTTCTATTTCATGTTGTATTTATTCATACACGTTTACACAAGTTTTCATACAACAGGAATTTAGAGATTGTTTTTACATCATAATGAGTTATTACATCATGGGGTGAAAGAACCGTGGACTAGTTTCAAGTGGATGTCCATCCACTTGAAACTAATCCGCGGTTCTTTCACCCAATGATATAATAATATCATCATCATCATCATATCATTAACAACTTAGCATCATAATACATCATTATCATATAACACCTCCTCAATATCATCGTTTTCATCATTGACATCACATAACACCTCCTCAAGATCATCATTATCAACTCTAACACATTACCACATAATAAACATATTGTACCTGATAGGACCTATTACATTCGATTAAGACCTACTACATTTTCTAAGGTAAAATAACAAAAAACAAGATAGCCCCTGACTCTCCATTATGGAGAATGGAGATTAGCCTGTCTCCCATTCTTGCCTTTCGCTGAATGTTACTTCCAAGAACCTCCTTGCGAATGTCCATACATTTCTTCCATTCTCTGATGATCATGTGTTCACGGGTTTTAGAAATCCGATATGCACAGGTGAGCTCCGTAGATTTACCTGGCAGTATGTTCAGAACTGAGAGGCGACCATGCAGAGACATCAGATGAGGCACACAATCCATCGGGAGTTTCTGTTGAAAAACATAATAATAACTTCGTAGTTAGCAATGATGTACTAGTTTTAGAAGTATGCAAAAAATGCACGAATGTCGTAATAGTAAAAAATCTTACCAGGGTATCTCCAGAGAAGTTATCGTTGTTCAACACATGCACTAGTGGCACGTATTCACCATAATTTGGAGGAGTTCGATAATAGGCATTGTAATTCTCAAGAAGAGTACAAAATGCGATCAGATGATTTTTCTCCTTATACGTTAATTTGGTGCCTTCGGTGTAGTGGGTTTTATCTACCATCTTCCGCACAGTCTTTGAAGAATCAAAATAAGCTGTCAATGGAAATAAGCTATCAACTATTTTGAAATAAACAATATAAATTAGTTAATAACTATGTTTGAGAAACTCACATAGTGGTACAATCGGAAGCGTATCAACAAGGACCCAAATGTCCATATTGTCTTCCTCGCTATCAGGATCACCAAGATCCATGGTGATAATCATACCCTCATCAAAACCATACATTTTGCAAAGTGCTTCCCAATTTGGCAACCAAAATGGGTTACGCTCTGAGCATTGTACAGATTTACTTCAAAATTCATATCATGATGGGTCCTTAGGTGTATTTTCTTTGTTTCGAAATTTTCATGGTCTTCAAAACCCATCCTCTCCAAGACATAGCGTCTTGCATGGCATGGGATAAGCTAGTCGAATTGTAAAATCTGAAAATTAGACGTTGAAATAGTTAAAGTCATGCTTAATGGAGAAAAAAACTATTGTCCTCGTTGCATACCGTATGAACATCACAGGTCTCCTCGAGCTTAATGCTGAAGCGCCGATCGTCGTCCAGCCGAACGAACCTGTCGCACATACCTCGATCGTCGTGGCACCAGCTACACTCCCCCGGGAGACCGTCGTCGTCCGAGTACGACATTTCCTACAATCATAATTCAAAGATTAAACTTGTACATATTCTAGCACAAGTCATGTCAGAATTCACGACAAAATCCGGCATGACCTTTGCTAAAAAAGGACATATCGAGCGCCTGAAATTTGCCAGAACAGAAATTAATCAACACTCCGACAAAACATAGGCCACTCGGAGATGTAAACTGAACATGAACGGCCACTTGGGCAACCACATATCCTATTTGAGCAACAACACAAGATATACAAGGATATTTGGCTGGTCTCACCTCGATGTCGGAGGGGGTACGTCGGTGACTGGGATGACGGCGGGGATGTCGGAGGGGGTCGGTGACGGGGGCGACGGAGGTCACCTGAAACCATATAAGTTATCACTAGCAACAAAACATGTTCAACTAGTTTTATTAATTCAACTAGTTCTTACTAAATATAAACTTACTATAAATAGAAAAAACTAGTTCTTTCTAAAAATAAAGTAGTTCAACTAGTTATATTAATTATCTTACTAAAAATAGATTAGTTCTGTTAATTCAACTAGTTCAACTAGTTTATTAATTTACTTACTAAACTAGTTCAACTACAACTAAAGTAGTTCAACTACCACTACTACTACTAAAAATCTAGTACTAACTAAGCTAAATTAACATCTACTACTACTAAATTAACATCTAGTACTAGCTAACCCTAAATTAACATCTACTACTACTAAATCTAGTACTAACTAGTGGCAGGGGGTGGGGG
>NC_041385.1:205714112-205717335 GCF_002162155.2 Triticum dicoccoides
CTAGCTAACCCTAAATTAACATCTACTACTACTAAATCTAGTACTAACTACTAGCAGCGGGTGGGGGGCGACGGAGAGGTAGCTAGGGGCGTCAAGGTCGAGGGCGGTGGGAGGAGGGCTGCCGGCGGAGGAGGGAGAAGGGGCGGCCGCAGGCGGGGGGAGGAGGGCAGCGGCGGAGGAGGGAGGGGCGGCCGCAGGCGGAGGGAGGATGTGCGAGGAGGATGGAGGAGGGACGGAAGGAGGGGAGTACCTCGGCGGCGGACGAACGAAGGCGGCGGCAGCGGCGGCGACGGACGACGACGGTCGACGCGGGCGAGAGTGAGAGTGTGAGTGAGAAGGGGCCGGTCCCGTGGGGATAAGGTAGGGATAGTTGTAGCGCGTTTGACAAAACGCGCTACAGCTAACCTAAGTAGCAGTAGCGCTCTACAGTATAGTGCGCTACTGCTATAGCTAGCGGGGGGGCCAAGGTCATGGCAACTATAGCAGTAGCGCCGTAGGCCACAAACGCGCTACTGCTACTTCCAAGTCAGTAGCGCGTTTGGCAGACACGCGCTGCTGCTAAGTAGCAGTAGCGTGGTATTTTGAAGAGCGCTGCAGGTAAGATTCTGTGTATAGGCTTTTCCCTAGTAGTGGCTGGGAGCCGCACATTGTCGTCGATCTTGATCCCACGGGGTTCCACGAGGTCCCCATCGACTTTCACGCGCCCGTGCACCTGCCAGCGCATGCGCCTGCGCGTGCACTGACGCGCACGCTCGTGCCAGTGCCCGTGCACCTGCCAGCGCATGCGCCTATGCGTGCACTGACGTGCGCGCCCGTGTCGGTGCCTGTGCACACGAATGTCTCTGCCGCACCGTTGACAAGCCTATCCCCGCGCGGGTGCCAGTGCCCCTCTCAGCGGCATAGATTACCGCCGTTGACCACTTCCTTGCACCAACGCCAGTCGCCTCCTCCCGCTAGTTGACTCGCTTCGAAGTCCAGAACATTTTGGCCTTCCTTGAAGCTAGGCCAACGTCCAGGAGTACGCCAACAATGGTGCAAGACGTCGCCGTCGGTCAGTGGCCCGACGACACACGGAGCACGGTAGAGGAGCCGCTTCCCACCGCAAGACGCCCCCACCGCCGCCGCGTAATTTAAATTTGCCATGAAAAACGTTTGGATTGCCATGCTTAAAATCCGAACGTTTATCATTTCCTTTTATTTTATATGGATCATCGTATAATTTAAAGTCGGAGACAGACTGAACGAAATCTATGGTTTGATCGATTGAATGTTCTGCTAGAGCCGTATAAAATTAAATATAAAACGTCATCAAGCCACATGTATTCCTTGTCATCCAACGACCTAGACTGCTTCAATGTCGAGCGCTCAACACGTTTAGCGTGCAGTTGATTTCATGCCAAAAATAGTGCTAATCACATAATAACACGCAAATAATATTCTAGTACTTAATATCCGCATGCACTTAATATACTTCCAAATTAACGTGCATTGCATGTACACACTGACTAGTGCTGCTAGTACATGAAACTGGTGCCGTGACTTGTGAACGCGTCCAGATATGGTCAACGGCAACATCGCCCGCGAGTTCTTCATGTTTCCCCGTGTGTCTAAATGCAGAAGGGGAGGAGAGAGAGAGAGCACACATGGAACCCACCAGTAAGTGAAGGAGAATAGTACTAAAAATAATATTACATGTTATCCATTAAATAGGTTGTGGTAATATAAAAACATTATGTGAACAAAGGAGGGTACAACAAAGATTGTTGTTCTACGTATGTTGCCTATTGACGTGCGGCTTGAAGGCCCGGTCGCATGTTCGATCCTCGTCCTTTATTTTTTAATTTGTATATGGGTCCAAATTTGTTTCATGACATGTGGGCCCCTCGTTGTGTAGTTTGTAGCACTTTAATTTGTGGGTCGAAATTTGTTCCAATCCAAGTGGACTATCGGTGTGCAGTTTTGTAGCTTATTTATAATAATTAAAGAGAACAACATAGTTTTTTGCAATAATACCATGGTGCAATGTTGAAGGCGAGAAAGGACGTGCGAGAGAGCGATGACTGAGCCAGAGGGGAATCAACTATGGGATTTGCGGTGGTTGCAACGGTGTTTGGAGTAGTTGTGGGCCAAGTGCTACGAAAATATAATCTAAACCGACCGAAATAAATGCCTACACAAATTAATCCAAGGTTGGAGTGCCCCTCGCAATGTAAATAGCTCCGGCTTTGCGAGGGATGGAGAGGTAGTAGCTTCAATGCGTGGAAGATACGGTGTGAGAAAGCAAGGTCAATCGAGACACATATAGATAGAGAGACAAAGTGAGTGTGGTCCAACATTCATTGAACAGATATATATATATGCTCTGGAGAGATATTGTCCAATTGAGCTTTTGGCAAGGGTGAGGGTTGTAAGATAGAGCTTGAGAGATGATCCAGTCACATACGTATAGATATATTTTGTGCGTGGGAGGAAGCAAGGTCAATCGATCACATAGGGTCGCCGTGCGATCGAAAGAGTGAGACAGGTTGGAGAGAGTGACCTAGATAGACAATGTGCGTGAGAGAGTATACAATGTGAATAGGTCGAATTGGGCTCAAACATGGTGCTATAACGTTTTTGTCCGAGAAAGAGCGAGGTCAATCGAGACATACAAAGATAGAGAGAGAGAGAGAGAGAGAGAGAGAGAGAGATTGGGTGAGCGTGGCCCACCATGAGGTCGAAAGAGTGGCGGCGGCTTCGATGGACTGACCTAGATAGACAATCTGCATGAGAGAGTATAGAGTGTTTCGATCGAGGCCCGAACAGGGAGATATATCGTTTGTGTGTGAAAGAAAACGAGGTTAAATGAAACTCAGATAAAGAGAGCGAGATTGAGCGAGCGTGGCCCGCCGTGCGGAAGAAAGAGTGAGACAGTCTTGAGGGAGTGACCTAGATATATAACGTGCATGCGTGCGCACGAGAGGTTGGGGGGGCTAGATAGGCAATGCATGTATTTAGCGCGAGAGGGTGAGAGGGACAGGGGAGAGAGAGAGAGAGAGCTCGACACGGGGTCCAATGGCGGGTGTGTGAGGTAAATACATTTGTAACAGAGTGGAAAAAGGGGTTGAGAGACTTAGAGATCGAAACATGGAGAGAAAGAATGAACGTGTGGTGGAAATCGATAGCTTCCTAAGGTGGTTAGGAGAGGAAGACTGACCGATACAAGAAGTATGTAGCGTGTGTG
>NC_041385.1:205717537-205763789 GCF_002162155.2 Triticum dicoccoides
TGAATGTACATAGTACGAGATTTAATATCGATGTTTCAGTTCGGTGTACATTGTAAGATTTGAACCAAGGACCATGCATACAGGTAATTATTTCAAATTCGTGCCGTACTAAGTTTCATAAAGTTGACATTGACTCAATTTTTTGTGCTTTTTTGTAGGTCATATGTTTGAATCCATCCAAAAGTTTTCTCACTACCATGGTGTTCATCATATACATATGAATTTGTATTAAAAAAGTAGCATGGATACAGTGAAATGCGAAATCCACGTTAGAATTGGAGATCGCTATGTGACACACACTCTAATTCAAATAACTAATTATGTGACACACACTCTAATCCACGTTAGCGTGGATACCGTTTCAATTTTTTTCAAATAACTCCTCATTAGTTAATTTATAGTACTCCCTCTGTTCACTTTTATAAGACCTTGAAGACATTTCAGACAATGTGCAAAACAGTTCATTTTAAGTTGTCTGAAACGACTTACAAAAGTGAATGGAGGGAGTATCTCGTTTCGAATGACTAATTATTGCAAGGAAAACATGGGCATGGTAATACATACAGATTCGTTTGCAAATGAAAGAAGATTCGTTTGCATTCTCAAATGTAGGCGCACCAGGAAGACCAGGGCCGTGTCGGGGTGGACGCTCTTTCGGTGCCTTAAAGGCATCTACCTTTGGGTCACTGACATGTGGGCCAACCACTTGTTGGGCCCACATGTCATGGACACAAAGGCAGGTGCCTTAAGGCACCGAAGCATAGTCCTGTCGGGGTGGTCGCGTGTGTCGGACGGACGCATAGCACCCAGCCACCCACCCCCCTCACTCCCTCCCCACCCCCACCCCCACCCCGCCCTCCCCCAAAAAAAGGACGACGAAAAAATAAGTTCGCGCTTCCACGTTTCGGATTGATATATCTGGCGGCCCCAATTCCAGCCCTGCAAAATCTCTCTTCTCAAGCGTCCCCTTACGCGCCCAGATTGCTCAAATCCTAATTTGCCACCAACCCAAGCAAAGTTCAAATCGCCCCTCGTCTCGTCTCTTTCCCCACCTCTGTGCCGGACGACAACGACGAAGACGACGGTCGCGCTTCACCACCGCACCGGAGCTGCCTCATCTACGCCCTCGCCCACCGCACCGGGTGGTCCACCGACAACGTCGGCCGCCGCAACCGACGTGCCTCACAGACACTGAGTTCCACCGCACCAAGTGCGCTTCACCGACGCCGTTTCCCAGCTCACCGGGGCTACTTCACCGAGCACATCGTCGCATCTCCGCCCCCCGAGGCTGTTGGGGCTTCACCAACGGTCTCGTCCACCGCATCGTAGAGCTCCATTGCCACTCAAGATCTGCATCCGTGCGCGGCCAGCCAACGCCAGCGCATCACCCTCAATGGCTCTGAAGTGACCCGCACTCTAGCTAGGCGAGCATTCCCAAACGCCGGCCCAAACTAGGTATCCACACATCACTCCCTTGTGCACTGTTTCGACGATGTTTGGATATCCTTTCACTGGTCTCTTAGCTTACACGCCTATGCAACACTGACTTCAACTCTTATTTCTTCTGGAGATATCATCTGAAACAAGCAAATCATTTTTTAGCGAAGCATGACGGCGCTAAGGCATCTGGTACACATCCTGCACACCCGTATAACCTTGTAAGTATCTGTCCTCTGGTACAACATCAAGGTTGATTCCTCTTATTTTATCAACCATTCGCCGTGTCAAAAATGCATAGGAGGATGCAAGGAGCACAAGGCCTGCACATCCAAGCAAGTGGTAACATGGACTTGTACATGGAACATCCCAAGCGCAAGCAGAGCTACAGTGAGCCTGTACAACGAGCTAGCGTAAGTCCCTGCATTTCATTTAATTCGTACTAGCATTCGTGTATGATTTGTGTGCAGTGGCGGATCCACGAATTCAAGTTACCAGGGGCGAACATTTAACTTAAAAAATATGAAGGCACTTGCACTCCGGAAATCAACATAACTTGAGAAATGTGAAGCTACATGCACTTTGAAAACAAGCTAATGATCCAAAGTAGTTCATATTATAAACACTAAATGATGCAAGCACTAAAAACACAAAATGAAACATGGTGTACAAGGTCTACAAACATGGTCTGTACCTACTTGAATTATTCGTTCTCTGGCTGAAAATATCGATGTGTAATTGCACCTATAACCAGTGCACAAACTACATATCAATATATCTATCCTGCACAAGTATGCCAATAGTTTCAAACAATAGATTAGAAAAGTATTTATGCTATGTTGTCATGATACGGGGACTTTCTGGTAGATGGCCTCGACGTTTCCTCAAGCTATGAAAATGCACTATAATTTGCTTGTCATTAATGCCTACAAATCTATGTCTCTCTCAACATAGCAGATCATCATTAGACACTAAATCCTTCAATGAGCTTGCAAAATGCTTGCATTAGATCTGTCATTAGACACTATATGTTCATCACCACGAGCATGTAAAATGTTTGCATCAAATCCTTCATTAGCATTCTGTTCCTTAGACACTTCAGGCTCAAGAACAACATGAGCTTGTATGTTTGCATTGGAAACTTGATTAGATACATCAGATTCAGTCAGTTCAGTATTGATTGGGGGAGTTATAAAATAAGTAAATATTGGTTTCATTTTCTCGTAGATTCCCTACATACAAGCAGTTTTACAACACCTTCAGATTTAACTATTGGCCAGAAATTGAAGAGTTGAATTAGATATAATTAGGGATGTGATGTACCTGCTCGTTGCGCATGCTACTCTTGTAAGCTGCGACTATCCGTTTGCACAAGCTCGATGCCATGCCCGTGTTGCCGCCGCTGCCTCCCATGAAGGCTACACCCAGGGTTGGATCTTCATCTTCTTGTCCTTCCATTCGCTTGAAGCCCAGCGACCGCCCTCCAACGAGGGCGCGAGGAAGTGCTGTGTCGGTCTGTCCAGCGGCGGCTAGGTTAGGAGCGAACCAGACTGGAGGATGGAGCGAATGAATTGGGATTTTTCCTGCTGTCGATCGATATGGGAGGCGCCCGTTGGGACCGCGAGCCTGCTATAGGGCCTGCCTTGCACTTATGTTATTGGCTCATCCAAATTGAAACATTTTTCTTCATTTTTTACATTGGCTGCTCGTGCGTTCGGATGAACAAAACTAGCCTGGGCCAACCTGGACGACTAAACTAGGTGCACACTTTCCAGCCACCTGAGGCGGCCACCCATACCAGCCCCTATGGTGGCATCGCCCCTTTTTGCGTGTATGATTGGGTAGTGAAAAATATTCCAGTGGCGCTTTTGATTTACCCACAGAATGGTTGAATTGCTTGTTTCTATGAATTGAGTTCGCCAATAATGTGAAGGATGCCAGTCTTTTCATCCTATTGTAGATTGCTTAGATCTCTATATGCCAAAAGTAATCGCATGAAATATACAGTAAAAGCCAGTGTGATGTGTGTGGCTACAACTAGTCTGACTACACATCCTCATATAACATATCAAGGACGCACCATCTTACCAGATTAACCATTCGACTTACCAATGCAGTGTGGGAAGAAAGAAGTACTGGGACTACGTATCCAAGCAATTGATGCCATGGACTCCTTTGTACAACGTTGTAAGCAAAAAATAAGTTGCAGTGTGCCTGTACAAAGAACTAGCGTAAGTTCAGTTACCTGCTTCTCGGAATTTTAGTTAGCCACTTATTGTATAATTCTTCAATTACATTGCTTGGCATAATTTAGTTTTCTACTGATTACATAATGCCACAACCTGTTAATCCTATTGTAGACTGCGCCTATCTATGTGTTTGATACTTACTGTTAAGAATTACCTGTTTGCCTTAACTTAAATATCTACTTGTTTGTTTAACTGCTTTGCTGCTGCAACAGCGGGTTACAATGATGTTAATAACTACTTTTCAGCATCCAATTGAAACTCTTTAATTCCTTGTTTGTTTAACTGGTTTGCTGCTATAACTCCCAGTTGAGATGTTTTGCTAACTTCAACTTTTCTGAATCCAATCGAAACTTTAATGGCAAAACAGGTTAGCCCAAAATCAAATAGCGAACTGGCACCGGCCCAATCGTGCATTATGAATTGCCAACTGCTGATGCTCTAGAGGCTAAACTAGTGGTAGAGAGAGATTCTGCTTCTACACTTAGAGATGAAGTTGACATGTTGAGGAAGCAAACAGCACAATCACAAGCAGTACTCAAGACAACAATTAAATATTTGGTGGATTTCAAAACGAAGAAAGCTGAGACTGACCACATTGTTAAGATCCTGAAGGAAAAATGGAAATTAAATTCCCACTTGGTAAATAATAGGTGAAATGTTCTTTCCATCGTTGAATAACCTTTGTGTTGTTTGTTCATGTAATCAATCAAACCATTTTTTTAGAGATCATGTAATAATTGTTTTTTGTTTTTTGTTTTTTGGTTTGTAATTTTATTTGAGCACAAGTTTGTATTAATTGATAAGACTCGAAGGCATTTCATTTGGATTGCTGTGGCAGACCTACAAATATGCCAATCGGGCTGAATGTGCATTCAACACTAATAGAAGTATAGATGGACCATAAGTGGCACGCATCAGAAAGTGCCAAGATGCTGGCTAAAAAAGGATGCTATTGTAGCAAAAAAAGTACAGCGGCCTGGCTTATGTATGTTAGTTGATATTATTGATCCATATACTCTATAAGTGTTTATATGTCTGTTAGTTCTGTACATTCTTGGTTGATTGACTGGGTATTTGAATCTTGATACATCGCTTGTGTACATATCTAAATGGGAGTACACATTATGCTGCGTGTGACATTTGAGTTGGACATGAAGTGTTCCAGATATTCGAATTCACCTTAAATTGGATTCTAGCTTCTGAATTTGAGTATCGGCATTTGTAAACCATATTCATATATGACAGTAGAATACATCTTTGTCCTCCTTTTGAAGATATATAAAAACACATAGAATGATTTATAAAGATTCATATAGGAATACAAAATGGATTTGAATTTAGTTGCCAGGGTAAACATGGATGCTTATTGTCCCAAAATTTGAAGGAAGCGGCAAAATATCCACTCCCACGTTGGCTGCCCAAAGCCAAGTGTTTGGGAGATGGAAATTACTGTCTACCCATTACACGGACAATCCATCGGCCCGATTTCCCCTGCTCTAAATAGGGGTAGGTTAGTAACTTCAATTATACGTGACACGACCGCCTCTGAGCCCATTCCGACATGGTGGGCGTCAAACATGGGCGGCAAAACACATTTGATTCAAGCTCGTCTGAAAGACCTCTGTTTCTCCCTCCATTCCCCATTCGTACATGGTGGGAGGCAAAACAAACTCGACTCGGCCGAAATCGATGTATGCAAATATTTTCAATAGGGGCAGGTTTGTAACTTCACTCAGACGTGTCACAACCGCCCTACCTATCAGCCCCGTTCATACACCCTGGGCGCCAACCATAGGCGCCAACCACCCTCTCCTCGCTCGAAATCGCTCTGGGTAAATATTGGCGAGATGCGAGATTACCGTCCTATCCCCAACCGACGAGACGTCCAAATTTTAAACGGGGGCTAAGTTCGTAACTTTCCCATATTTCAGACAGGCGCATCCCAAAAACATGGTTCCCCGTATCTCTCCTCCATTTTCCCATTCATACACCGTCCGCGCTAGAACACCCCATCCCCACACTAGCCTCCGTCCGCCACCCCATCCATCGCGCCATCCTCCACCACATCCATCACCACCGTCCTCCACCATGCCGGAGCGCCTACCAAGACCGCTTCGTCCACTGCTAGAGATGGATGTTTCTCATCCATGGCGACGGACCAATAGCCTTGCATCGCGTCCTCTTGCTTCATCGGCATCGTCGTCCTCTTTGCCGGGGCCGCTCACACGAACTTCTCTTCCACCGCAACGGGATTTATCCCCCAATGCACCCGTCTATCGTCATAGATCTGTTCAACGCCACCGACAGCCATTGCACCCTCGATGCCTACACGGCACCGCAAGAGAGGTGGTACTTCATATCTCCTCAACTTTTTAATCTCAACCAGAAAATAAATCTTAACTTGGTTACTCTACTTTATTTTCAGCTCTTAGAATTTAGTTCTTAGTTCGAAGCAAACAATGGATGCTAAATATCATTTCTTCAGTTTGCAGCTTCAAATCTGCCATGGCACAGCCATAATATGGTTTAATCGATCATGCTTAGGGTTTAATTGATCATGTTGGTTCCGTGGTGGTTTATTTAATAGAAATCGGAGGGGAAACCCTCTTTTGCTAAAAAATATATGCTTAGAGTTTCCCCCTTTTATGATCACTATACGATCAGAATATGTGCTTCGTGTCATAATAACACTGCTCCACCCATCAAGCTAAACAAGCTTAGTTGTTCAATTACGAATATGATATTATTAAAACAGAGTTGTTTAATTGATCAGCTAAATGTTCCTAATAGTTTTGAAAATGCATGTTCGCCGCTCAGGTGTGTATCTCTACAGGGTGCCCACGGTGGGCCGGCCCACCCTGGGATTTTGGGTCATCCCAGGCCCCGATTCCCCTCTGTTCTGCTGCGCGCTTCTGATCTCTACTCGCCCCCAGCCGCCTGCCTCGCCGGCGACTTGCCGTCCCCGGCCGGCATGACTCTAGGAGGAGACGCCGAACTAACAGGAGGCCAGGAGCCACTCGCCCAACAGCGTCACCGCTGCCCGGGCGCGCCGCCGTGCCTACCTTCCAAGTCCGTTCAGGGCTCAGGCATGCAGCACCCACCAAGCCAACCCGATTTATCCTGAGATACGTCCTCAACACTCAGCAGCCACTCCTCATCACCAATTTTCTAATTGATTCATTACTCATTAGGTAGGATTGTCATTAGGGTTTGTTGTGTGCTCACTGCTACCTACACTTAATGGTTCAGATGTATTTCGGTAATCTTTAGTACCTCTAAAGTTCACAGGGTTTTCAAAATTCCGGCCCTCAGAACAGACACTAGTCATTTTGGATTGTTGGCCGTAGTGACATTGACCCAGATTACTACTGCAAGCCAAGTTTGTTGACAATTTTACTTGTCTTTCTTACCCATTCTATATAATATCCAATTGTTCATGTCGATTAGTTGCAAACAATGAGTGCTAGACAAACTTCTTCATTGAGATTTTGGATGGTCTCTTACTGCAGTTACAATTCTGCATACTTGTCCTAGTAAGCTCACAAGTAATTGATTGATTCACTACATCTATGCTTGCCTTGTCATATTTGTTGTCAATATTCTTTTAGGGTAGACCACCCTGTTTCTAAATACTGGAACCGTAGACAAGAGTGAATAGTATTTCTCTAAGTGATCTCTTCCATCGTGTGTGGGCAACGAACACTGCATTGTATAGAAAGAAAGTGTCATTTCCATCTTTTACATAGGTTTCGATCTTTTACGTGGAATACAATCTGCCTACTGCTCTGTGTCGCACTACCAACACTCCACTCTTGAAGGTAAACATTATGCCACTCATAATTGCTTAGTTTATTTGTTCAAATACGAATTTCATATGATTCTAATGTTCCTACTTCAGTTTTGAAATGTGTGCCTGCCTGTTATAGAGACATAAGGGGTTTGTATTTCTGTGTGTGGTCTGGTCAGCACGGTTGGGGGGTGAACTTTGCATATGCAGGGGTTTATAGGGAGACACTCTTCGAGTTGAATCCGCAATGCATTACATAGATAATCTGACTACTTTTTATGTTTTCATGAATCTCAGATTCTGAACAACATCATAATGATTATGAGCGTGCGCGCACGAAAAGAATAAAGCAGAACAATGCCATGGCTGTCAAACTTGGCATTAAGGGACTGAAATCAAGTCTGGATGCAATGCAATGCAAACGCTCTCCACCTACAGATTCATGCTCAGAATATGATCCTAACAGTGATTCTGAGCTAGAGGGAGACCTAATTCAATGTAGCTCCCTAGTGGAGGAGTCAGAGGAAGATGCCCTATCTTATTCACCCATCAAGGTACTTGCTCTAACTTTCCAAGGTTACATTGCTCGCACATATCTTGCAACTGATGCTTTGCATTGTGTCGCAGGGAACGAGCACCTATGGGGCAGGGCCCCTTTTCGGTTCGGCAAGGGGGCGGAGGGCGCACGAAGAGCAGATCGAGGCGAAGCGCGCGAGGGATTTTACCCAGCTTCGGAGCTCTCCGGAGAGATAAAACTCCTACTGCTGCTTTGTGTTTCTATTTTGTTCTTGCTTGAGAGAGTGGGTGTCCTCTAGTTTCGAATGAGTCGAACCGAACCCCCTCAGTCGCTAACCCCCTCTACGTTGCACACGGGCCTCCTTTTATATGCTCAAGGGGTTACCCATAGGTGGCAACAGAGGTAAAGGGCAAAAATGGAAGAGTGGTGGTTGGTACAGCTACCTGTACAGTGTTATCATACCTAACCCTGGCAGCAGGGGACAAGGGCATTAATTGCCCGTCTATGTCGCCTAAACAGTACCGAAAGGGAACGCTAGGGACGCCACTGTTTTCCACGATGGTTATCTTGTCAGCGCCTGCTTGCCACCTCGCACCCCTAGCTGCACGGCCTCCTGCCACGTGTGCTTGGAAGGATCCCAGAGCGACATGTTGGCAGGTGTGCTGGAGCGCGGGCGTGAAGTGGGGGTTTCCCGCGGCAAGCTCCTTGCCGCGGTCGTCGTCTTGTCTTGTTCGGGAGCTTGTCGCTCACCGGGCCTTGCCGGGGCGCACGGTGCATCGCGGCAAGTTTTCTTGGAATGCCTTGAGTGGCCTTCCCGGCAAGCTCCTCTTGCCGGGGTCTTGTCTTCTTCCCGGCCATCTTCTCTTGCCGGGGCCTTGGTTGGCCTTCCCGGCAAGCTCCTCTTGCCGGGGCCTTGGTTTGAGTACTTTGTTCTTGAATGGTCTTCAAAGTAGCCGCGGAGGGTCTTGGTGGCCACTCGGCAAGCCTTGCCGCGGGATGCTGCGACTGCCCGTGCAAAAGTTCGGGGTACTAGGGTACCCCTACTCAAGTACACCGACAGGAGCCCCCGGGCCTGGGCCAGACATGGTGCCGAGCGCTGTTGGGCCAGGTCCAACACAGTGCACGGGCACGCGCGGCCTAGGTCACACCGCATATCTCTCCGCTTCCACCGCGCACGCCCAGAACGGCACGCGTCAAACGCGGCGTCGTGGGTGACGTGGGCGGCGTGCGCGGGGCTAAGCCCCGTGAGCATGCGTCAAGCCATGATGAAGGGGACGGTTCACGCCCTCCTACCTAAACGGAGGTAGGCGTGGGGGCGTGGTGCATTTACTGGACGAGGCCGGTGCGCGGTTTTTCGAGACGTCCACTCCCACGATCACGGGGTGGGGCGAGGCCGCCTCATCCGTCGCCTCGGCTCTGCATCCCCGCCACGCGGCTCCCATGCGCTTGGGGTCGCGGACGGTGGAAGTGGAAATCTGGGCCGTCGCGAGCAGAGGCAGCGGGTCGGCCCCGACTCCCTGCTCATCCCTTGCCTTGATTCGCTGAGCGGGGTGGCCGAGCCCCCATCTCGCTGCTTTATAAAGAGCAGGAGGGGAGCACAAAAGCCTGCACTCTCTCATCTCCTCCTTTCTTCAGCTTCTGCTCCCCTTTCTCCCATTCGCCATGGAGAAAGGGAACCCTGGCCCTTCATCGGTGGCAGCGAGGGTCGCCGCCAGACAGCGCACCTCTCCCTCTCTCGCGCCCGTGGTGGCAGAGCCGGCCATGAGGGGAAGAGGGAGGGGGCGAGGTCGTGGACGAGGTCGAGGACGAGGTCGAGGTGCACGGGGAAGAGGCGGACAGGGCAGCGCGCCAGCTTCGCCTCCGCCGGCGGTTCCTCCCCCCACGGCAGTCCACATAGGGGACGACCCTTGTGAGTTCTTCGTCAGGCTGCGCCGGGCGCCTCATCGTCGCGTCCGGCTTCCAGCTCCGTTCGCGAGCGCGATGGAGTCGGACCCGCCCGAGACACTGAGACTGTAGATGAGGGGCTGTGGGATCAGCGGCACGCGAGTCCGCATTGTATTCCCAGCCCCTAATGTGATGCATCTTGATCGAGGGTGGAAGACGTTCGCCCGTATCCATAGCCTGATGGAGGGGTTCACCCTCCATTTTAAGTTGATGGAGGGCGATCTCCTCTCCGTCAAGGTCTTCGGGTGCTTTGGCACTCGGGCGAAGTGCTGCATGGACAGCTCCTCCGATAGTGAAGGCTCCCCCTCGAGTGAGAGTGACGAGGAGGGGAGCGACAGCGACGATGAGGGTAGCGGGCGGCGGGATGGCGGGTCCGACTAGGTGTTGGGCGCCGCTTCGCGCGGCACCGGCGACCCCATCATCCGTGTCGCCGGCTCCTTGAACTCCCCGGGGTCGTCTCCTTGGGCGGCTGGCGTAGGGAGGCTGCGGAAGGGGAAGAGGGCTGGCGACAAGGCCGTCAGGTCGGAGTACGAGGGCGTGGTGCCCTCGACAGCATGCTGACGTCCTGCCGCCCCGTCTTCGAGCCCCGCTTCCGGCGCCGCCATCACCGTCCAGCGTTCGGACGGCCCCCGGGGTGTTCTCTTGGTGTCTTCTGGCACCCGTAGCTCGCCTAGGCGCTCCCTTTGCCCTTTTCGCCTCCTTGACCTACCTCCTGAAGAGAGGGACAGGAAAGGGATTACGAGCATCTTATCTTTTTAATTTGTAAGCCTTCAGGCCTTAGCTGCATCTAAAACTTGTAATCCTCTCTTTCATGTTTTTCATCCTCTATGGACTGTACCTGAGTGGGATGTTTTTTAATGAAAAGGGGATGCTTGCCGGGTTATTTGTCTCGCGGGTTGAACCCACGCCAAGGAGCAAATCCTTGGTATCCCTCGGACAGACAGTTCGCCTCCCGGCAACAGGCCCTGCCGCCTTCCCACGTCGCTCGACCTTTCTCACGCCTTTGACGGAGGCGGGAACGAGGTGGGTGCGGCCTCCTCATTTCATCCCTTCGCTGCCGCAACTACGACCAAACTTGGCCCCGGGAACGGGCCCCAGGGCCTAGAGTTGAGGGAGCACGGCAGTTTTCGGGAAGAAACGCGGTTTCACATTCCCCAGTCCATAAGAGGATGCATGAAGAGGGACGAAAGACTTATCTGATATTGCAGCCCCCGGCTACTCTGGCTTGCCGCGGACGAATCTTGGCACTCGCAGCCCCCAGCAATACTAGCTTGCCGGGGCCTAGGTGCCGGTGCGCCCTTCTTCTCCTTTTCGTCCTCAAGCGGTCTGGACAGGATATGCGAGCCCTGCGAACGAAGGAAAAGCAAAGGGACGGACTCTCGACCTCTAGGCTAGGGGTTAGCTGCTGTTAGGCACTATCAACCCTAACCAAGGACGAGACTCGACCTAGCATGCATGCTATAACCCCGGGGTGTCAGCGCTTCATTTACTTGTGCTCAGGGTCTGCGCCTGGCTCTGTACAAAGGATTACATGCAACAGCGGCAAGACTTGTACAGAAAGGTGGTTGCCGGACAGGGTCCGACAACCGCGCCTTACGGATAAAACTTACGAAGATGCTCGATGTTCCAGGAGTTGCTCACCGAAAAGCCATCTTCGGTCTCAAGGCGGACAGCGCCAGGCCTAGTGACTCGTTTCACCCGATAAGGGCCTTCCCACTTCGGCGTCAACTTGTTGGAATTCTTGGCGGAATGAACGCGCCGAAGAACAAGGTCGCCTTCCTTGAAGCTTCTGGCATTAACTTTGCGGCTGTGGTAGCGGCGCAAAGCTTGCTGGTATCGAGCAGCTCGTACCGCAGCATGAAGATGATCTTCCTCGAGGAGCAGCGCGTTGTCTTGCCGCAGCTGCTCTTGCTCAAGCTCATCATAAGCGAGCACTCGAGGCAATCCGTATACGAGTTCCATGGGGAGAACTGCTTCTGCTCCATATACTAGAGCAAAAGGTGTCTGGCTAGTGGCTCGATTTGGCGCCGTTCTGATTGACCAAAGAACCACCGGCAGCTCCTCGATCCAATTTCTTCCGCACTTGTGCAGCCTGTCGAAAGTTCTGGTCTTGAGCCCGCGCATCACTTCAGCGTTTGCCCTCTCCGCTTGATCGTTGCTTCTCAGGTGAGCAACAGAAGCGAAGCAGATCTTGGCGCCAAGATCTTGGACGTACTGCATGAAGGTGCGGCTCGTGAATTGTGTGCCATTGTCGGTGATGATCCTGTTAGGGACTCCGAAACGGCAAACGATTGACCTGAAGAACTTGACTGCTGACTGTGCTGTCACCTTCCTCACTGCTTCCACTTCAGGCCACTTTGTGAACTTGTCGATTGCAACGTACAAGTACTCAAAGCCCCCGACAGCTCGGGGAAAGGGGCCGAGGATGTCGAGCCCCCAGACCGAAAATGGCCAGGATAAAGGGATTGTTTGGAGAGCTTGAGCTGGTTGATGTATCCGTTTGGAGTGGAACTGGCACGCTTCGCACTTGGTTACTTGTGCAGTCGCATCCTGGAGTGCTGTCGGCCAAAAGAAACCTTGCCGGAAATCTTTGCCGGCAAGTGCTCTTGCGCCAATGTGGTGACCACATATGCCTCCATGTATCTCCGCCAACAGCTCCTGTCCATCTTCCCGGGAAATGCACTTCAATTTCACTCCGTTGAATCTTCTTCTGTACAGTATGTCGTCGACAAACTGGTACATACTTGATTGCCGGGCTACTCTCTCCGCTTCTTCTTGCTCCTCGGGAAGTTCTCCTGTTTGAAGGAAATGGACAATCTGCTGTGCCCATGCCGGAGCCTGTGGATCGACGACGAGGACTAAAGGCGCAAATGCTGCTGTGGGAACATCTGCTTCCACGGCCAGAATCTGTGATTCAGCCGGAGCATGATGCTCCCCGGCAAGCGTGTCGGGACACAGCTTGTCGGGAGCGTCTGCTTCAACGAAACAAACCCTGGGGCTTGTTGGAGCAGACTGCCCCTCAGCATTCTTTGTGTTGATCTTGGGGACCTTCTTGACGGCGGCTTCGGGGAGCTCTGCCGGAAGGTAGTCGCCAGTAGTCAACTTCCTCTTCTTGCTCTCTCCAGTTGATGGTGTTACAGATGGTTGAGTCAGCTTGAGCACAAAAATCCCTGGTTCCACAGGTAACTTGAGTGCGGCGCACTTTGACAGGCCGTCTGCAATGTCGTTTTGAGCTCTTGGAACATGTTCCATTTGCAGGCCGTCAAAATGCTCTTCCATCTTCCTCACTTCATCAATGTAGGCTTTCATCAACGGACTCTGATAATCTTTGTTTACTTGATGGACGACAAGCTGTGAGTCACCCCGGACAATAAGCTTCTTGATCCCAAGGTCTGCCGCAATCCTGAGTCCAGCAAGCAAGCCTTCATACTCCGCAGTATTGTTTGTTGCTTGCTTCTTGGGAAAGTGCATCTGGACCACGTACTTGAGGTGCTCTCCGGTGGGTGCGACAAGTAGCACGCCCGCACCGGCGCCTTGCAGCGAGAAGGCACCGTCAAAGTACATGATCCATTCTTTGCTTACTTCCTTGACGGGGATGCTCCTCTCCGGAGTTTCTTCATCAGGTGTTGGCGTCCATTCTGCTATGAATTCTGCCAATGCTCGGCTCTGGATAGTTGAAGTACTTCCAAACTTGAGGCCAAAGCTTGACAATTCCAGTGCCCACTCGACAATCCTACCTGTTGCTTCTGGATTCTGCAATATCCTCTTCAACGGAAAGCGAGTGACGACTGTGATTTCGTGTGCTTGAAAGTAATGGCGCAGCTTCCTCGAGGCCATGAGAAGGCCGAAAAGCAATTTCTTCACACCAGAGTACCTTGATCTGGCCCCCTGCAGAAGAGAACTGACAAAGTAAACTGGGCGCTGCACCATCTTCTTCTGTTTCTCTTCTTGTGGCTGCGCAGATCTATCCTTGTCGGAACCAGAACTTGTCGGGGAAGCCCCCTGCTTGTCGCTGGACTCGGTTGCCGCGGTCGCTGGCTCATCATCCGCCTCCCTCTCCGCTACTAACGCAGCACTAACCACTTGATTGGTTGCCACTAGATATAGCAGCAACTTCTCTTGTGGCTTAGGCGCGACAAGTATTGGAGTGGAGGATAGGTATCTCTTCAAGTCCTGCAGCGCGGCCTCCGCTTCCGGAGTCCATTTCATTGGACCTGCCTTCTTCAAAATTTTGAAGAATGGCAGGGCGCGCTCGGCAGACTTAGAGATGAACCTACTGAGAGCAGCAACGCAGCCGGCAAGCCTTCGCACATCCTTGACGCGCTTCGGTGCTTCGATCTGTTCAATGGCTTCGATCTTATCGGGATTGGCTTCGATCCCCCGCTGGGACACAAAGAATCCGAGGAGCTTGCTAGAAGGAACTCCAAACACGCACTTCTCGGGATTCAACTTAAGATTGATCTTGCGCAGATTTGCAAAAGTCTCATCCGGATCTTGGATCAAAGTTTCTTTGTCCTTGCTCTTGACCACTATGTCATCCATGTAAGCTTCTACATTTCTGCGCAGCTGTGGCTCAAAAGCATGACTGACTACTCTTGCAAATGTTGAACCAGCATTCTTTAGTCCGAAAGGCATCCGTACAAAGCAGTACGTGCCACATGGAGTAATGAATGCGATTTTCTCTTCATCCTTGTCGCGGCCGCGGGGAGGCCTGTCTCCTTGCCGCTGCTCGGCCTTGCCACGGCGCCCTCCCCGGGCGGGACGCTTCTTGCCGGATCCTCCGCCACCTTCCTGGGCCTTCTCCTTGTCGCGACGCTCGTATTCAGCTTTCTGCAGCTCTACGAGCTGCTCAACCTTCTTGCAGGCCTGGAGGTCATGGCCCATGGTGCGGTGGATCTTGCAGTACTGCTTGCCGGAGCCGTCCTGCTTGTCGGCGGCCACCACAGCCTCGTCGGGGTCACCAGCTTTGGCCTTCTCGGAGCCACCTCCATTGCCGGACTGCTCGACAACTAGCACATCCTTAGCTTTTCCCTTTCTGTTGTTGCGCCTCCGGTTCTTCTTCGCCGGGGCGGCATCCTCACTGTCAGATCCTTCTGCTCCTGCGTTCTCTCCGGGGAGTTTCCTCCCCTCCTCAGCACGTGCACACTTGTCGGCCAGAGCATATAGCTCGCTGACATCTCTGATTTTGCACATCGCCATCTCCTCCCTCATCCTGCGGTTACGCACGTTCTGATGGAACGCGCTGATAACCGTGGTAGGGTGGACCTCTGGGATGTTGCGCTGCACCTGGTTGAATCTCTGTATGTACTTGCGCAGGGGTTCTCCTTCCTTCTGGGCGAGCAGATGAAGATCGCTCTCCTGGCCATGGGGTTTGTGGCCTCCTGTGAAGGCGCCGACAAACTGATGACACAGGTCCGCCCACGAAGAGATGGAGTTGCCCGGCAAGTGCATTAGCCAAGATCTGACGTTGGGCTTGAGCACCAGCGGGAAGTAGTTGGCGAGGATCTTCTCGTCGCGCCCCCCGGCATCCTGCACCGCGATGGTGTAGACGCTGAGGAACTCCGATGGATGTATCCTGCCATTGTACTTCTCGGGTACATCTGGCTTGAAGTTTTTGGTACTGGGCCACTGGACCTGCCGCAGCTCACGGGTGAACGCAGGGCAACCTACCACGTACGGCAAGTCGCCTGGTTCCCCTGGCGCATGCACATCAACAGTGGGCCCAGCGCGCTGGTCCGACTGACGCCGCGCTTCTCTTCGGCGGTCGATGCGAGTACGAGCGTCTTCTTGTCGTCGTTCTTGGAGAACTTGGCGTTGATCGCGGCGAGCTCGCGGGTCTGACGACGCGGTGGAGTCGGTGTCTAGGTTGGCCCGGCGAGTCGGCGATCTTGGCCTTCGTGGTGGGGAGTGCACGGTGGCGGCACCTCCAGCGGTCTTATCAGCGTCGGCTTGCGCCTGGGCGTCTTTCCGGGGCTTCGATGTGCTCGGTTGCCGGGGCTTGTCGCCGTTGGCGAAGCCGATGAGGCTCTGAATGGTGGCCCTCCAGTCGTCGATCTTGTCTGGCGTTGGAGGGTAATCTAGAAGCAGCTGGGCTCGAGCCAGCGCTTCCTCTGGAGTCTTGGGTGGCGGTGGCGAGCGACGCGAGGTGCGGGATATGCTCAGGCTTCTAACATTGTTAGAAGGAGCAACATCTCATCCAGGCGACCGTCCCGCGCTCATGCCAGCATGTTGACGCGCATGTTGGCCTTGAGCATCCCGCGACCCACCAGCTTGGCCTTGTTCTAGCGCGAGTACGGTGCCAGGAGCACCGTGGCGTTGTCCATCCTGCACCTCCTGGGAGGGGTGCGGCGGATGTACAGACGCTGAAGCTTGCGGGGCCTTGTCCTTGGACCGAGTGACGATGTGAGTCCCTCCGCCGGCGCCCGCTCCTCTGTCGGCGTCCACCCCACCGCCCATTTGCTCCGGTGGCGGTAGGATAGACGTGGACGGAGCGGCCACCTCCGGAGCCTTCTTCTTCGGTGGCATGTCGATGAAGATGTTGATGTAGCGCGCGGAAACGCCGGATCAGGTTCGCACAACCTCGACGCACCCCCTACCTGGCGCGCCAAAGATGTCACGGGGAACGAGCACCTATGGGGCAGGGCCCCTTTTCGGTTCGGCAAGGGGGCGGAGGGCGCACGAAGAGCAGATCGAGGCGAAGCACGCGAGGGATTTTACCCAGCTTCGGAGCTCTCCGGAGAGATAAAACTGCTACTGCTGCTTTGTGTTTCTATTTTGTTCTTGCTTGAGAGAGTGGGTGTCCTCTAGTTTCGAATGAGTCGAACCGAACCCCCTCAGTCGCTAACCCCCTCTACGTTGCACACGGGCATCCTTTTATATGCTCAAGGGGTTACCCACAGGTGGCAACGGAGGTAAAGGGCAAAAATGGAAGAGTGGTGGTTGGTACAGCTACATGTACAGTGTTATCATACCTAACCCTGGCGGCAGGGGAAAAGGGCATTAATTGCCCGTCTGTGTCGCCTAAACAGTACCGAAAGGGACCGCTAGGGACGCCACTGTTTGCCACGATGGTTATCTTGTCAGCGCCTGCTTGCCACCTCGCACCCCTAGCTACACGGCCTCCTGCCACGTGTGCTTGGAAGGATCCCAGAGCGACACGTTGGCAGGTGTGCTGGAGCGCGGGCGCGAAGTCAGGGTTTCCCGCGGCAAGCTCCTTGCCGCGGTCGTCGTCTTGTCTTGTTCGGGAGCTTGTCGCTCACCGGGCCTTGCCGGGGCGCGCGGTGCATCGCGGCAAGTTTTCTTGGAATGCCTTGAGTGGCCTTCCCGGCAAGCTCCTCTTGCCGGGGTCTTGTCTTCTTCCCGGCCAGCTTCTCTTGCCGGGGCCTTGGTTGGCCTTCCTGGCAAGCTCCTCTTACCGGGGCCTTGGTTTGAGTACTTTGTTCTTGAATGGTCTTCAAAGTAGCCGCGGAGGGTCTTGGCGGCCACTCGGCAAGCCTTGCCGCGGGATGCTGCGACTGCCCGTGCACAAGTTCGGGGTACTAGGGTACCCCTACTCAAGTACACCGACACATTGCTTCTACTTGGTTGAACTGCCATTAGCTTATTTTACACATCATGTATGTGAATACGCCCTGCCTATCCATTTTCAGTACATATTCCATCAGTCATCATACCATATTTATCCATTCAAATGTTGTTCTTGTGTATCAGACGTTCAAAAGGAAGAGGGCGATTGCTGATCGTGGAGTAGCTCAAGTAAAGTATTTGGAAAATGTAGCGGCACATAAATCAAATAGCCCATTAGGTGTAGTTGCAATACCACCTGACTCACAAAACACCCCAACTCTAGCAGACTCTATCCCTACTACACTGGTCATTTCTGATGCCCCAACTCAGCAGACCCCAACTGTAGAAAACAGTATGATTATGCCAGTTGACATAGCACCAGCTGTACAACGCAAAACCCCCATTCCAGCAAAGAGTACACCAAATCCAGTTGCCAAATCCCTTTTCGAACCAGAGAGAGCCCCAATTGTAGCAAATAGGACCCCTGTTCCATTTCTTCCCAGTTTAGAAGACGAAGCTTATGTTGTCGTCAGGAACTTTGTGCGCATCTTTCCTTCATGGAAAGATTATACCACCGACACAGAACAATTTCCAGTTTTCCTCCGCAACTTACGCGTAAGTAATGTACTAATGTTATTCATGGTCATTACTGCATATGTTTCTGCTGACAGAAGACACAAGATTTCATTCTTTTAAATAGGAGAGGAGCAAAATGGATTGTGATGACGAGCAAGGGTTGGTTGCACTTTTCAAGCACTCGTTGATGAAGTATCATTCCTACCTGAGGCAAGCGCACTTCGATGGCAAGCCTCTGAATGAAATTTCTGTGAGTCTTCGGTGCTACATTTATCCGACGGTGACTGGAATAATCTTGTTACACATTGGTCTCGACTGGAGCGTAAGGTACTGTCTATGATATCACATCACAATTTGAACTACATTTCTGCATTTGCCTTAATGTCTCACTTGTATGAAAACTGTTAGCAGAAGAACATTCATTCTCAAGGGAGCACAGAATCTCGCAACTATACTGCACATTGCATTGCTCTTGTGAGTACCTCTTGCCCAGTATGACTGAGGGAGTCTCGGATTAGGGGGTGTCCGGATAGCCGAACTATCACCTTTGGCCGGACTCCTGGACTATGAAGATACAAGATTGAAGACTTCGTCCCGTGTCCGGATAGAACTTTCCTTGGCATGGAAGGCAAGCTTGGCGATACAGATATGAAGATCTCCTACCATTGTAACCTTCTCTGTGTAACCCTAACCCTCTTCGGTGCCTATATAAATCGGAGGGTTTTAGTCCGTAGGACGAACAACAATCATACGATAGGCTAGCTTCTAGGGTTTAGCCTATCTGATCTCGTGGTAGATATACTCTTGTACTACCCATATCATCAATATTAATCAAGCAGGAGTAGGGTTTTACCTCCATCGAGAGGGCCCGAACCTGGGTAAAAACATCGTGTCCCTTGTCTCCTATTACCATCTGCCTAGACGCATAGTTCGGGACCCCCTACCCGAGATCCGCCGGTTTTGACACCGACATTGGTGCTTTCATTGAGAGTTCCTCTGTGCCGTCGCCATCAGGAAGGATGCCCTGTCCCGTCTTTAAAGACGGCACTGTGGCTAAAGGAGCTTTGGTCATCGGCCAAACTCTCCGGATAGGCGGTTTCCTTATGACCGCCTGTTCGGCCGCCGCGCCGACGATGACTTCTCGGTTCATCGAAAGCAATCTTCACGTTAACTCGGAACTCACCGAGCAGTTAGATCCGATGGAGCTCTCTTCCTTAAACGAGCTCTTGGATCGCATCGCCGCCCTGGGAGTCGCTACAGACTACGATCAGATTGGGCTTAAACCCGATCTGAGAGAGATTAACTCTCCCCAGGTTACCCACCACATTGCTGTGGTAGAGAAACAATGCAGCGACCCTTCTTCTATCTTAAGGACTAGCTATGTCCGGATTCCCGATCCCTCCATGCCGGATTCCCGTGGAGGGGAGGATGTCACTCAAGCCCTGAACCTAAATTCAGGCAGCGGGCTAGATTCATTGGACAACATCCAAGAACCCAAGCTTCCAAGTTCGGAAACTTCTTGGCCCCTGAGTTTTAGATTGGACGGGTTTCCGAATTTAATTCCACCCACCCACCCAAACACAAGCAATCTATCCCAAATCCGGCAAGAGCCCGCAGAAACAGTACACCATTACTGGGCCAGATTCCTCCTGGTCATAAACAGGATAAAGGATTGCCATGAGGAGGACGCAATTTCATTCTTCTACAATAATTGCACGGACAAGGGAATCCTCAACGCCGTAAGTCGTCGTGAAATCACACGCTTCGCTGACTTGGTGTCCATAGTACGAAAGTACTGTGCGATGGAAAGCGCCTGGAAAATAGAAATCAATTTGTGGGACAATCTGGCCCTGAATACAATCCCAATCCAAAATAAAAGGGTGCATCATCGCCAGGCACCTGGGTTAAATACCAAAAAGCAAAAAACCCTCTATAGGGCATGGAACCGTATTGGAAGGATGGCTCAATGGACCCTGCAAAATTCATAGTACAGAGGGCGCCACTCCAACTCATAGCCTTAGAGCATGTTGGATACTACGGCAGGTGGCCAAAAGTGGCGAAGAGCTTCTAACTCCAGAGCACCAGCCCAAGGATACCAGTACGGTATTAACAGTCTTCGAGACTTTTGCATCAAATAATATGCGGAAACGAACACTCTACAGCCTTGCCAAAGTCTACCAAGTAGCAACAATAAACCCATGGAGTGACATGGCAATTACCTTTAATGCCAGTGACGAACCTAAATTCCGAACAGCCCGAGCACCAGCCGCATTGGTCCTCAGTCCAATAGTGGACGGCTTTCTCCTTACCAAGGTACTCATGGATGGTGGCAGCGGATTGAACCTCATTTATGAGGAAACCCTCAGAAAAATGGAAATAGACTGGAGCCGCATTGAGCGAAGCAGCACAACCTTTAGAGGAATAGTCCCCAGTCGGGAAGCATGCTGTACAGGAAAAATCACACTGGATGTGGTGTTCGGCACGCCGGATAATTACAGGTCCGAGGAGGTCATGTTCCAAGTGGCCCCGTTCAGCAGCGGATATCACGCTCTATTAGGGCGAGAAGCATTCACAATTTTTCAAGCTATACCCCATTACGGGTACATGAAGCTCAAAATGCCCGGGCCCAACGGAATCATCACTCTTGCTAGTGACCCGGACATAGCACTCCGCACCGAAAACAAGACAGCCGCACTGGCCCTTGAGGCACTATCCGAAGCCCTAGCGGCCGAGGAACTCACTGCGCTGCGCTCCACGGTGAATAGGGACAACGTGATACTCGATAAGAGATCCAAGTCCACCTCCTTTAAACCAGCGGACGAAATAGTCAAATTCCAAGTCCATCCAACGGACCCTACAAAAACGGCCTCCATTGGGGCACAATTAAACCCTGATGTAGACGTCGCACTACGAGAATTCCTACGCGAAAATTGGGACATCTTTGCCTGGCACCCTTCAGACATGCCAGGAATCCCACGCCGGCTGGCCGAGCACAGCCTAAACATCCTAAAAGGATTCAAGCCAGTCAAACATGCTCTTCGGCGTTTCTCCGAACCCAAGAGACAGGCCATGGGAGAGGAGCTAGCCAAATTATTGGAGGCCGGATTCATCAGAGATATAAAACATCCGGAATGGCTAGCAAACCTGGTGATGGTACCAAAGAAGGACAAATCCTGGCGCCTATGTGTCAATTTTAAGGACCACAACAAGGCTAGCCCAAAGGATCCCTTCCCCCTCCCCCGCATCGATCAAATTATCGATGCTACCGCAGGACACGATTCATTGTGTTTCCTCGACGCATACTCCGGCTACCACCAAATTAAGATGGCAGATCCCGACTAGGCCGCAACGGCATTCATCACCCCATACGGCCCATTCTGCTTCAACACAATGCCCTTTGGGCTCAAAAACGCCAGCGCAACACATCAGCGCATGATTCAGACATGTCTGGCAAACCAGATCGGCCAAACAGTGGAGGCATACGTAGACGATGTGGTCATCAAAACCAAGCACGTTGAAACTCTAGTAGACAATTTGAGGCTCACGTTCGATAATCTGCGAACATATGACATTAAGCTTAACCCGGAAAAATGTGTTTTCGGCATACCAGCCAGAAAGCTCTTGGGCTTCATTATATCCGGTAGAGGAATTGAAGCAAACCCAGCCAAGATCCGAGCTCTATCACAATTGGATATCCCAAAGGACCTCAAACAAATACAAAAATTGACGGGATGCATGGCGGCTTTAAGCCCGCTTTATCTCTCGTTTAGGAGAAAAGGCATTACCCCTTTATCGCCTCCTCTGACGCACCGAACACTTCGAGTGGACGGATGTCACCACAGCCAGACTCGAAGAAATAAAAGCCATATGGGCAACAAACCCGGTCCTGGCCGCGCCCAACATAGGCGAACCAATGCTATTATATATCGTGGTAACTCATCAAGTGGTAAGCGCGGTGCTCGTTGTCGAACAAGAAACGGACGAACATAAGTTCCCCCTTCAAAAACCAGTTTACTACGTGTCCACGGTCCTAACTCCATGCAAGTCACGGTACCCGCATTATCAGAAGATAGCGTACACGGTGTTCATGGCATCCCGGAAGCTACGACACTACTTTCAAGAGTGTTCGATAACAGTAGCCTCCGAAGTACCTCTTAATGACATTATAAATAACCGCGACGCGACGGGCCGGATTGCCAAATGGGCCATTGAGCTCCTCCCGTTCGACATAACCTATAAGCCACAGCGAGCTATTAAGTCGCAAGTTTTGGCCGACTTCGTCGCCGAATGGACTGAAGCCGAACTCCCTAAAGAGTACGGCACATATTCCAACTGGATCATGCACTTTGACGGCTCCAAAATGTTGGCTTGTCTGGGGGCTGGCATCGTTCTGACGTCCCCAACCGGAGATACGGTTCAATATGTACTCCAGATAATGTACACAGACTCCAACAACACAGCCGAATACGAGGCCCTTCTACATGGCCTCCGGATGGCAGTCTCCATGGTCATTCAACGCCTAGAGGTGCGCGGGGACTCGAACCTCGCGATATCCCAAATAAATGGAGACTTCGATGCCAAGGATCCGAAAATGGCAGCTTATCGCAACACCGTCCTAAAAATGTCAGCTCGGTTTGAGGGGCTCGAATTTCACCATATAGCCCGGGATAACAACCAGGCAGGAGACGTATTGGGACGCATGGGCGCAAAGCGCGATGCCGTCCCTCCCAACATCTTCCTAGAGAGGCTGTTCAAGCCATCTGTACTATGGGAGGGGGAATCCGGAAATAATAATCCGGACCCAACCGCACTGCCCGACACCGAACATTCTGACATAATTGGCGGTTTGGCCAATGAAGTAACATCCTCAGCCCACGTAATTATGGCAGTCATTGCCTCGTGGACGGAACCATTCCTAGCCTACCTAACCAGGCAGGAACTTCCCGAGGACCAAAACGAGGCCCGCTGCATAGTTCGGCGATCTAAAGCCTATAAGGTCCATGAGGGAGAGCTTTACAAGAAAAGCACAACCGGAGTCCTTCAAAGGTGTATCTCCGAAGAGGAAGGGCGGAATCTTCTGGCTGAAATTCATGCCGGACTCGGCGGGCACCACACCGCAGCCCGGGACCTCGTAGGCAAGGCCTTCCGTACAGGGTTTTATTGGCCGACGGCCCGGGCAGATGCTCAGGACTTAGTCCAACGATGCATTGGTTGCCAGCTCTTTGCTAATCAAAGCCACATGCCACCCACCGCCCTCAAAACTATACCCATAACCTGGCCCTTCGCGGTCTGGGGGCTTGACATGGTTGTACCCCTTAAAGGAGGAACCCAGAAGCAAAAATACCTACTGGTCATGGTGGATAAATTCACCAAATGGATAGAGGCCAAACCTGTTAAGACGGCCAAATCCGGACCAGTGATAGACTTCATATCAGGGGTCGTACACCATTACGGCGTCCCCCATAGCATCATCACTGATAACGGCACGAACTTTACGGCCGACAAGGTTAAACTCTGGTGCAAAAACATGGGCATCAAGCTCGACTATGCTTCAGTCTATCACCCTCAAACTAACGGTCAAGTCAAGCGAGCAAATGGTCTAATCATGAGCGACATCAAACCCAGATTAGTGCGGTCCCTCAAGGAATCTAACATGCACTGGGTAGAGGAGCTCGACTCTGTACTCTGGGGGCTGCGAACCACTCCAAATCGCACCACCGGATTTACACCATTCCTTATGGTATACGGCGCAGAGGCAGTTCTACCCTGTGACATAATGCATGACTCACCTCGCGTGCGCATGTACGAAGAAAGAGAAGCCGAGCTCAGTCGGCAGGACAGTTTGGATGCATTGGAGGAGGAGCATGATGTGGCAAAAGCCCGTTCCGCATTCTATCAACAGCAAGCTCGAAGATACCAAAGCAGAGAAGTACGGGCCAAAACTTACAACGTTGGCGACTTAGTTCTATGCTTGCCAGACAAGAAAAAGGACAAACTCAAGCCCAAATGGGAAGGTCCCTTTATCATTGACCAAGTCCTGACCGGTGGAGCGTACCGTCTGCGGGATGCATCGGATAACCGACTCGAGCCGAACCCATGGAATGCAGCCCGTCTCCGAAGATTCTACGCCTAGCTCCGGATTTTGAGTTTCTCCTTCCTCCGTCTATATTTTACATACTAGTTGTCTTCTATTTCTCTCCTTCTCCCTCCTTTCTTATTACAGCCTTTGAAAGCTTGTTTGCGCATCGTTCGCACATACTTGACGCGCTATCCATGCCCATTATACCTGGGGGCTTCTTTAACAGAAGCTTATTTATACGGGCTTCATGCCCAACACATGTGTCACACTTCTGCATGTACCTTTTATTCACCATTATATGCATCGATATGACTTAAGTTTTGGCCAAGTTAGGTTGCCTGGCTCCTGTGCTTACCCCTACGTTCCCGATTGTTCGGCTAGGCGGTAAAGGGAGCACCTCTGCGATTGTTACTGCCGGGTCAGCCGGATGTGTACCTCATACTGGGTGAAGCTGAAAGCTAGCGTTCTTAAGGGAATATTCGGTCGGTGAACTAAAAGACGATTTCTTATCTATTTATTTATCTGCCCCCAAATGTTTTTCTGCTTTTTTCGCAGTCCGGACATGCACTTTAGGGCATGCCCCCCAGGGAAAGGAACCCCTAACGGAACTATTCTCCCTGGAAGATGTTTCTTACTAACCATGTAATATAACATAACTAGTTGGGCACTTGTCTGATACAGCACTAATGACCCCTACGCCTGGTCTCCACGCATGCCCCGATTCTTATATAACCGCGAGGGTATTCGGACACACTCCGGACTATCGAGTCCCGAGGTTGAAGCGAAAAGGTCTGCTATGACAAACAATCTACAATCCGGCTAGAAGGCATTTTACATGTCATCTTAAATTACATAGTCAACTTGACTGGGCATATTCCTCTTCAATGCCATCCAGTAGGCTGTCTAGTTTACAGTCCTGTTGGGAATACTTTGCGGCCAATTCTACTTGGCCTTACACTAAGCTCACAGGGATCTCCTTCCCATCGGGCCCCACAGGTCCGACCTCGGCCATGTGGTTAGGGTCAGCCTTCGTGTACCGCGTCTTCACCATGGCCCAGGCCTCCTTGGCGCCTTGATGGCAGGCCGATATCTTCCATAAGTGGAAGCGCTGCCGCGCTCCCTGAAGCCTCTCTGCAAGCTCTCCAAGGCCTTCGGGCAGGGAGACAGATGTCCCCAAGGCCAGGGCGACGCCTTTCATCACCTGCCGAACTCGTTCGTGCAGTTGCAAGAGCTCGGGAAGAAGGTCACTCGTAGAACCGGGCATTTCCTCTGCAGGACGGCCTGTGAGCATACCTACAGACATAACTCTGTTAGTCGACTTCCTTGCCGAACTCTTTTTCAAAGTTCATTCAAGCACTTACTAAAAATGCCGCGTTGAAGCCGCCGATTATCCTTAACGGAGTCAGATAGCTGGGCATGAACATCCTTTAGTTCCTCACCCAGCTGGGTGTTGGCATCTTGGAGATTATTTTTCTCCTGCCTCACCCTTGTAAGCACATTCTCGCCAGCCTTTAATCGCCGCATGAGCTGTTGCTTGTCCGGATCTACCCCGGCGCCATCTGCAATATTATTGTCAGACTTATACACACGCCGCACTTCACAAATTACTTATCTTTGGAAGCATATATTACCAGAGGGGGTCTCTTTGGCTTCCCCCGCTGCGGCTAGTGCGACTTCAAGTTGGGCTTTGCACTCCTCCAGCTCCTGGGACAGTTGGGTATTCTTTTCTATAAGATCCTGCACAATAAATGATCCTTAAATCAGTTATTCTAACTATTTTAAGTCTCGGGGGCTACTGGCATATATAACTGTCAAATTTTCCCACCCGTATGTCTTTTACATACTGCTCCGTGGCTCTGGCTAGACCATTTTGAGCGGCACGGAGGTGTGCATCTCCTGAATTGAAGGCATCCAATGCCTCTGGGGAGAAACATGCGTCACGAAGAACTGTCTGGTGTCGCCTGTGATTCATGGCACTCTCCACCTCGGAATTGGTGGCAGATAACCTGTCGGCATCCTCTGTCGGAGGAGCATCCGATGCACGCCTCGTGTTCACCTCAGCTTCTGGACCTGGCTTTGGAGCCTGGCGAGTGGCAACCTCTCCGGATATACTCCGGCGAGCGCTCTTCTTCCTGAAAAAGCACGAGCGTTAGTATGCCCCCCTGGAATAAAACTGGGAGCAAGATGACACGCCATACCATTGCGTCGGCGTTTCAATCTGGACTGCACTTCTTTTCGGCCTGTTGGGCCTTGCTGTCCCTTGTTGACCGGCCGTCGCAGGCTCGGCCTTCCGCCTCAAGGACTTCCCCTGCGAAACACCATTGGTATACGGTGATCAAAAACACGCACGGACGGGTCATTTTCAAAGTATTGGGACTTCGGTCTCAGTTACCTGTGAGGCGGGAAGTATTCAGAGGTAATCGGCTGTAATGGCGACCAAGGCATTATCAATGCTCAGTTGGTGGAATACCCCGTCGATCAGCTCCACCGATATGTCCGGATCCTCTTGGGAGGTCAGATCGAGGAACCGTTTCGGATCCTCAGGTTGTAGAGGCGGGCTGTTTATATCCTTTATGGCCCGGCGCAGTTCCTGCGCCGAAATCACAAAATGAGATACTTGACTATGGGAGTACGAATCGGATAGGCAAAAATAAATGTCCGCTTACCCAGCTTGGAGGATTGTTCATAGAAAATCCGCCCTACGGATTGACGCGGAGAAATTCCTCCTCTTCTCCCTTATACAATGCAGACAAGATCTTTATCAGATCGACGACCGATCCCGGCCCCTTACGGCCGCAGCGGGTGGCATCATCCTCCCCGTTGAAATCCCACATGGGGTGGCCTCTATACTGGAGCGGCTGCACCCTCCGCATAATGCATGTGGCCATGACCCCGATCATGGTCAGTCTGGAATGAGCTAACAGCCTAATCCGGCTCATCAGGTAAATAATGTCCCTGTCGTTTTCCTTCTGAGGACTCCGTGGACGCCAGCTTAGGCGTTTCTTCAAAGGAGCGTTGTTAAACTCAGGGAGGCCGACCCGAATAGCGTCCGGTAGGGGGACATCTTCTATATAAAACCATGCCGAAGGCCAGTCTTCGGACGCCTTCTTCGGGGTTCCGGATAGATATCCGGTCCTGGCGATGCGCCATAGTTCGGCTCCGCCCACTTGATATATTGACCCCTCTTGAGAACAGGGCACAAGGCAGAACAGCTTCTTCCACAGCGCAAAATGAGCCTCGATGCCCAAAAACAACTCGCAAAGGGCCACGAAGCCCGCAATATGCAAAATGGAGGCAGGCGTAAGGTTGTGCAACTGGAGGCCGTAGAACTCCAGGAGCCCCCGGAGAAACGGATGAATTGGAAATCCGAGCCCTCTTATCAAATAAGAGACAAGGCATACCCGCTCTCCTTTGGAGGGGCTGGGGACGCTCTCTGCTTGCTTTCCGCCCTTATAGGTGGCAAGAAATGCCTTGGTTTGGAGCGCCACTAGCTCGCTGTGCGGGACGGAGCATCTCTCCCAATCTCTAGTCTGAGGGCTGGGAGGGCAAGAGGAGGAGCCGCATCGACTGTCCATGATGGAATGGATTTCTGTCAGATGCGCTCTGATGAATGCTCGCGAAGGGAGGATGGTGTGATTTGCATCTAGATCCTCGTCTCTTTTATAGGAAGCTCATTTGCGCGGCTAGGGGGATAAATGTAAAAATACCCTGGCTTTTCGCATTCGTTCAACACGTTGAAGATGGCCATTATTGGGCATGGAAGCCGAGGAACGCAATATTTATAAGGAGCCGGACACTATTCAACAGGTACACAGGATTTGGAGAAGAACCCGCCTTGCAATGCCGAAGACAATCTACGCACCGGACTCATCACCATTGAAGCCTGGTTCGGGGGCTACTGACGGAGTCCCGGATTAGGGGGTGTCCGGATAGCCGAACTATCACCTTTGGCCGGACTCCTGGACTATAAAGATACAAGATTGAAGACTTCGTCCCGTGTCCGGATAGGACTTTCCTTGGCGTGGAAGGAAATCTTGGCGATACGGATATGAAGATCTCCTACCATTGTAACCGACTCTGTGTAACCCTAACCCTCTTCGGTGCCTATATAAACCGGAGGGTTTTAGTCCGTAGGACGAACAACAATCATACCATAGGCTAGCTTCTAGGGTTTAGCCTCTCTGATCTCGTGGTAGATCTACTCTTGTACTACCCATATCATCAATATTAATCAAGCAGGAGTAGGGTTTTACCTCCATCGAGAGGGCCCGAACCTGGGTAAAAACATCGTGTCCCTTGTCTCTTGTTACCATCCGCCTAGACGCACAGTTCGGGACCCCCTACCCGAGATCCGCCGGTTTTGACACCGACAATGACCATACTTACTTTCATAGTTGTTTGATTATGTAGCATCACTGCACATGTTAGCCTCATCATCGTCCATTTGGTGGACATTATAGGATCCGTATGGACTCTTACATAAATTTAGAATCAACCCAATGCTTTTGAAGAGGTTTAGCTCTACAGTCCTCTTGTAAGGACTAAACGTGGTCTATCACTGTACTTACATTAACAGCTACTCCCTCCGTCCCATAATATAAGAACGTTTTGTATAGTACACCAGTGTTCAAAACACTCTTGTATTATGGGAAGAGGGATTGGTTCATTTTGTAGCATTCTGCATCTTATCTCCCTCGCCCACCATTTACTAAAAAAGACCAGATCTATATTTAATCTTACCAACAAGTAGAATACACAGATAATGCTAGTGCAGAAGTGTGGCCCATTGCTCTTGTCAGTACATTTTGTCCTGTAATGCTTGTACTTCCAGGGATTGGTAGTTGATTATGTAGCATCAATCTGCATCTTATCTTCATTATCCTCTATCCCTTCCATTATTATCATATCTATAATTAATCTCTACAAAAAGTAGAGCACAGGCAATGCTTATGAAGAAGATTCTGTGCTGAAATTCTTGAGTTATCCTTCCCTTGACATGGAGAAGGGCATTATAAAGCCGGTGTTAACTGTTAATGTGAGTCAGTCCTTCTAAAGCCTTTATCCTCAACTGCTGTTTAATTTGCTCATACTCCCTATCATTTACTGCTGTTTAGTTTGCTGTTTCTACCAAAATGCATGTTCGCAAGAATCGTAAGTTCTAAGCTTTACTTGTAAAACCAAATTCCTTATTCATACCATGCACATTACTTAATACTCCCTATATGTATGCTTGTTTTTGTGGATCTATAATCCAGTGTGTGGTGAAGCAGCCCATGTTTGCACCTTGTCATCTCCTATTTTATCTTACTGATGTGGCTGATGATATGAACAACATGCCATGCACATTATCCAAAATAGATACAATGATTTTCTTTGCCCTTCATCTATGCTTGTTATGTTGACATGGTAATCCAGTAGTGTGGTGAAGCTCCCCGCATTATGAACAATGCCAAATTATGCTATTGATATTTTGAACTTACTCTTTATTTTCTAATTTGAAATTGGATGGAATTGACAACACAGTTATCATCTTTGTTTATACACGTGCAAAACATGTCATCTCTCTGCTTTGTTTCAGGGTGATATGCCTGATGGCATGCACAAGTCTGCTGAAGGCTGTGAGACAAACCCAACATATATGCTCCTAGGGGGGATAGATTGGTAGGAAAAGACCATCGCTCGTCCCCGACCGCCACTCCTAAGGAAGACACTCAATAAATAAATCATGCTCCAACTTCATCACATAACGGTTCACCATACGTGCATGCTACGGGAATCATAAACTTTAACACATGTATCTCTCAAATTCACAACTAATCTACTAGGATGACTTTAATATCACCATCTTCATATCTCAAAACAATCATAAAGAATCAAACTTCTCATAGTATTCAATGCACTTTATATGAAAGTTTTTATTATACCCATCTTGGATACCCATCAAATTAGGACTAATTTTATAACCAAAGCAAACTACCATGCTGTTCTAAAAGACTCACAAAATAATATAAGTGAAGCATGAGAGATCAACCATTTCTATAAAATAAAGTCACCGCCGTGCTCTAAAAAGATATAAGTGAAGCACTAGAGCAATATTGTCTAGCTCAAAAGATATAAGTGAAGCACATAGAATATTCTAATAAATCATGATTCATGTGTGTCTCTCCCAAAAGGTTTGTACATCAAGGATGATTTTGGTAAACTAAAAAGCAAAGACTCAAATCATACAAGACGCTCCAAGCAAAACACATATCATGTGGTGAATAAAAATATAGCCTCAGGTAAAGTTACCGCTAGACGAAGACGAAAGAGAGGATGCCTTCCGGGGCATCCCCAAGATTAGGCTTTTGGTTGTCCTTCAATTTCGCCTTGGGGTGCCTTGGGCATCCCCAAGCTTAGGCTCTTGTCACTCCTCATTCCATAGTCCATCAAATCCTTACCAAAACTTGAAAACTTCACAACACAAAACTTCAACAGAAAATCTCATGAGCTTCATTAGTACAAGAAAATAAACCCACTTTAAGGTACTGTAATTAACTCATTATTTATTTATATTGGTGCTAAACCTACTGTATTCCAATTTCTCTATGGTTCATACCCCCCGATACTACTCATAGATTCATCAAAATAAGCAAACAACACACAAAAAGAGAATTTGTCAAACGAACAGTCTGTAGCAATCTGTAACTTTCGAATACTTTTGTAACTCCAAAAATTCTGAAATAAATTTGTCGACTTGAGGAATTTGTCTATTAATCTTCTTCAAAAATAATCAACATGAAATAACTTTTCTATAAATAAATGACAGCTATTCTCGTGAGCACAAAAGTTTCTATTTTTTTACAACAAGATCGCAAAGACTTCACCCAAGTCTTCACAAAGGTTCTACTTGGCACAAACACTAATTAAAACATAAAACCACATCTAACGTAAGCTAGATGAATTCTTTATTACTAAACAGGAGAAAAAAGTAAAGAACAAAAATAAAATTGGGTTGCCTCCCAACAAGCGCTATAGTTTAACGCCCCTAGCTAGGCATAAAAACAAGAATAGATCTAGGTATTGCCATCTTTGGTATGCAATCCATAAGTGGATCTCATAATAGATTCATAAGGAAAATTAAGTTTCTTCCTAGGAAATTGTTACATACCCTTCCTTAACGGAAATTGGAATCTAATGTTTCCTTCTTTCATATCAATAATTGCACCAATCGTTCTAAGGAAACATCTACCAAGAATAATAGGACATGTAGGATTGCAATCTATATCAAGAACAATGAAATCTACGGGCACATTATTCCTATTTGCAACAATAATAACATCATTAATCCTTTCCATAGGTTTATTAATGGTGGAATCCGCAAGATGAAAATTTAAAGAACAATCATCAAATTCACGGAAACCTAGCACATCACACAAAGCATAAAATTCATAATATATAATCATAATCATAATAGTAGGTTCCCACTCATCATAAAGTTGTCTAGGGATAGAAACTTCTAGTTCAAGCTTTTCTTCAAAAGATTGCATCAAAGCATCAATGATATGTTTAGTAAAAGCTTTATTTTGATTATAAGCATGAGGAGAATTTAACACGGATTGCAACAAGGAAAAATAATCTATTAAAGAACAATTATCATAATTAAATTCCTTGAAATCCAAAATAGTGGGTTCATTGCTACTTAAGTTTTGACCTCTTCAATCCCACTTTTATCAATTTTTGTATCTAGATCTAAAAACTCCAAATCATTGGGACACCTTTTAACTAAAGTTGACTCATCTCTAGTCCCATCTTCATAAATATTCATATTGGAAAACAAAGATTTAATGGGAGTCACATCAATCACTTTTAGATCTTCATCATTATTATCATGAAAACTAGAAGAACACGCTTTCACAAACCAATCTTTTTTAGCACGCATCCTAGCAATTCTTTCTTTGCACATGGAAATTCTCATGGCTTTGAGAGACTCATTGATATCATGCTTAGGTGGAATAGATCTATCCACGTTCCTAGCCAACTCATCAATCATAAGCAGTTTTTCTTCAATCAAAGCATTAAAATTCTTTTGTGAACTCATAAATTCTTTAATAGTATTCTCAAAATCAGAGGGCAACTTATTAAAATTTCCATAAGAGTTGTTGTAGGAATTAACATAATTATTAGAGGAATTACTAGGAAACGGCCTAGGATTAAATTTCCTCTATAAGCGTTGTTACCAAAATTGTTCCTACCAACAAAATTCACATCCATAGATTCATTATTATTCTCAATCAATGTTGACAAAGGCATATCATTAGGATTAGAAGAAACACTTTTATTAGTAAAAAAATTCATAAGTTCATCCATCTTTCCACTCAAAACATTAATCCCTTCAATTGCATGAACTTTTTACTAGTGGATCTTTTGGTGTGCCATTGAGAATAATTAACCATAATATTATCTAGGAGCTTAGTAGCCTCTCCTAAAGTGATTTACATAAAAGTGCCTCCCGCGGCCAAATCTAAAAGATTTCTCGAAGAAAAATTCAATCTGGCATAAATTTTTTGTATAATCATCCACAAATTCAAACCATGTGTAGGGCAATTATGTATCACTAATTTCAACCTCTCCCAAGCTTGTGCAACATGCTCATGATCAAGTTGTTTAAAATTCATAATATCATTCCTAAGGGAGATGATCTTAGCGGGAGGAAAATACTTAGAGATAAAAGCATCTTTGCACTTATTCCATGAATCAATACTATTTTTAGGAAAAGATGAGAACCAAGTTCTAGCACGATATCTAAGCGAAAACAGAAATAGCTTCAATTTAACAATATCATTATCCACATCTTTCTTCTTTTGCATATCACACAAATCAACGAAGTTGTTTAGATGGGATGCGGTATCTTCAATAGGAAGGCCAGAGAATTGATCTTTCATAACAAGATTCAAGAAAGCGGGATTAATTTCACAAGATTTAACATTGGTAGTAGGAGGAATCGGAGTGCTAATAAAATCACTGTTGTTGGTATTGGAAAAGTGTGACAGCTTGGTTTTTGCCCTCTCTTCTTTGCCTGGTTTTCAGTTGGTTTGAATTTGAGTTTGGAGTTTTTGAATCTTTCATTTGGACTTAACCACTTGGGTACCCCTTGACTTTCACCCAAGTGCTTCAACTCCTTCCCAAACCAACACTGCCTTTGTCGTTCACCTCATAATATCATTTGGAATATTTTTCTTTAATGAAAAATATTCAATTTCCCGTCCTAAACCCTAGCTAGCCCTTTGTGCCCCAAACCAACCCTAATTTTTCTTGCCCATAAAATCCTGAGAAAAATCCCAATTATTATTTGAACCCTAGGGCACCTTTTTGAGCAAAAATATTTCATCACTTTGGAATATTTTGGCTACAGAAAATATTTTCATTTCTGGACAAAAATGGTAGTTTCTACAGCAACTACCATTTTACCAGCTCCATTGTAGCTGGTTTTTCTTGTGCATCTTCACCTTAGTAAGTGTTGGCTAGCCTCCAAAGCCCAGCCCTCAACTCCCAGTGGGTTGACCATAGTAAACCTCCAAAGTAACTGTCCAGAAACTTACTTGGAGTGTAAACTCGTTTCTACTGCACCTGGAACCCAACCCAATCGTGGTAACACTCAAAACTACCATGGACTACACGCCAGACATGAAGTTTGCGCTTAGGTTGGCCTGATGTTATAGTTCATGCGGTGACCGCGTTCGTCCAGGCATGCTGGCATGCAAAGCCTGCGCTCTGAGTGCCGTCGAGCGCTCTGTTGCGCGCGTGCTCGCTGCCCAGCATGCCCGAACATGCCAAACTGCGCCACCATCGCCATCTCCACCCACTTAACTCTGCCCCGGCACTCGCCGATGCCAGAGCTCGCCGCAGCGGGCACGGGCACGGTCCGGCCAACGCCATAGTGCCCGGCGCACTATGCTCATCGTCTTTCCCTCGCCCATGTGCTTGTCCGCTCGCCAAAATTTCCTGTGTGAGCTCCGTCCTTTTCCCCCTCTCTCACTGATGCTGTTTGTCGCTGGGCGCCGTGGACAGGTGTCCTCCGGCGGAGCCCGAACCCCACTTGCTGCTCACCTATAAATACGGCCACCCCCAGCCTCCTCGAGCACCCGCATCCACTCCCACACACCCCACAAGCTAGTAGGAAGCCGTAGCCCGACCGGGCAGGCCGCGGGCCGCCGTCCCCGAGCTCGAGCTCGCTGGCGATCCCCTCGGGTCGTCCCCGCAGCCCCAGCCCCTCCCAGTCCAAGGAAACCCTTCCAGGGCCTCTACCACTCTCCGGTGGTGTCGTCCCGCCCGGTTGGAGCCCCTAGAGTTGCCCCTAATCACCATCGTCTTCATCTTCGTCGACCGCTGCCCTCTGCCTCCGCTGGAGAGGTTGTTTCCGATGCCGTCCGACCACCCTAGCCACTCTATGGGTACGGGCAGGTGCGCCCCCGTCTCCTCTATTCCCCTCTCGTTTTGGCCCAAGAGCCCTCGCCGCCGGCGTGCGCTCCAGCGAAGCTCCGCCGCTTCATGTTTCTCTCTCCCCCTCCTCCTCACCTGACTAGCGAGGCCTGCTAGTCAGCCACTCTATACGTGTGCGAAGCGATATGAGTGGTGGCGCCCTGGGCTTTTTACGCCTTCGACGTCACCCCCCCTCCCAGTCTATAATTTTTATTCAAATTTCATTTAAATCTAGAGAGCTTCAAATGGCCATAACTTTTTATCTATAAGTCCAAATGCAATGATTGTCTTTGCATCGTGCTCTTTGTCCAAAAATCTAGCAGCTCCCCAAAGATGGGATTTTTCAGTGCAGTCTAGATTTTCTGGTGAATTTCAGAAGGTTTCTTGATGTTTTCTTTTTGTGTTTTCATTTATTTTCAGAAGAGCATGCTTGTCTTGCGGATCACCAGGAGGCTTGTGAACCTCATTTGCACTAAGGCAAGCCACAAGAACATTTTCATAGTTCCACTTCAATATTTGTGATTTTCCTACTTGAACTAATGATTATTCATGCATTTAAATTATTAATATGTTAATTATATTCTGTTAGATGCTTGTTATAGTAAATATGCTTGATTTATAGAAAGTTTGTAGTGAACCTAGTTGATAAGCTAACAAGGATTTAGTTATGAGTAATGAGAAAGTAATATGGTTATGGAGATAAATAATTAGTGAGATTATTTTTGCATGATGAAAAATAATAAATTTGCTAGAAAAGATTCTGGTTAAAGTGAAGTTTGATCTTAACTAGAGGAGTATCATGAGTTGTTGATTGCTCAGCGAGAGCGTAGTTGACTGAGTTATTCCCGTTGACATGTGATGCATATGTTGGTGATGCATGTCGTGGCATTATGACGCTGGTTACTTTCACTTCAAGTTGAACCTGATAATAACTCAACTGGAATATGTTGTTGACCGGGTCATGGTGCCGCTGAATCGAGTCTTTCCCAGTGCAACCACATTTGTCGGTATGGGACGGCCTTAATTTGTTTCATTGTCGTGCCTCTGGTTGGTGCCTCCATCTAGGGAAGGTTATGGGCATGCTGTACCCTGGCCCGGTAAGCAGGCATAACATTTGTGAGCCCATTGTTAAGTTTTTGGTACCGGGTCCCAGAGTGGATCGTGGCCACGATGGTGGTCGTTGTGTCTTGTGGTAGACACGTGGCCACACAGGACTAGCCCGATGGGGATTGAGTCGGAGTGGCCGAGAGAGTGTCATGGCAATGGAGTGGTTTCGTCAAAATGTTGTTGGTCCACCCAAATGGGAGTGCGAGGCCATGGGTTCCGTGGTGTGGGTCCAGTGTGCTACCTCTGCAGAGTGTATTAATCTATCGATAGCCGAGTCCACGGTTAAGGAAACACTCAGAAGTAGGTCATACCATGGGTCAACATTTAATGAATTTTGCACACTAAGTATGAAGTTTGCATTGTGGTGATGGCGGAAAGGCCATCGTGTTGAGATGGACCAGATGTGGTCGTGGTTGTGATCGTTGTAAGGATCACGGGCCATTTATTGGTCGTGGTTGTGATCGCCGTAAGGATCATGGGCCATTTGTTGGTCATGGTTGTGATCGCCGTAAGGATCACGGGCTATTTATTGGTCGTGGTTGTGATCGCCGTAAAGATCACGGGCCATTTATTGGTCGTGGTTGTGATCGCCGTAAGGATCACGAGATTGTCTCTGGATTTGACACGTTTGTGATCCGGAAACGATCACGTTAGGTAAGCCAGTCCGAGGGACGATTATCACAAGAGCAAGGACACAGCATGTTGGATGTATTGTTGCATTGTTATTAATTGGTTAATTATCATGATATTGTTTGTCATTATGTTTATGCTTGTTGTGAGCTTGCAAGTACATTCAATGTACTGACCTGGTGTGTCATGCCAGATTTCAGGAAAGTCCCGTTGGAGAGGAGAGCTGTCCGAGTCTAGATCGTGTCCACATCGCTATCCCTGTGCTATGGAGTTCCGCTATGACGTTGTTTCGCTGCCGCGTAGTTGTCTTGATCGAGGCCCCTTTATGTTCACTAAATAATGTACATATTGTTCAGCCGCACCGTGTGTGCTGCTTGGCCTCTCTAACTGTTGTAATATAAACTCTGATCCGCTAGCATCAATAAAGCGGTTGTTTTTCTGTACCAAGTTGTTATCTGTTGCCACAAGACAAGGTCTCTGGGCTGGCAATGCATGGTAAACCGGTTGCTCTGAGCCGGGGTGCCACAATGCTTGGTATCAGAGCCGCGTTGACTGTAGGCCATGCTAGACTATGACGAGTTAACCGGATGCTAGATCCGAGTTGTAGTTGAGTGCCGGTAGCATTTGTAGCTGGTTGTTGCATTGCATCCACTGATTTTTTTTATGCTAACCAGCTAATGGTTGTGAGTGTAGTTGGCTCCGGTGTTGTATCCGAGCCAGTTGCAACTGATGTCGTACACGTCGCCACATCTCCTTCATAATGCGCGGCATCGGCTGTACCCCTACGGTGACGACCCAGCCTATCGTGTGTACCGGGAGTGTCTAGCTGACTCAGTGTATGAGTATCACGCCGTGGTTACTCTGCGCACCAGTTTCGATTCCAGCACTTACACTTGTACCTCTCGAAGCGGTTACGCTTCTACTGCTTCTCAGGCCGTCCAGTTTGCTGCATTCGAGGTACTTGTTGAGCTCCGCTACAACAAGGTCCGGATGCAGAACCACCCAGGTTTCTACTACTATCCTTCTCTGCATGATAATGGTCGTGTCCGTTTCCCTGTCATTGATCCGGAGTCTGATAGTGTTGCTAGCCACCTTTCTCGCTATATCACTGCTAGCTATCTTCTGATCTATGAGTTGGCTCGAGAGCTGAGTCGTGCCCGTACTGCTTTAGCCTCTACTAGATCAGTCACTACTCCAGCATCTGTAGGATTTACTCCCTATATTCCTGCCAGTTCTAGTTCCCCTGTTTCCCCGGTTACTCCTCCGTGTAGCTCGGGACCGTGGCAGTGAGTCCACTTAGTGCTCCTGCTGAGTGTGTTTCACTTCTCGCCACTCCTGTAGCCCCAATGATTCACCCTCCACCTGCCCTGGAGGGAGAGCCCTCGAGGCATCATCGTCGTGTCACCTTTAACCCGGAGGTCTCAATTAACCCCGTCAGTTCAGGATCCGAGTCCGCTTTAGGAGAGGACCCCGCAGCACCAGCAGAGCAGTAGAGCTTCTGAGTATTCTCAGTCGTCAGGATGGAGTACCGATGTAGTCGTACGAGTCATGATGTTTCATTTCATGTATGAGAGTAGTTGAACCTGGCATGTTGTTATCTTTCATGTATGAGTCTATGTATAGTTATGTTGGAACTTTATTTTATTCGCCGTATTTTCTTCGCCATTTTGGTTTTTCTCAGGCTTTTGTTGCTGGCTTTCCCCCCATTTATTTGAATGCTTCTCATCTTGATTGCGTTGCCTTGGGAAAAATCATATTAGGATGACGCGGGGAGGCAGCAGTAGCAACGTTCGCGAGGTTCTCCTGTTCGTCGTTCCGCACGACAAGCATGACACTCACCCGAGCCGCACGATCCACCACCGCCTCCACCGCCAAATCCGCCCTCCACCAAACAAATTTTGCGTATGTTTGAGGAAAGACGGAATAATGATCTGATTGAAATATTAAGAAGTTTACAAGCTGTGGTTGGACAAAATGGGAATCAGCCCAGTCATCACTCCAAGCTATCAGATTTTCAAAGGACCAAGCCCCCCAGTTTCAGTTAGACCATTGATCCCTTGGATGCAGATGATTGGATGAGAACTATGGAGAAGAAGCTTGAGATTGCTCGTACTGAAGAAGGGGACGAGGTTCCATTTGTAACACATTATCTTGAAGGCGCTGCTGCCATATGGTGGGAAAATGAAAGAGCCATGTGGTCTGCTGATGAAGAAATTACCTGGTCAATATTAAAGGAATGATTCCAGAAATATCATATCCCTGCGGGAATTATGAAGGCTAAGCAGCGTGAATTTCTCACGCTCCTCCAAGGAAGTCAGTCTGTGGGAGAATATTTGCAGAAATTCAATCATCTGTCACGTTACTCCCTATATGACATGGCCACTGAGGAAAGAAAGATTGACAAATTTCTTGGTGGATTAAACCCGCAACTCCGGTGTACTCTCAGTATGTTCGATTTCCCAGACTTCCAAACCCTGGTGAACAAGGTTTCATTGCTGAAAGAGAGCACAAGCTTGTATCGGATAATAAGTCTGCCAACAGAGATCACAAGCGCAAGTTTGAGCGAAGGAAGGAAATACAACCAGTGCAGAAGGCTCGTACCTGGCAATAGACTCAGGTAGAATACAAGCCCAATTGGCAACAAAATGTTAACAAGACCACCACCCAAGTCAAGAATGTCATACCCAACCCAATGCAAGAGGAGCGTCTGCACAGCAATTCTTGTTACAGTTGTGGGCAAACCGGATATTATGCCAAACAGTGTCCCAAGAACAACCGGACAAATGCTATATTCAGGCCACAAGTTCATTGTATGGAGGCATGCCCGAACCAGCACAACATCACGGGATACGTTCATCACATCTTCGCTGATGAAGCCCAAGAGAACCCCGAAGTCGTCATTGATATGTTCTCTGTTAATAACATACCTGCAATGATTTTATTTGACTCTGGGGCTTCCCACTCTTTTATTTCTCAGAATTTTGTTGCCCAAAACAAATTTCCTTGTTCACTTTTGGGCAAGAATATGCTGGTACAAACCCCGGGATCTCTAATCAGAAGCAATCTAGTCTGCCGCAATCTAGAAGTCAATATCAACGGAGTCTGTTTTCCAACTTCTTTGATACTTATTGAGTCTGATAAGTTGGATGTTATCTTGGGTATGAATTGGCTGACTCGGTATCAAGTGTGCATAAATTGTGCGACCCGAGAAGTCACTTTGACCAGCCAAGAAGGGCAGACTACAAAAGTTTATGCTCGCAGAAGCATACCCTCAAAGGAAATGGTCTTCACAGTAGTGGCTGAATTGGAATTAATTCTGGTGGTCAGGAATTTCCTGATGTATTTCCAGAAGAACTGCCAGGCATGCCACCTGATCAAGAGCTTGAGTTTCCAACAGATCTTGTGCCCGGGACCACACCAATACACAAGAAGTTTTACTGGAGCAGAATTAGTGGAGCTAAAGAAACAGCTTGATGAAATGCTCCAGAAAGGATATATCCGTCCCAGCTCTTCACCATGGGGATCACCTGCTATCTTCGTGGACAAAAAGGATGGCAGCCTCCGCATGTGTGTGGATTACCGTCAAGTGAATGATGTCACAATCAAAAACATATATCCACTGCCAAGAATTGATGACCTGTTTGATCATCTCAGTGGGGCCAAGGTATTCTCCAAGATTGATTTACGGACTAGATACTATCAGCTCAAGATCAAAAAGGAGTGAGGGAGTCCTGGACTAGGGGGTGTCCGGACAGCCGGACTATCATCGTCCTCCGGACTCCAAGACTACGAAGATACAAGAATGAAGACTCCGTCCCGTGTCCGGAGGGGACTTTCCTTGGCGTGGAAGGCAAGCTTGGCAATACGGATATGTAGATCTCCTACCATTGTAACCGACTCTGTGTAACCCTAGCCTCCTTCGGTGTCTATATAAACTGGAGGGCTTTAGTCCGTAGGACACAACATACATCACAACAATCATACCATAGGCTACCTTTAGGGTTTAGCCTCCTTGATCTCGTGGTAGATGCACTCTTGTACTACCCATATCATCAATATTAATCAAGCAGGACGTAGGGTTTTACCTCCATCGAGAGGGCCCGAACCTGGGTAAAACATCGTGTCCCTTGCCTCATGTTACCATCCGCCTAGACACACAGTTCGGGACCCCCTACCCGAGATCCGCCGGTTTTGACACCGACATTGGTGCTTTCATTGAGAGTTCCTCTGTGTCGTCACCGTTAGGAAGGATGCCTCCACCCGTCTTCAAGGACGGTATTTTCACCGAAGAGGCCTTGGCCACCGGCCAAACTATCCGGCTAGGTGGTTTTCTTATGACCACCTATCCGGCCGCTGCTTCGACAATGACTTCTCAAGTCGTCAAAAGCAATCTCCACGTCAGCTTGGAATTCGCCGAGCAGCTGGATCCAATAGAGCTCTCGTCTGTCAACGAACTCTTGGATCGCATCTCCGCCCTGGGAGTCGCTACGGACTACAACCAGATTGGGCTTAAAACCGATCTGAGAGAGATCAACTCTCCCCAGGTTACCCACCACATCCTTGTGGTAGAGGAACAACGCGGCGATCTTCCTCCTGTATTAAAAACTAGACATGTCCGGGCTCCCGAACCCCCCACGCCGGATTTCCGTGGGGGAACGGACTCCGATCGAGCACTGAACTTAAAGTCAGGCATCAGACCGGACTCGTTGGACAACGTCCAGCAATCCAGGCTTCCAAAATTGGAAACTTCACGGCCTTTAAGCTCCAAGATGGGTAGGGATTCGGATTTTATTCCACCCACCCGCCCAGACATGTGCGATCTATCTCTAATACGGCAAGAGCCCGCTGAAACAGTACATCACTACTAGGCCAGATTCCTCCTGGTTATGGACAGGATAAAGGACTGCCGAGAGGAAAACGCAATCTCAATCTTTTGCAATAATTGCACGGACAAGGGAATATTGAATGCCATCGGCCGTTGTAAAATCACACGCTTCTCCGATCTGGCGTCCATAGTACGAAAGTACTGTGCGATGGAGAGTTTCCGGAAAACAGAAAACCAGTTTTGGGACAATTCGGCCCCGAATACAACCCTAGTCTGCAACAAAAGGGTGCATTATACTCAGGCCCCAGATACGAAAACCAAAAAACAAAAACCCCTTAGAGGGCACGGAACCGTACTAGAGGGATGGCTCAGCAGACCCTGTAAGCTCCATAGTACAGAGGGCGCCGTCCCAACACATAGCCTTCGAGCATGTTGGATATTGCGGCAGGTGGCCAAAAGTGGCGAGGAGCTTCTAGCCCCAGAAAACCACTCCAACAATACCGGTATGGTATCAACAGTCTTCGAGACCTTCGCATCAAACAATATGCAAAAACGAACAATCCGCGGCCTCGCCGAAGTCTACCAAGTAGCAACAGCAAATCCATGGAGCGACACAGCCATCACCTTCAACGCCAGTGACGAACCTAAATTCTGAACAGCCCGAGCACCAGCCGCATTGGTGCTTACTCCCATAGTGGACGGCTTTCGACTTACAAAGGTCCTCATGGATGGCTGCAGCGGACTAAACCTCATCTACGAGGAAACTCTTCAAAAAATGGAAATCGATTGGAGCCGTATTGAGCGAAGCAGCACAACCTTCAGAGGAATAATCCCCAACCGGGAAGCGCGATGCACCGGAAAAATCACACTCGATGTGGTGTTCGGCTCGCCGAACAATTACAGATCCGAAGAAGTCACGTTCCAAGTGGCCCCGTTCAACAGCGGATATCACGCTATATTAGGACGAGAGGCATTCACAAATTTTCAAGCCGTACCCCATTACGGGTATATGAAGCTCAAAATGCCCGGGCCCGGCGGAATAATCACTCTCGCTAGTAATCCAGACATAGCACTCCGCGCCAAAAACAAGACAGCCGCACTAGCCCTGGAGGCACTATCCGAGGCCCTAGCGGCAGAAGAACTCACCGCGCTGCGCTCTACGGTAAACAGGGACGATGTGATACTTGATAAAAGATCCAAGTCCACCTCCTTTAATCCAGCAGATGAAATAGTGAAATTCCAGGTCCATCCAACAGACCCAACAAATACGGCCTCCATTGGGGCACAATTAAACCCCGAGATAGACGCCGCACTGCGCGAATTCCTTCGGGAAAATTGGGACATTTTTGTGTGGCATCCTTCGGACATACCCGGAATCCCACGCAGATTGGCAGAACACAGCCTAAACATCCTAAAAGGATTCAAGCCGGTCAAACAGGCTCTTCGACGATTTTCCGAACCCAAAAGACAGGCAATGGGAGAAGAGCTAGCCAAACTATTGGAAGCCGGATTCATCAGAGATATCAAACACCCGGATTGGCTAGCAAATCTGGTAATGGTACCAAAGAAGGACAAATCCTGGTGCCTATGCGTCGATTTTAAAGACCTCAATAAGGCTTGCCCAAAGGATCCCTTCCCCCACCCCCGCATCGATCAAATTATCGATGCTACCGCAGGGCACGATTCGTTGTGCTTCCTCGATGCATATTCTGGCTACCATCAAATCAAGATGGCGGAAGCAGACCAAGCCGCAACGGCATTCATCACTCCATACGGACCATTCTGCTTCAACACGATGCCCTTCGGACTTAAAAACGCCGGCGCAACATATCAGCGCATGATTCAAACATGTCTGGCTACCCAGATCGGCAAAACAGTCGAGGCATACGTAGACGACGTAGTCGTCAAAACAAAACACGTCGAAACTCTAGTAGACGATTTGAGGCTCATGTTCGACAACCTCAAAGCATATGACATCAAGCTGAATCCGGAAAAATGTGTTTTCGGCGTACCAGCCGGAAAGCTGCTGGGCTTCATTGTATCCGGTAGAGGAATTGAAGCAAACCCGGCTAAAATCAGAGCTCTGACACAGTTGGACATTCCAAAAGACCTCAAACAGATACAAAAATTGACAGGATGCGTGGCAGCCCTAAGCCGTTTTATCTCCCGCTTGGGAGAAAAGGCACTGCCCCTTTATCGCCTCCTTAGGCGCACCGAACACTTTGAGTGGACGGATGCTGCCACTTCCGGACTTGAAGAAATAAAGGCCATATTGGCAACAAATCCGGTCCTAGCTGCGCCAAACCAAGGCGAACCTATGTTGTTATACATCGCAGCAACACATCAAGTTGTAAGTGCGGTACTCGTCGTTGAACGAGAGACAGAAGGGCATAAATTCCCTCTTCAAAAACCAGTGTACTATGTATCCACTATGTTAACACCCTGCAAGTCCCATTACCCGCACTATCAAAAGATAGCGTACGCGGTGTTCATGGCATCCCGGAAGCTGTGACACTACTTTCAGGAGTGTTCGATAACAGTGGCCTCCGAAGTACCACTCAATGACATTATAAACAACCGCGACGCAACGGGTAGGATTGCAAAATGGGCCATTGAGCTCCTACCATTCGATATAAACTACAAGCCTCGGCGAGCTATAAAGTCACAAGTTTTGGCTGACTTCGTCGCTGAATGGACAGAAGCCGAACTCCCTAAAGAGTACGGCGCATACTCCAATTGGACTATGCACTTCGACGGCTCCAAAATGTTGGCCGGACTGGGGGCTGGCGTCGTCTTGACGTCCCCAACCGGGGACATAGTCCAGTACGTACTTCAAATAATGTACACGGACTCCAACAACGCAGCCGAATATGAGGCCCTCCTACATGGTCTCCGGATGGCAATCTCCATGGGCATTCAACGCCTAGAGGTGCGCGGGGATTCAAACCTTGCAATATCCCAAATAAACGGAGACTTTGACGCCAAGGATCCGAAAATGGCAGCATATCGCAACGCTGTCCTAAAAATGTCGGCTCGGTTTGAAGGACTTGAATTCCATCACGTAGCCCGAGAAAATAACCAAGCAGCCGACGTACTGGCACGCATCGGCGCAAAACGTGACGCTGTCCCTCCAAATATCTTCGTGGAACGGCTCTTCAAGTCATCCGTACTATGGGAAGGGGAACCCGGAAATGACAAACCGGAAATAACCACGCCAACCGGCGATTCAGCCGATGACATAACACCTTCAGCCCACGACATAATGGCAGTAATTGCCCCGTGGACGGAACCATTCCTAGCCTATTTTCTTAGACAGGAACTTCCCGAAGACCGAAATGAGGCCCGCTGCATAGTCCGGCGATCGAAAGCCTATAAAGTCCATGAGGGAGAACTTTATAAGAAAAGTACAACCGGAGTCCTTCAAAGGTGTATCTCCAAAGAGGAAGGGCGAAACCTCCTGGCTGAAATTCATGCCGGACTAGGCGGACACCACGCAGCAGCCCGGGCCCTTGTAGGAAAGGCATTCCGTACAGGATTTTATTGGCCGACGGCCCGGGAAGATGCCCAGGACTTAGTCCAGAGATGCGTCGGTTGTCAGCTCTTTGCTAATCAGAGCCATATGCCACCCACCGCCCTCAAAACTATACCCATTACCTGGCCGTTCGCGGTCTGGGGGCTTGATATGGTTGGACCCCTTAAAGGGGGAACCCACAAGCAAAGGTACCTACTGGTCATGGTGGATAAATTCACCAAATGGATAGAGGCCAAACCGGTCAAAACGGCAGAGTCCGGACCAGTGATAGACTTTATATCCGGGGTTGTACACCGTTACGGTGTCCCCCATAGCATCATCACCGACAACGGCACGAACTTCATGGCCGACGAGGTTAAGTCATGGTGCAAAAACATGGGCATTAAGCTCGACTACGCCTCAGTCTATCACCCTCAAACCAACGGAAAGTGGAACGAGCAAATGGTCTAATAATGAGCGGCATTAAACCCAGACTAGTGCGGTCACTTACAAAATCAGACACGCACTGGGTAGAGGAGCTCGACTCCGTACTCTGGGGGCTGCGGACAACGCCCAACCGTACTACCGGATTTACACCATTCTTCATGGTATACGGCGCAGAGGCAGTTTTGCCGTGCGACATCATTCATGACTCACCTCGAGTGCGCATGTACGAGGAACGAGAAGCCGAGCTAGATCGGCAGGACAGCCTGGACGCATTGGAGGAGGAACGCGACGTCGCCAAGGCTCGTTCCACGTTTTATCAGCAGCAGGCTCGAAGATATCAAAGCAGAGAAGTACGGGCCAAGACTTACAACGTTGGCGAACTAGTTCTACGCCTGCCGGACAAGAAAAAGGACAAGCTCAAGCCCAAATGGGAGGGCCCCTTCATCATCGACCAAGTCCTGACCGGCGGGGCGTACCGTCTACGAAATGCGTCGGACAACCGACTCGAGCCGAACCCATGGAACGCAGCCCGCCTCCGAAGATTTTACGCCTAGTGCCGGACTAAGAGTTCGTCCCCTTCCTCCATTCAAATTTTTACACTTCAGCTGTCTTTTGTTTCTCTTTCTTCCCCTAACCTTTTTACTAAAAGCCCCTAGGGGCCTACCACTACTAGGGAAAACCTTATACACAGAATGTTACCAGTAGCGCTTGTTAAAATGAGGCGCTACTGCTACTTAGCAGTAGCGCGTTTGGCAGAACCGCGCTACAGTTAGCAGCTTAGCAGTAGCGCTGCCCTTGCAGAAAGCGCTACTACTATAATTGCCACACTGTTCCCGGCGTGCTAGGTATAGTAGTAGCGCCCTTCTACGGACAGCGCTACTACTACGGATTTTAGCAGCAGCGCGTTTTTCCTTCCCACGCTACAGTTAAAGCTATTTTCACCTAACCCCCCGCGCGGCCTGATTCCCTCTCCTCTGCTTCCTCCCCCAATTCCCGACCTCGCCTCGCCATCGTCTCCCCCGACCCCACCTCGCCACCGTCTCCCCCGACCTTGCCTCGCCGCCGTCTCCCTCGACCCCGCCTCGCCGCCGTCTCCCCCGACCCCGCCTCGCCGCC
>NC_041385.1:205764391-205789627 GCF_002162155.2 Triticum dicoccoides
TCTCTCTCCCCGCCCTCTGTAAGCACTCTCCCCTTCCGATCCCTCTCTCCCCTTCCGATCCCTCTTCTCTACTTAGTATGAACCCTAGGTATTTAGTGCTAGTTAGTATGAACCCTAGGCTATTTTTAGTGCTAGTTAGTTAATTACTTAGATGGTAATTAGGGCAGTAGTTCCTAGGTACTAATTAGTTAGTAAGAATTAGGTACTAATTAGGTACTAGAATATTTTTATTTATAGTAAGTTTTTTTTAGTAAGAACTAGTTGAATTAATAGAACTAGTTAGTAAGAACTTGTTTCTATTTTTTAGTTAAAGCAATTTTTCCCGCCTCGACGTGGACGATGCCTATCCCGCATCCTCGTCGTCGAGTCGGCGGAGGACGACACCTGCTTGACCAGATCGGCCATGTCCGGGACTGGGCTCCGCCGGGGTGGTACTGGGAGGTGCTACCTACCGGGGGGCGCAGGTTGGTGAGGAGCCAGCTTGTCGTTGACCCGAACCTTCTTTGGTGGCTGTCGCGTGGGCCAATGATGATCCAGAGGCTCGAGGACTCTGCGGAGGTGGTGCGTCACCGTGTCAGTGAGGAGGACGCGCACGTCCGTCGCTACTTGTTTGCGTTAGAGCACAGGCCGTTCTCCAATACCTAGCAGGTTCTCCGGGGATCTCACTGGAGCTATGATCCCGTGATGGTGCCTTCTCTGTGGGTGTCCACCGCCCGCGCCGATACCCGTCGTGTGCTAGAGTTTTAGTTGTATTAGTGATGTTATATGTATGACACTATTCATGATGTATTAGTGATAATATTCGACGATGTACTGACGCATGAGATGATCTACTTTTGCTTATTGAATGCATGCTAATTTGAGTCCTATAAGATATTTTGAAATGTATATCTTGTGTTGCTCAATATCCAAGTGGCCGGTCATGTTTGCAGGTTATACCTTCGAGTGGCCTATGTTTTGCCGGAGTGTTGATTCATTTCTGTTCCGGCAAATTTCAGGCGCTCGATATGTCCTATTTTAGCAAAGGTCATGCCGGATTTTTCCGTGAATTTTGGCATGACTTGTGCTAGAATATGTAGGAAATATCGAGTGCCCCGGATTTGTGTGTTGAGTATCTTGGTAGTTGTCTTCGATCGATTTTCAATTAATGTTTTAACTATGAACATAGGAAATGTCTGACGACGAGAAGGATTTCGGTATTTGCAAATACTGCGAAGACGAGCGCGGCCTGTGTGACGGAATCTTCCTAGATGATGATAGGCGCTTCAGCATCAAGCTGGACGAGAACTTCGAAGTGGATACAGTAAGTCACAACGACAAGTATTTTTTCGTAATTAAGCATGACATCTGCTTCATTTGCTTCAACTTATATTTTTTTTACTATTCTATTAGCGTATCCCCTGCCATGCAAGAGTTTTTGTATTGGATAAGATAGGTTTCAGTCATAGTATGGAGGAAAAGAAAGTTTACTTGAAGACCGAGCATGGTTATATTTTCCATGCGAAGTTATACAATTCAGATGACTACACCTATTTTGGATGCAAAACATGGCGAGCACTATGCAAGACTTATGCATTTGAGCCTGATATGGTTATCACCTTTGATATTCGTCCGGAAGATGATATTGAAGGTAATACCGACATCTGGGTCAATGTGCAAATGCCTCCAGTTATACCATTATGTAAGTTTCTCAACCATATTTATGTCTTTGATATTGTTTATTCAAAAATAGTTGACAACTAATTTGTATTGTCAGCTTATTTCCGTGCAAGCAAACATGTCCAGCGCTTGGTAGATAGGACCGTATATTGTCCTGGGGCTGAACTCAACTGCGAGGAGCTCAGTCATTACGTTTCATGGCTTGAGGATCTTGATACTGTCAAGACAAATTTTCTTCATGCATTGAGAAATCTTAGTACTGAAAATGTGCGACCAATAGTGTTCGTAATGAACTACGGTCACATCCATTTAGGAAGGATGGTAAGATTTTTACTTTTTATCCTCATTGCATCTTTTCCATACATTATTTTTGAAGCTAAACTTCATTGCTAAGTATGTTACCATACGATGTTCTTCAACAGGGACTCCCGATGAATGTTGTGCCTTATGGGATCGAGACTAAAGGTATCATGAGTATTATCAACTTACGGCCAAGATATCCTACAGCTTACTTTAGTGCATTCAAGATTAGCGATGGATGCTTAATAGTGCAAGACTGGACCAAATATGTGTTGGGGGAGCGCAGAGAAGTACTAGGGAACAGCAACCAGAGGCGCCTTCCACGATTAGGAGACAGGTTCATCTGCATGCTCCAACTTGATCAAGGAGGAGAGCTACACATGTTTTATGTTCTTTTACCTAAGAGAGAGCAGCAGGAGTGAGTAGCAGGAGTGAGTAGCTGGCTAGAAATGAGTTTCAGGATGATGATGTGCTACACTATTACTATGATGATAAAATAGCTAGTGTTGGTGGTAATGACTATGATGATTATTATTAGCTAGTGTTAGTGGTGATTAAATAAATAATGTTGGTGGTAATGACCATGATGATGATTAAATATCTTGTGCTGGCGGATTAGATTCAAGTGGAGGCAACATGTGGTGCACATCGAAAGTACTACTAATCCAAAGTAGATCAAGTTTGGATTAGTAGTATACTTTTGACATGCACCACATATTGCCTCCACTTGAACCTAATCCACCTTCATTTAATACACTGTTATGGACATAATGATGTAAACCTCATAACAGCTGGTATTGTACCAATATTTGTATGATGGCGCATAAATACACTAAAAATAAAAAAATAAAAAAAATACTAGTAGCGATGGAAAGGAAACACGCTGCAAGTAGATAACTTAGCAGTAGCGCGGTACTGAACAAGCGCTGCAGCTATTTGTACTAGCAGTAGCGCGTGATGGCACGCGTTACTAGCTATAGCGCCTTATTAGTAGCGCGGCTTCCCGCGCTACTAGTGGGCACAAAACACGCGCTACTGCTAGGGTTTTCCCTAGTAGTGTAGTTCCGCATTGTTCGCATACACTTGATGTGCCATCCGCACTCATTATACCTGGGGGCTTCTTCTCCAAAAGCTTAATTATAAGGGCTTTATGCCCAGCACATGTGTCAAGCTTCCACATGTACCTTTTACTCACCATTATATGCATCGATATGACTTAAGTTTTGGCCAAGCTGGGTTGCCTGGCTCCTGTGCGTACCCCTACGTTCCCGATTGTTCGGCTAGGAGGTAAAGGGAGCACCTCTGCGATTGTTACCGCTGGGTCAGCCGGACGTGTACCTCAGACTGGGTGAAGCCGAAAGCTAGCGTTCTTAAGGGAATATTCGGTCGGTGACCTAAAAGATGATTTTTTTACCTACCTGTTTATCTTCCCCCAGATGTTTTTCTGCTTTTTTCGCAGTACGGACATGCACTTTAGGGCATGCCTCCCGGGGAAAGGAACCCTTAACGGAACTATTCTCCCCGGAAGATGTTTCTTACTAACCATGTAATATAACATAACTAGTTGGGCACTTGTCTAATAAAGCACTAATGACCCCTATGCCTGGTCTCCACGCATACCCCAGTTGTTTTTTAACCACAAAGGTATTCGGACACACTCCGGACTGTAGGGTCCCGAGGTCGAAGCGAAAAGGTCGGCAAAGACAAACGATCTACAATCGGGCTAGAAGGCATTTCACATGTCATTTTCAATACATCATCAAATTTATTGATTGTATTCCTCCTCAATCCCGTCTAACAGGCTGTCTAACTTACAATCCCGTTGGGAAAATTTAGCAGCCACCTCCACTTGGTTGTATACTAAACTCACAGGGATCTCCTTCCCATCGGGCCCCACCGGTCCAACTTCGGCCATATGGTTGGGATCCGCCTTCTTGTACCGCGTCTTCACCATGGCCCAAGCCTCCCTGGCACCCTGGCGGCAGGCCGAAATCTTCCATAAACGGAAGCGTTGCCGCACTCCCTGGAGTTTCTCCGCAAGCTCCCCAAGGCCCTCGGGTAGGGAGACGGCTGGCCATAATGCCTGGACGACGCCGCTCATCGCTTGCCAAACTTGTTCGAGCAGTTGCGACAGCTCGGGAAGTTGATCACCTGTCGATACGGGCATCTCCTCTGCAGGGCGACCTGTGAGTATACCTACAAGACACATTCTGTCAATCGACTTCCTCGCTGGACTCTTCTTTTCAAAGGAGTTCGTTCAAGCACTTACTATAGATGCCGCGATGAAGCCGTTGATTCTCCTTAACGGAGCCGGACAGCTCGGCCCGAACTCCTTTCAGCTCCTCTCCAAGCTGGGCGTGGGCATCTTGAAGCTTGTTCCTTTCTTGCTGCACCCTATTCAGCACCCTCTCGCCGGCCTTCAGCTGGCGCAGTAATTCTTGCCTGTCCGGATCTTGTCCGGCGGCACCTGCAATGTCATTATTAGACTTGCGCGCACGCCGCACAGCGCTTATATTTATTAATAAAAATGTGTTACCAGGAGGGGTCTCTGCGTTTCCTCCTGCGGCAGCAAGCGCGGCCTCAAGTTGGGCCTTGCATTCTTGCAGCTCCTGAGACAGCTGGGCATTCTTCTCGGTAAGAGCATGTGTTTCAAATGATCCTTAAATCAGTTAACATAACTACTTTAAGTCTCGGGGGCTACTGGCATACATAACCATTAAAATTCCCTTACACGTATGTCTTTTACATACTGCTCCGTGGCTCTGGTAAAACCGTCTTGAGCAGCACGGAGGTGCGCGTCCCCTGCGTTGAAGGCGTTCAATGCCTCAGGGGAGAAGCACGCTTCACGAAATACTGTCCGGCGGCGCCTGTGGTTCATGGCGCTCTCCACCTCAGACTTGGTGGCGGACAGTCTGTCGGCATCCTCCGTTGGAGGAGTATCCGGCCCGCGCCTTGCGCTTGCCTCCCCCTCCAGGCCGGGCGCTGGAGCCTGGCCGGTATGGGTCGGATCGGCAAGCTCTACGCCCGCAGTCCGGCGGGCGCTCTTTCTCCTACAAAGATCATGAGCACTCAGACGCTTCCTAGGAACGTTGCTCTAAAAATTTAAAATACGAGCTATACCTTTGCGGCGACGTTTCAGTCCGTACTGCGCTCCTTTTCCGCCTGCTGGTCCGGACTGGCCTTTGTTGGTCAGCCGCCGCGGGCTCGGCTTCCCGCCTTGAAGGCGCTTCCTGTAAAACACCATCGTTCGCGAAGGTCAGAAATGGGCAAGGAAGAGATAATGGTGTCCGGACCTCGGTCACAATCACCTGGGAAGCCGGGTATAATCCGGGGTAGTCCACCGTAATGGCGACCAAAGCATTGTCCATCCTGAGCTGGTGAAACACCCGTCGATCAGCTCCACCTTGATATCCGGATCCTCTTCGGAGGCCGGATCTTGGGATCTCCCTGGATCCTCAGGTTGCGGAGCCGGACTTATCATGTCCTCCACAATCCGGCGCAGTTCCTGCGCCGAAGACATAGTGTAAGAAGCTTAAACTCTAAAAGCACGGGTTGAGCCCTTAAAAAGTGTTCGCTTACCCAGCCCCGAGGGTTGTTCATGGAAAACCCATTCAGAGGGTTCGTTCGGAGGAAGTCCTCCTTTTCCCCCTTGTACAGGCCGGACAGGATCTGCACCAGGTCCTCGGTCGAATCCGGCCCTTTGCGGCCGTGGCGGGTGGCGTCGTCCTCCCTGTTGAAATCCCACATGGGGTGGCCCCTGTATTGCAGTGGCTGTACTCCCCGCATGATGCATATTGCCATGATTCCGATCATGGTCAATCCGGAATGGGCTAGTAATCTTATTCGGCCCATCAGGTAATGGACGCTCTTGTCTTCCTCCAATTGGGGACTCCGTGGGTGCCAACTAAGGCGTTTTCTCAGAGGAGCGGCATTGAACTCCGGGAGGCCGACCCGGATTGGGTCCGGCAGCGGAGCGTCTTCTATGTAAAACCATTCCGAAGGCCAGTCTTCGGACGCCTTCTTAGGGGTCCCGGATGGATATCCGGTCCCGGCAATGCGCCATACTTCGGCGCTGCCCACTTGGTATATAGATCCCTCGTGAGAACAGGGTACGAGGCAGAACAGCCTCTTCCATAGCGCAAAATGGGGCTCGATGCCCAGGAACAGCTCGCAAAGAGCTACGTTACCCGCGGCATGCAGGACAGAGGCGGGTGTGAGGTGATGGAGCTGGAGTCCGTAGAACTCCAGGAGCCCGTGGAGGAACGGATGTATAGGAAATCCGAGTCCCCTTATTAGATAGGGGACGAAGCATACCCGCTCCCCTTTGTTGGGACTTGGGGTAGCCTCCGCTTGCTTCCCACCTTGGTAGGTGGCCAGCCCGGCTCGAATCGGGACCATGAAGGCCGGAGGGAGATATCCCCCCGCTTGGAGCTTCACTAGCTCGTTATGTGGAACAAAGCATCTCCTCCAATCTCCTGGCAGTGGGCTGGGAGCGCGAGAGGAGGAGCCCCGCCGACGGTCCATGGTGGAATGGGTTGTTGGGTCAAAGGCGCTCCGATGAGTATTCACGGAAGGAAGATGGTGTGATTTGGATCTGGATTTTTGCCTCTTTTGTAGGAGGATGACTTGCACGACTAGGGGGTGAAACATAAAAAACACGCTGGCTTTTCGCATTCGTGCGACGCGTGGAGGAAGACCATTATTGGGTGTAGAAGCCAAGAAGCACAACATTTATGAAGAAACCGGACACTGTTCGGCCGGTACGTGGAACTTAAAAGGAGAACCCGCCTTGCAACACCGAAGACTATATACACGCCGTACTTATCGTCATTGAAGCCTAGTTCGGGGGCTACTGAGGGAGTCCTGGACTAGGGGGTGTCCGGACAGCCGGACTATCATCGTCCGCCGGACTCCAAGACTACGAAGATACAAGAATGAAGACTTCGTCCCGTGTCCGGAGGGGACTTTCCTTGGCGTGGAAGGCAAGCTTGGCAATACGGATATGTAGATCTCCTACCATTGTAACCGACTCTGTGTAACCCTAGCCTCCTCCGGTGTCTATATAAACCGGAGGGCTTTAGTCCGTAGGACACAACATACATCACAACAATCATACCATAGGCTAGCTTTAGGGTTTAGCCTCCTTGATCTCGTGGTAGATCCACTCTTGTACTACCCATATCATCAATATTAATCAAGCAGGACGTAGGGTTTTACCTCCATCGAGAGGGCCCGAACCTGGGTAAAACATCGTGTCCCTTGCCTCCTGTTACCATCCGCCTAGACGCACAGTTCGGGACCCCCTACCCGAGATCCGCCGGTTTTGACACCGACAAGGAGAATATTCCGAAGACCGCATTCACCACTCGATACGGTCTTTATGAATATACAATTATGACTTTTGGCCTCACCAACGCCCCTACCTTCTTCATGCATATGATGAACAAAGTATTCATGGACTTCCTCGATAAGTTCGTGGTAGTCTTCATTTAGGATATACTCATTTACTCAAGAAGTGAAGAAGAACACAAAGAACACCTTCGAGCAGTGTTACAACGACTCCGTGAACATCAGTTATATGCCAAATTCAGTAAATATGAGTTCTGGCTCAAGCAAGTTGGATTACTTGGACATGTGCTATCCGCCGCAGGTATAGCCGTGGACCCAAGCAAAGTAAAGGATGTACTCGATTGGTTGCCACCCACAACCGTATCTCAGATCCTGAGTTTTCTTGGATTAGCCGGATATTACCGTCGTTTCATTGAAGGGTTTTCCAAGATTGCTAAACCCATGATAGAGCTGCTCAAGAAGGATAAGAAGTTTGAATGGAATGAGGACTATGCGAAAAGTTTCAATGAGTTAAAGAAACGGCTGACAACTGCTTCGGTATTGACTCTTCCAGATATCTACCGCGGTTTTGATGTGTATTGCGACGCTTCCAGGCAAGGATTGGATGCTTACTTATGCAAGACGGCAAGGTAGTAGCTTATGCCTCACGACAGCTATGACCCCACGAGGGAAATTACCCTAGTCATGATTTGGAGGTGGCCGTGGTGGTTCATGCTTTAAAAATTTGGAGACACTATCTCATTGGGAAGAGGTGCCAAATTTTTACCAATCACAAAAGTCTCAAGTATATTGTCGGTGTCAAAACCGGCGGATCTCGGGTAGGGGGTCCCGAACTGTGCGTCTAGGCGGATGGTAACAGGTGACAAGGGACACGATGTTTTACCCAGGTTCGGGCCCTCTTGATGGAGGTAAAACCCTACGTCCTGCTTGATTAATATTAATGATATGGGTAGTACAAGAGTGGATCTACCACGAGATCAAGGAGGCTAAACCCTAAAGCTAGCCTATGGTATGATTGTTGTGATGTATGTTGTGTCCTACGGACTAAAGCCCTCCGGTTTATATAGACACCGGAGGAGGCTAGGGTTACACAGAGTCGGTTACAATGGTAGGAGATCTACATATCCGTATTGCCAAGCTTGCCTTCCATGCCAAGGAAAGTCCCATCCGGACACGGGACGGAGTCTTCAATCTTGTATCTTCGTAGTCTTGGAGTCCGGCGGACGATGATGGTCCGGCTGTCCCGACACCCCCTAGTCCAGGACTCCCTCAGTAGCCCCTGAACCAGGCTTCAATGACGATAAGTCCGGCGCGCATAATGTTCGGCATTGCAAGGCGGGTTCCTCCCTTGAATAATCCAGAGAAGATCATGAACACCAGGATAGTGTCCGGCTCTGCAAAATAAATTCCACATTCCACCGTAGAGAGAATAATGCACATAAATCCAACCTGCTGACGTATTTGGCGGCATGACATCACACCGCTACCAGGCCTTTATTTGAATCGTTTTTTATTATACCACCTCAGCGCGTTTAGCGAAGCGGTTTCCTTGGCACATCTTATCGAAGCAGAGATCGTGCTCCCCTTATTCCGGGATTCTCATCAATACGAGCGTGGGTAACCCAACCGTGCCCGTCGCCACGCCTCCTCTATCGAAGGTGAATCCCGAACGGTCACGGAGACGGCTCTTGGTATTTTCCCCCTTTATAAGGGGACCAAGGCTCGTTTCTTTTTCTCAATCTTCTATCGAATCCTCTCCTTGCTCCAAGTTCCAACACCCAGAGCCCCAGATTCGAGCGCTTCGGATCTTCAACAATGTCCAGCTCCAACCTTCAGGGCCAGTGGATGCCCTCCTCCGTCACGGAGGAGGATGTGTTAAAGTTGCATGAGGCCAAGTACCTGTCCTACGAGATTTCGCACAGGTTGCCCGCCCGAGGGCAGGCCGTACCCACTCCCGATCCCGGTGAGTACGTCGTCTTCGTATCCCACCTCCGTCGGGGTTTAGGCTTCTCGACGGACCCCTTCGTGAGAGGGCTCATGTTCTATTACGGGCTGGATTTTCACGACTTGGCTCCGGAGTCCATCCTCCATATTTCCGCATTCATTATTGTCTGTGAAGCCTTCCTCCGCATCACCCCCCACTTCGGCCTATGGCTGAAGACCTTCAATGTGGAGCCGAAGATGGTCGGGGGGTGTCAAGCGGAGTGCGGCGGGGCGGCCATAAGCAGGAGGGCCGATGCCCCGTGGCCCGAGGGCTCCATCCAAGAGGAGCTCGGCTTGTGGCAGCAGGAGTGGTTCTATGTCACCCCTCCGAAGGGCAGCAAGCAAAAGCCGCCGCCTTCATTCCGCCCGGGACCTCCACGCCGATTGATGTCGTGGGTCAACCAAGGGCTCAATTGGGGGCCGTCTGAAGATGTGCCCTTATTGCAGGGCCGGATTCGAGACCTCCAAGCGAGGGAGATCAATCTGGTTGTGGTGATGCAGGTCATGCTAATCAGGCGTCTTCTGCCCTGCAAACGCCGTCCTCTCCGGTTATGGGAGTTCAATCCGGAGGGGTCACGAACTCTCCAACACTTCATGGGTATGACGTCCGTGGAGATGTACAAGTTGTTCTTCGGACCGCAGGTGGCATGTCCGGAATTGACCGAGGACGCAGGTCTAAGCTGCAATCTCCCGGATACACAGGTAAGTAGCTCAGAGTCCGGACGTTCTGTTTGTTTGCTTTTCTGGAATTCGCCTTCTAACCCATTATTCTCCATCAGGAGTGGGTAGCGCGATCGAAGCTGATAAAGTGTCCGGCCCCCCTCCCAGAGACCGCACCGGAGCCCGTGCTGGTCAGAATGTTGGAGGTCGCACCCGTAGAAGGGGGCGATGGGGAAAATAGAAGAGCTATCACCTCGCCCAAGGGGGCGCCTGAAGAGGGGAGGATCGACAATCCCTCCTTCCAGGGGGGGAAGAGGACCGCCTCCGAAGACCCGGAGGCCAAAGCCCCTAAGCGGGGGAAGAAATCTTTACCGGAGGGTCCTGCGTCCGGGGAAAGTCCGGACGTACAATCGTCTCTAAAGGACCAGCCCTCCAGCGAGCCGTGAGTAAAAAGAGGGGGTTCATTAATGAGAAAATACCCCTATTTGTGCTTCTGTGGATGACCGAAATTTCTACCTTGCAGTTCGGATCTGCGGCCTTCTCAGATGAGTTCGTCTTCGGGGGATCTTCGTCCGGAGATGATGGAGAGCAAAACGCCCCCGTCTGCTGCGCCGTCGGATAGGGCAGACGAGCCTGAAGTATCGTCACGGAGGGTATCCCAGAGCCCGGAGGGGCCAGAGAGTTCGGCGCCCACTAGTGTCCGGCCGGGGGAGCTGAAGAATCTGCTTGAGAGGGCGTCCATCTCAGAAGATCACCGTGCTTTGATGCGCATGGTGATTGGAAGGATTTCGTCCGCCGAAAGCGGATTGCATAATGCCGTCAGGAGTTTACTGACGGGATTTGAGGTACGCAAGAAACGACACACCTTTTTGACAGTTTGGCACGTAGAAGTGCGCCCTGTATAGATAGTAGCCCCTGAGACTCGGTAGTTTGTCGAAAGCGACAGCGTGTCGAGGATCGAAATCTCAGGTAACGAATGTCACCGTTCCTATGCAGGTGGCGGATAGTCCGGCGGCTAGCCGGACTAGTGGAGTTGTCGAGCTAATGCGGCAACTCGATGTGGCGGGTGCAGACATCGTGCTTGTCAACCGGCGACTTGACGAGTCGCAAGGTAAATGAATTCTCCGCAGTCACTTGTTTAAGGGAGTCAAAGCCCGCTTCTGACAATATATATACTGTGATACAGACGATGCTGCTGCTGTGGAGAGCCTTCGGGCCGAGCTTGCTCAAGCTAAGGAGCAAGCCCGAAGGAGTGATGCGGCTGCCTTGAGGGCGGCCGAGGAGTTGGAAGCCGAAAAGGCTGCACACTGCCTAAGCAGGGAAAAGATGGCCGAATTGGCCATGAAATTGAAGGATGCTGCCGACCGCAATGAGGCTCTTGAAAAGGAGCGCCTATCGGAGCGGGAAGACCTGGGAAAGGCCACCGCCGAAGCCAAGGATGCCCGTTTTGCGATGCGGGCTATGAAGGAGGAGCTGCGCCAGGCCGGAGATATTGTGGCTGGCAGGCCTTTTCTGCTGCGTCGCCGGTTTACGGACCCGAAGTATGCCCAACTTGGCCAGCTGTGGGGTCCGGAGGATCCATATATGGACTTAGCGGCAAGTGCGGCTGATGCCGTTGTGCACTTCCGGAGCCAGAAGGATCACAAGACGGAAGAGCTATTTTGGTCTCAATTCCATAGTCCGGACCGTTCACTTCCGTTGACCGATCGGTTGGCCAAATGGGCTGAGCTAAACAGGTTGTCCGGACTTGCCATGACTGATATTGTGGCTCATGTCTGGCCAGAGAGGCCCAAGGCGACGATCTATTTTGGCTTATTGCAGCAATTTCTTGGAGCGGTGCCGCATATCAAGGAGATGAAGCGGTCGGCCTGCATAGAAGGTGCGCGGATGGCCCTTGCCCGTGTGAAGACACATTGGACAGAGATGGATGCCACCGCTATTGCAGCCCAGGGTTCGGACAAAAGCCGGTTACCCGCCGAGCACTATTTTGGGGAAGTTATGCGTGGCGCTCGTGTAATAGAGTCACAGTGCTCGAAAAATGTTACGTTCAAATGAACGTTTTTACCTTGTAAAACAATGATTATGCTGTAACCGCCTTTTATACTTGTGCGTTCCAAGTATTAAAATATCTCCTATGCGGCCGTTTATGTATATGTTTGTATAACCTGAAAGATTGCAGTCTTCGGCTTCAGGCCCCACGCACAAGGTGCGGGGGTGTTTGCAAAAAATAGTGCGTTTTCACACTTAATACGACGTCTTGGTCCTGTTAAGGAGGTGGTAGCGTAGCAAACGAGGCAATCCGGACTATGATGCTTTATCACTTTCACTTAGCCATTGGAGTTCGAGGGTGGGGCTACGACATAGCCCCTTGGGGCACCGCGCTTCACCGAATTTGGGGCGCGTGTGTGCCTGACCGGGAAACGGTCCTTCGTCAAAGCGGGGAATTCTAAACATTCCGGTAGTTGATCGAGTGGTTGACCAGTCCCTCGCTGTATCATGACAATCAGTTTTCGGCTTTCTCTACTGAGGTGCTCGCCCAGCCGAACTGCGGCACAATCGCAGTAGTTCTCCTGGTGCCGCGTTAGCCGATGATACAGAACGTAAGGCAGCAAAACACAGGAGCCGGGCAAACCCAACATTTGACCAAAGACATGATTCAGAGCTGATGCATATAAGGCCTAACTCGAGACGCCGAACACTCCCTAAGGTGTTTGGTCTTTATGGTAATGGGCAGAACAATGCCCTAAGCCCCTAGTGTCTAGGTACGAGCATGGTCCTCTGACGCGGCCGATGCCAAAACGTCAGGCTCCACTTTGGTTATAATAAGAAACCAAGGGATTATAACAACAAGAGAGACAGTAAAAAACGTTTACGCAGGGTCTTAATCTGAAAAGAATCCTCGCGACAGGTCCCTACTGCACGTCTGCGCCTGTGTCTCCGTTTAGCCGTTATCCTGGACGGGTGTGCACGTTGTTCATCTGTAAAAAGAGAGGAACTTAGTTTGAAAGGAATTCGTTCGAAAAGAATATATACGAAAGAAGAAATAAAAATAAGCAAAGCGTAGTCTGTATGAGCTCGCTGTTCTTGTGCGCGCAGCCCCTTGTGAAGGGGTGCGTGGCTGGGGAGCCCCTAGCTTATTTACGCCGGACTCGTCTAACCGTGTCCGGGGTCTTTGAATGACCCTCGCACTGAAATGATGCCACGTGGACCGGGCATCTTAAGTGTAAGAGACGCATAATGTGGTATGGCGTTGAAGCGAACAAAAGCTTCTCGTCCCAGGAGTGCTTGATAGCTACTTTTGAATGGGACGATATGAAAGATTAGTTTTTCGCGTCGAAAGTTGTTCGGTGATCCGAACACAACTTCTAGTAATAGGGAGCCTGTGCACTTGGCGTAAGGGCCTGGCTTCACTCCTTTGAAGGAAGTGCGGCTGTGTCGAATTTTAGTAGGGTCTATCCCCAACTTGCGGATTGTGTTTGGATACAGCAGGTTTAGGTCACTGCCTCCGTCCAACAGGACTTGTGTAAATTGTAGTCCGTCGATTACAGGATCCAATATCAGGGCAGTCCATCCTGCGTTTCGAATGCTTCTAGAATAATCCAGGTGGTCGAAAGTGATTGGTTTTGATGTCCAATCTCTATGTTCCGCTGGGTTGGACCGTGCGAGACCCTTTTTAGAGGGTGCCGCACTATTTTTCCGTATTATCACATGAAGTGAGTTTACTGATTTGACCTCTTGTGGGAAGGTCTTTTGTTTTCCGGTGCTCTGCTGGGTTTGTCATCATCTTCGCTTGATGCGTCGAGCCCCTTGTGTTCGGCGTTTAGCCGGCCGGACTGTTTGAAAACACAACAGTCTCGGTGGGTGTGGTTTGCAGGCCTTCCGGGGGTACTGTGGATTTGACATATCCAACCCAAAATCTTGTTTAAACTGGATAGCTCCTCGCTGTTATCCTTAAGGGGCGGTGTTTTGTTGTTTGGCCGCGAGCTTTTGAATCCGGCGTTGACTGCCGTGCCCTTCGAGCTTTTCTCTTTATTCCGGCGCTGCTCTTTTCTGCGCCATGATTTTCCGTTTCCATCTCTGATCTCGGATGTACTTGGGTCGCTGGTGCTGCATCTTGCTAGCCAGCTATCCTCTCCCGCACAAAAGCGGGTCATGAGGCTTGTTAGCGCGGACATTGTCCTCGGCTTTTCTTGGCCGAGGTGTCTGGCGAGCCATTCGTCTCGGACGTTGTGTTTAAAAGCTGCTAAGGCTTCGGCGTTTGGACAGTCGACTATTTGGTTCTTTTTGGTGAGGAACCTGTTCCAGAATTTGCGCGCCGACTCTCCGGGTTGTTGAGTTATATGACTTAGATCATCTGCATCTGGAGGGCGGACATAAGTTCCTTGAAAATTTGCTCTAAACGCGTCCTCGAGCTCTTCCCAACTTCCAACATTGTTTTCTGGGAGGCTTTTGAGCCAATGACGGGCTGGCCCTTTGAGCTTGAGGGGTAGTGTCACATCCCTAGCTTCTGGTAATGCACTAGGCTAGACCCCTTGCTGCATCATGTTTAAATTCAAATGAAATTTGAATTGAGGAATTTTCAAAGCCTCAGAAACCTCTAAAAATAACCAACAATTAAATCTTCTCAAATGTTTCCAAGAAAATGTTCCTGTTATTCCATGGAAATATTGGTAAGAGGTAAAATTTAAACCAATATTTTTGGAGTCACAGAGATAATTATTTTGGTCATTTGAATTAATCCAATAACTATTTGCTTTGGATTTATATTTAATATATATTAAATATGACTCCAATAATTCTGGAAGTTTGTGAGTGGCTTTGTATATATTTTAGCAAGCCACATAAAAATCTACAGAATTTATTTAAATGATTTAGTTGCTAAACTAAATCAAAACTAACTACAGAAAATAGAAAACAGTAAAAATAAAAAGAACAGAAGCTTACCTGGCGCCACTTACCTGGCCCAACACTGTGCAGCCAGCAGCGGCCCAGCCCACCTCCTCCCCCTTGTCATCTTCCTCCCCTCGCACCGAAGCAGCTCGGTGGCGAGCGCCGATGCCGCCTCGGCCACCTCCTGCTTCCACCGAGGCGTTCCCGAGCCTCCCCCTCACGCCACGCAGCCCCTGGCTCCCTCTCTCACTCTCCTCGCTCCGTCCCTCCGTCCCTATCCCCCTCTGCTCCCTCTCCCTCCCGCGACCGAACAGAGCCCCGTCGCCGCCGACCAGCGCTCGCACGGCCGCAGCCGTCCCGAAGCCTCCCCGACGCCTCCCAGAGCTCCGCAGTGCCTCCCTCTACCTCCTCAACGAGCCACGAGGACACAGACGTGCCGCAACACCGCCCTCGATGTCTTCTTCAACCTCGGGACCGCCGGCCATCTTCATCAAATTCGTCGGCTCCGGTGCCTCCCCGAGCTCCCCCAGGCCACCGTCGCAACCCCTGTGAGCTCCACTCCATTTCCCCTCCTTCATTTTGCTCCCCTCCGTGCCGTAGCGCCGTTCCCCACGAGCCCGAAAGCTCACCGCTGCCGGCCATGTCGCCGTCGTGGCTACAGACGCCGTAGCTCGTGCCTGGGCGCGTCATAGCACTCGGTTTGCTCCCAGGAGATGACCCCGACCACCAGCTGGACCTGCCATGCACCAGAACTCCGAACCCGCACTCGCCCGAACTCCGGTCGCCGCCGCGGGCCCCGTTCCGGTGAGCTCGGGCCACCTCAGCCCCTGCCGTTTGCACAGATGGATGCGGGCGACTCCCAGCTACGCGTAGAGCCCCTCAGTCGCTGATTTGGTCGCCGAAGGAGCGTTTCCGACGCCCTCCGCCGTTGCTGGCGTCGCCGGCGACAAGCCGCGGGTCAACTCCGGCGGGTTTGACCCGGGGTTTGGCCCCCCCCCTGACATGTGGGCCCAGGCGCCTGTTAGATTAGTGTTAGATTAGTTAGCGCTAATTAACCGAGCTAATTAGATAGGCCACTGACATGCGGGCCCCGCCCGGCTAACTAAGTTAGTTAGGGCTAACTAACCTGGTTAGTTGACTGGGTCCCTGACCAGTGGACCCCACTGGTCAGGTTTGACCTGGTCGACGCCTTTGACCTGCTGACGTCACCCCGGCGTCATGCTGACGCAATATTCCTTTTCTGGAATTTAGTTTATTTTATAAATAATCAGGAAATTCCAGAAAATGCCTAAAACTTCTAAAATTTATAGAAATTCAACCGTAACTCCAAATTAAATAAATTATATATGAAAAATTATCAGAAAAATTCAAGGAATCCATCTGTACCATTTTCATGCATGTTAGAACAACTTATAGCTGCTGTTTGGACAAAACCAATAAAGGGCATTTAAATAATCACATATGGAGTTTGAATTTGAATCTTGTATTCAAACCAACCCCATTTAACTTGTTGCTAGTTACATTAGCTCAAAACACATTCATATTGCCATGTCATAGCATGCATCATTTTGTGCATTGCATTGATTGTGTTTTTCTGTGTTGCCGGTATTTGTCCCCTCTTGATAGACGCGATACCGATGATGTGATCGTTGACACTGATGAAGACTCAATGTTATCTTCAGAAGTGCCAGGCAAGCAAAACCCCCTTGTTCATTCCGATACAATCCTACTCTCTCGCTCCTGCTCTCTTTTACTGCATTAGGACAACACTGATTCAACTGTTACATGTTGCGGTAGCTGAACCCCTTTATCCTCTGCATGACCTGTCATTCCACAGTAATTAGATGAAACCCACTAGCATGAGTAGGAGTTGTTTGAGCCCTGTTGTGCCTACTCATTCATGTTTGTTTGTCATGCCTGCTACTGCTTAGAGTTGAGTCAGGTCTGATTCATCGGGGATGAATCAGAGGCGTGTGAACATGTCCTACTGTGTGTGAGCTAAGTGTGTGAACACGATTTGGTAAAGGTAGCGGTGAGAGGCCATGTAGGAGTACATGGTGGGTTGTCTCATTGCAGCCGTCCTCAGGAACTGAGTTCTGTGTTTGTGATCCATGATTCAGCTACTACCACGCATTGGGCCCGAAACCAATGGACCCTCTCGGCTTCTTAATCACCCTTGTCCTCTGTCCAGGAGTTGCAAGTAGTTTCTGGTGTTTGTAGTATGCTGGAGGCCGTGCGCAGCGCTGACCGTAGGGGTGGGCTGTGATGTGGTAGGCACGTGGCACGGTGTACCGGGCGCCCGTTTGGTGTCTCGGGAACCCTGTTCACATCGTTTGGGGCTGTGAGCGAAACTCTGGCCGGATCTCCTCATGGATGGAACCCGAATAGGCGATAAACCTGGACTAGAGACTTGAGTGTTTAGGTAGGCCGTGGCCGACACCCACGTTGGGCTTCCGCTTGAAGGTTGCCGAGTACATGTCGTGTAAACGGCGGTAAGTGGTGAGAGCGTGTGTGAAGAAGTACACCCCTGCAGGGTTAACATCATCTATTCGAATAGCCGTGTCCGCGGAAAAGGACTTCTGGGTTACTTATATCAGTTCATAGACAAGTGAAAGTGGATACCCTAAAATACGCAAGATAAGCGTGAGTGCTATGGATGGCGTTCTCGTAGGGAAACGGGAGCGGTTCCATAGTGGTGTATTGATATGGTGAATATGTGGACTCGTGTGCGCCACCTCAAAAGAGTTACATTGCAGTCGTAGTTTAGGATAGCCACCGAGTCAAAGCTGGCTTGCTGCAGTTAAACCCCACCACCCCTTTGTTGATAATGATGCATATGTAGTTAGTTCTGATGTAAGTCTTGCTGGGTACATTTGTACTCACGTTTGCCTATTTTATGTTTTTGCAGAGAGACTTCGGTCTCGCTAGTAGTTCCGCGTGGACTTCGACGTTTAGCTTGTTACCTCAGCTACGATCTTGTGCCCTCGGCAGGATCTGATAGATAGTCAGGCTTCTCAGCCTTTTTCATTTATAGATGTCTGTACTCAGACATGATAGCTTCCGCTTGTGCTTTGACTTGTATGCTCTGATTGTTGGGTCATGAGACCCATGATTGTAATATCTCGCTCCTCGGAGCCTATTGAATAAATTACTTGAGTCGTAGAGTCATGTTGTGATGCCATGTTGTATTTGCACATATCGAGCATATTGTGTGTATGCTATTGAAAAGCTTGGTATGTGTGGGATCTGACCATCTAGTTGTTTATCTTTAGTAGCCTCTCTTACCGGGAAATGTCTCCTAGTGTTTCCACCGAGCCATGGTAGCTTGCTACTGCTCCGGAACACTTAGGCTAGCCGGCATGTGTCCTTCTTCGTTCCTGTGTCTGTCCCTTCGGGGAAATGTCACACGATGAATACCGTAGTCCTGTTAGCCCGCTACAGCCTGGTTCACCGGAGTCCTGCTAGCCCAGTGCTACAGCCTGGATTCACTCGCTGATGACCGACACGTTCGATGCTGGGTCATGGATGTCTGTCCCTGTAAGTTTGTGCCACTTTGGGTTTACGACTAGCCATGTTAGCCCGGGCTCCTTATCATATGGATGCTAGCGACACTGTCATATACGTGTGCCAAAAGGCGCAAACGGTCCCGGGTAAAGGTAAGGCGACACTCGTGGGAATACCGTGCGTGAGGCCGCAAAGTGATATGAAGGGTTACATGCTAGATCTATGTGGCATTGAGTCGGGGTCCTGACAGCGTTGGTATCAGAGCTTGACTGCCTGTAGGATTACCAAGCCAAACTGGTCGAAGTTGAGTCTAGATATTCTTTAGTTATGTAAGGGAATTGATTGTGGGATGGAACGTAAGGCTCTTTTTAGTCCTTATACCTTATGCCTTCTGATCTGAGTCATCTTCTCTTTCCTGCGGGAATTAAGAACTAGGCTATCTTTTCTTTCTATCAGGATCACGTGTTACTAATCCGTAGACTTATAGATTGTTGGAATAAGCCTCGTTTCAGTTCCTAGTACTTCTGTATGTTAATCATTGATCTCAAAACCTTGATATTGTACTTCTGAGTGGTTATGCCACCATTTTTGTGAATGTCTCAAATCTATTCTGAGCATTTACAGCCGTTATGCTGTCCGAGTTATCCCAGGTTTCCAAAGAGTCTGATGCATTTGCAAAATCCCTTTCCCTCTGGTTTCGATGTTCCTTTATGCCAGCTCAATCACACTAATTGTTGAGTTGAGGTATTCTATTGCCTTGACATTTATGTTGGAGTTACTGTTATGACCCTAGGTATTTAGGGAGTCACCTAGTAATCTAGCAACGTTTTGTGTTCCCAGTGTGAGATTCTGGCCTTTATTCTCGAAAGCATCCCGTGATGCTACTTAGTAGTAGGTATTCTACTCCTGGGTTCTGAACCCGAGATTCACTCTACCTACTTCATGTTGATAGTAATTGCTAGTACCTTTAGGATATTAGTAACCTTTGCGATAGTCCTTGAAGTCCGTGGTATCTTCTTCTTCCAAATACCATGAACTACTTATGGCAGATGTTTATTGGATCAAAAAAAATCACAATTAGAGTACTCTTGAGGAGTTCTCCATTCATAAATCGTGACTCTGCCGGTTCTACCTTTCTGCATGGGTTATCCGGAAGAAATATGTTGAACTTGGTTCGACATACTAATCTATGCATCCACAACTCAGAAAAATTATATGTTCCTTTGAGATGTTCTCTTTAGTTGCATTCTGACCCTCGTCTATCAATTGATAGTCAAGAGTATACGTGCATTCGTTTATCGATGCCTATTACTCTTGTGGTCCGTCAAGCCATTCTATCGCGGAATGACTAGGAGAAACAAACTCCAGTACCTCTTCCATATCTAGGATTGGGTCAAAACAATTGTACTCCGCAGATCAAAATGCCAATCCAGCTTTTGCTCTGTTCTACCTTGGAGTATTACCATCTTTTATATCGGAATTGTTATAGGAATTGCACACCATCCTATGAACTCTTGGTACAGTGATACTTTTGCCATCATTGTTCATTCCTCGGTTCCTGTGTTATTGTAACCGGAATGCCGACAAATGAATCATGGCGTGTGAAATCAATACTCCCAGCAACCTCGTTGCTTGGTAGTTAAAGGATAATAATTTCAATCTTAGCATGTTGGTTTTTAAATCATCCCTCTAAGACTGATCGTGCTACCTAGTCCTTATTTCGGTGCACCCTTCGATTGATGAGTTAGGATCTTGTCAAGTCCTCACTCATTTGATCATATCGTCTTGCCCTCAAAAGCGAGATTGTTCTCGAGCTTAGTAACATACCGGTGGTTCGTGATTTTCTGGATGTCTTCTCGGAAGTATTACCAGGTTGTCACCTGACTGTTATGTTGAGCTCGTGATCAAGTTGGTTTCTTGTGAACCACCCTTTTTCCAAGAATCTGTGATGGATATCCCGGAGCTAGTTGGTTAAGCTAGACAACAACTTGGAGAGTTGGAAGATAAAAGCTTGCCTGACTTAGTTCGTTCCAAAGGGATATTCTTGTGTAGTGTGTGTTGAAGAAAGATGATATCTTCATCGATTGGTCCTTGTGATCAGTTGCTGGACCTATTGTCTTATCAACCCTTGATTGAGTATGGGCTATCGTCAAATCAAATCAGAACCAACGATATTCGTAATGTTGTCTTACTCGTGGTTGATCCCTCGAGCATACACCATTATATCTTTGGTCTGACCAATGCTATCACCGTGTTCACTTAACTATGGAATTCCTTTTAAAAGGAAACCTAGATGAATTGTTGTTGAGCCCATTGACAACATCCTTATCTCCTCCATAATTTTGTTGAACATTAAGCTAGTGTTGGAAACTTTTGAAAGCATTCGTTCATGCTAGCTCATGAAGCATATGTTTGGATGAAGGTAGTGACTTCCTTTAATTCATGTGCATCTGATGCAAGTTGCCGCCGTGGATTCGAGAAAGTCAATGTTGCTTTCTTTGGAATCATTCCAAATCAGTCATGCACACGTGCGAAGAATTCTATGGTTTCAAGACTTGCAACCTTCAATCTATATGTGTCCCTAGCACACCAAGCCACTGATTGATTTGTTCAAGGAGAAGAAGTTCCTTCTTAAGAGTATACCTTATGCAAGGACTTCGATATCCTCGATGATGGTTCCCCTCCTGAACTCGGTAGTGTTTTATTATAAGACTACTTTGTGGTCATGCTTGTCTGGGACAACGTGTTCACATTTTGTAGCAGAACCAGCTCATGTTTTGGAGTTTGCTATCGTAATTCATTTCCCGAGAATCCCGCAACGCCATCTCGTCGATTTGTGTTGCAAACTTTCATTTTTCTTCCTAGACTCGATGAGTCTGGAATATCCTGACACCAACCAGATCTGAATCTCAGGCAGATATGATGGTTTGGAACATTTCCCAAGAACTATAATATCGGTCCCTCGAAAACCGGTAAAGTGGATGTCGTGGCCAACACACCCAGCCGGAAGACCTGTTATTATAATATCTTGATTGATGAAGTTGGCCACCTCCCCATAAGGATTTCGTAGGATTTACCTCCCTAGTTGTTCCTTATGGATCCTTGTGCTCCCGAAGTCCGACCTTTACTTGATGCTTTAGATATCAAACCATATCTATGAATGGGTGGATTACGCTAGCACATCAAGGAGAACATTAGAAGCGGAGTGCTAAATGTCTCTCGGTCGATCATCCAGATTTTATCTCCTTGGCCTCGCTAAGGTGAAATCTGAGAAAGTGTTATCTTTCTTTGCATCTGCATCCTCCATCATCAGTCATCATGGTAGCAAGTTGTGTTGCCAGGATCCTTGACACGGATATTGGTAAAACCTTGATGAATGTGGAAATGCTCAAGTTCTTGAGAGCACGCACAAGCGCTAGGTGTTATCATCGGCACTAACTGGGTATGCTCTCAGTTCCCTCGGCAATGCTATGACCTTCTCAAACAGTGAACTCACTCTCTATTGTTGGGTTCTTCCCCAGTTACCAGAATCATTCCCAGCATTTGCATTTTGTTCCCAGCTTGCACCGCCAATGTGCCATTCTACCATGGGTCTCTTCCATTTCCGGTGATAAGCAAATTCATCCATTACGTTGTCTTCAACAAGGTAATCCACATCATCCAAGTCCGAGTATGCCATTCTACCGACCCCCTCCAAATGATCACTCGAGAATTGCCTTAGGCTGGTTTAAAGAGTTTCAATGATCTCTGAATCAAAAGTAATTCTTTTTGCCACTTAAGGGGATATCTCTACGAGTCACCCTCCCTAAGGTGCATCGTTATGGTATCATGGCAACTCAACTCCTTGCTACGCTGGCAATCGTTTACCACCTTCTTAAGTGTGGAATTATTGTCTACCTAGTGAACCTTCGTCATCTGCTTCACTCCATTCCTATGGATGTGTGCTTCGCCTCTCAGCTCGAGAGATGTTGCTATGTCTCATTCCGTGAGTTAATCCTGAGTTGTTCGACCTTCGAGAAGAACCATTCTTTTAGGGTCTCTCTTTTCCTCTCGTTGTCATGTTAGTTGGAGTTCTCAGAGCAAGACCTCGAGACAATGATGGTGAACGAATCAACGTCCATTTGAAGTGCAACCTGGATCATGAAGATTGTGCTAGTTTGCGCTCCCCCTTCACCTTACCCTACGCTTGAATCTCGAGACGAGATTCTTGTTTAGTGGGGGTGAGTTGTCACATCCCTAGCTTCTGGTAATGCACTAGGCTAGACCCCTTGCTGCATCATGTTTAAATTCAAATGAAATTTGAATTGAGGAATTTTCAAAGCCTCAGAAACCTCTAAAAATAACCAACAATTAAATCTTCTCAAATGTGTCCAAGAAAATGTTCCTGTTATTCCATGGAAATATTGGTAAGAGGTAAAATTTAAACCAATATTTTTGGAGTCACAGAGATAATTATTTTGGTCATTTGAATTAATCCAATAACTATTTGCTTTGGATTTATATTTAATATATATTAAATATGACTCCAATAATTCTGGAAGTTTGTGAGTGGCTTTGTATATATTTTAGCAAGCCACATAAAAATCTACAGAATTTATTTAAATGATTTAGTTGCTAAACTAAATCAAAACTAACTACAGAAAATAGAAAACAGTAAAAATAAAAAGAACAGAAGCTTACCTGGCGCCACTTACCTGGCCCAACACTGTGCAGCCAGCAGCGGACCAGCCCACCTCCTCCCCCTTGTCATCTTCCTCCCCTCGCACCGAAGCAGCTCGGTGGCGAGCGCCGATGCCGCCTCGGCCACCTCCTGCTTCCACCGAGGCGTTCCCGAGCCTCCCCCTCACGCCACGCAGCCCCTGGCTCCCTCTCTCACTCTCCTCGCTCCGTCCCTCCGTCCCTATCCCCCTCTGCTCCCTCTCCCTCCCGCGACCGAACAGAGCCCCGTCGCCGCCGACCAGCGCTCGCACGGCCGCAGCCGTCCCGAAGCCTCCCCAACGCCTCCCAGAGCTCCGCAGTGCCTCCCTCTACCTCCTCAACGAGCCACGAGGCCCCAGACGTGCCGCAACACCGCCCTCGATGTCTTCTTCAACCTCGGGACCGCCGGCCATCTTCGTCAAATTCGTCGGCTCCGGTGCCTCCCCGAGCTCCCCGAGGCCACCGTCGCAACCCCTGTGAGCTCCACTCCGTTTCCCCTCCTTCATTTTGCTCCCCTCCGTGCCGTAGCGCCGTTCCCCACGAGCCCGAAAGCTCACCGCTGCCGGCCATGTCGCCGTCGTGGCTACAGACGTCGTAGCTCGTGCCTGGGCGCGTCATAGCACTCGGTTTGCTCCCAGGAGATGACCCCGACCACCAGCTGGACCTGCCATGCACCAGAACTCCGAACCCGCACTCGCCCGAACTCCGGTCGCCGCCGCGGGCCCCGTTCCGGTGAGCTCGGGCCACCTCAGCCCCTGCCGTTTGCACAGATGGATGCGGGCGACTCCCAGCTACCCGTAGAGCCCCTCAATCGCCGATTTGGTCGCCGAAGGAGCGTTTCCGACGCCCTCCGCCGTTGCTGGCGTCGCCGGCGACAAGCCGCGGGTCAACTCCGGTGGGTTTGACCCGGGGTTTGACCCCCCCCTGACATGTGGGCCCAGGCGCCTGTTAGATTAGTGTTAGATTAGTTAGCGCTAATTAACCGAGCTAATTAGATAGGCCACTGACATGCGGGCCCCGCCCGGCTAACTAAGTTAGTTAGGGCTAACTAACCTGGTTAGTTGACTGGGTCCCTGACCAGTGGACCCCACTGGTCAGGTTTGACCTGGTCGACGCCTTTGACCTGCTGACGTCACCCCGGCGTCATGCTGACGCAATATTCCTTTTCTGGAATTTAGTTTATTTTATAAATAATCAGGAAATTCCAGAAAATGCCTAAAACTTCTAAAATTTATAGAAATTCAACCGTAACTCCAAATTAAATAAATTATATATGAAAAATTATCAGAAAAATTCAAGGAATCCATCTGTACCATTTTCATGCATGTTAGAACAACTTATAGCTGCTGTTTGGACAAAACCAATAAAGGGCATTTAAATAATCACATATGGAGTTTGAATTTGAATCTTGTATTCAAACCAACCCCATTTAACTTGTTGCTAGTTACATTAGCTCAAAACACATTCATATTGCCATGTCATAGCATGCATCATTTTGTGCATTGCATTGATTGTGTTTTTCTGTGTTGCCGGTATTTGTCCCCTCTTGATAGACGCGATACCGATGATGTGATCGTTGACACTGATGAAGACTCAATGTTATCTTCAGAAGTGCCAGGCAAGCAAAACCCCCTTGTTCATTCCGATACAATCCTACTCTCTCGCTCCTGCTCTCTTTTACTGCATTAGGACAACACTGATTCAACTGTTACATGTTGCGGTAGCTGATCCCCTTTATCCTCTGCATGACCTGTCATTCCACAGTAATTAGATGAAACCCACTAGCATGAGTAGGAGTTGTTTGAGCCCTGTTGTGCCTACTCATTCATGTTTGTTTGTCATGCCTGCTACTGCTTAGAGTTGAGTCAGGTCTGATTCATCGGGGATGAATCAGAGGCGTGTGAACATGTCCTACTGTGTGTGAGCTAAGTGTGTGAACACGATTTGGTAAAGGTAGCGGTGAGAGGCCATGTAGGAGTACATGGTGGGTTGTCTCATTGCAGCCGTCCTCAGGAACTGAGTTCTGTGTTTGTGATCCATGATTCAGCTACTACCACGCATTGGGCCCGAAACCAATGGACCCTCTCGGCTTCTTAATCACCCTTGTCCTCTGTCCAGGAGTTGCAAGTAGTTTCTGGTGTTTGTAGTATGCTGGAGGCCGTGCGCAGCGCTGACCGTAGGGGTGGGCTGTGA
>NC_041385.1:205789637-205828424 GCF_002162155.2 Triticum dicoccoides
TATTCGAATAGCCGTGTCCGCGGAAAAGGACTTCTGGGTTACTTATATCAGTTCATAGACAAGTGAAAGTGGATACCCTAAAATACGCAAGATAAGCGTGAGTGCTATGGATGGCGTTCTCGTAGGGAAACGGGAGCGGTTCCATAGTGGTGTATTGATATGGTGAATATGTGGACTCGTGTGCGCCACCTCAAAAGAGTTACATTGCAGTCGTAGTTTAGGATAGCCACCGAGTCAAAGCTGGCTTGCTGCAGTTAAACCCCACCACCCCTTTGTTGATAATGATGCATATGTAGTTAGTTCTGATGTAAGTCTTGCTGGGTACATTTGTACTCACGTTTGCCTATTTTATGTTTTTGCAGAGAGACTTCGGTCTCGCTAGTAGTTCCGCGTGGACTTCGACGTTTAGCTTGTTACCTCAGCTACGATCTTGTGCCCTCGGCAGGATCTGATAGATAGTCAGGCTTCTCAGCCTTTTTCATTTATAGATGTCTGTACTCAGACATGATAGCTTCCGCTTGTGCTTTGACTTGTATGCTCTGATTGTTGGGTCATGAGACCCATGATTGTAATATCTCGCTCCTCGGAGCCTATTGAATAAATTACTTGAGTCGTAGAGTCATGTTGTGATGCCATGTTGTATTTGCACATATCGAGCATATTGTGTGTATGCTATTGAAATGCTTGGTATGTGTGGGATCTGACCATCTAGTTGTTTATCTTTAGTAGCCTCTCTTACCGGGAAATGTCTCCTAGTGTTTCCACCGAGCCATGGTAGCTTGCTACTGCTCCGGAATACTTAGGCTGGCCGGCATGTGTCCTTCTTCGTTCCTGTGTCTGTCCCTTCGGGGAAATGTCACGCGATGAATACCGGAGTCCTGTTAGCCCGCTACAGCCCGGTTCACCGGAGTCCTGCTAGCCCAGTGCTACAGCCTGGATTCACTCGCTGATGACCGACACGTTCGATGCTGGGTCATGGATGTCTATCCCTGTAAGTTTGTGCCACTTTGGGTTTACGACTAGCCATGTCAGCCCGGGCTCCTTATCATATGGATGCTAGCGACACTGTCATATACGTGTGCCAAAAGGCGCAAACGGTCCCGGGTAAAGGTAAGGCGACACCCGTGGGAATACCGTGCGTGAGGCCGCAAAGTGATATGAAGGGTTACATGCTAGATCTATGTGGCATTGAGTCGGGGTCCTGACAGGTAGGTATTCTATGGCGTTGAGATCATCTCCTCTGGACATGTGTATGTGTAGTATGTAATCTTCTATCCAGACTCCAGGGTCTGTTGTTCCGTCGTAGGCCTCTATGTTTATGGGTTTAAACCCTACTGGGAATTCGTGATCCAGCACCTCGTTGGTGAAACATAGTGGGTGTGCGGCGCCCCTGTATTTGGGTGCACCGATGTCTTCGGACGCTTGGCGTGTTGTATTGCCTCCTGGGGCCCTCTTCTTTGGCCCGTAAATGGACCTGGCTGGGCCATCTGTCCTTCCAGGGTCGTTGGTCGGTTTATATGCGGCGCCGCTTTCAGATTTTGGCCTATCATCTGGCCGTCTATCCGGCCAGGTGGCCTCTTTGTTTTTTTGACTGTGGGGGCTCTATGGCCTCCTCATCAAATTCTGTCAGTAGCTTGCGTTTCGGGTAGCTCTTCGATTGATGGCCATTGCCGTATTTGTCTGTGGTTTTGAGCACTTTGCTCCACCTCATTCTGAGTGTATCTTCCACTGTTTTGAGCTTCCGTTTTTCCTTTTTCAAACTTCTTGCGGTGGCGACGAGTCTTTTCCGGAGGTTTTTATTCTCCGGCGGTGTGTCCGGCGTGAGATCGTCCGGACTATTTTTTCTGCCGGGCCCGAACTGATTGTCCGACTCGTCTTGTTCGGGCGGTTGCTTGTCGTCGTCTACTGGTTTTCCCTGCTATATTACTGGGTCATTAAGAGCGCTGTTGTTGTCGAGGCGGGACTTAGGGCGGCGTCTGCATTGCCGTTTTCGTTGTTTGTCGGCGGGATTATCTTCTGTCGTGCCCCGTTGGTCCTTGTTGTCACTTCCTTTTGGGGTATCCACCATGTATACGTCGTATGACGAGGTGGTCTTTACGTGCCTTATAGGCGCTAGTTCCTGTTCGTCTCTTGCATCGTCGTCCATGCCGTCGATGTCTTCGGAGTCGTAATCTAGCATGTCGGTTAGGTCGTCGACAGTGGCTACAAAGTGGGTGGTGGGCGGGATCTGAATTTCTTCGTCGTCCGTATCCCAACCATCCTGGCCATAATCCGGCCAGGACTCTCCAGATAGCGAGAGATGCTTTAGCGAATTTAGGATGTCACCGAAGGGCGAGTGGTGGAAGATGTCCGCGGCGGTGAATTCCATAACCGGTGCCCAATCAGATTCGATTGGTTGGGTCGCGGGAGGTCCGGAGTCCGGCAAGGAGTCTGGCACCTCGGAGTCACGAGTTTCGTGAGGGACAAGGCTAGTCTTCGGCTCCATCGCCGTGGAAGTTGAAGCCCCCGAGGTGGCGTCCAACCACCGGTCCTCGATCTGGGCGATCGGCTCCGAGCTAAGAGCCGGAGCGGACTCGTGTGCGGCCACCAAGGCACTGTTCGGCGGCAGAGCTAGATCATGCCCATCGTAACAGTGCGGCGCGCTTGGCTGTGGCTCGAGCCCGTCGAAGATCAAGTCTCCGCGGACGTCGACCGTGAAGTTTAGGCTTCCGAATCTGTCCTGGCGGCCAGGGGCGTAGCTCTCGATCTGCTCCAGATGGCCAAGTGAGTTAGCCTGGAGTGCGAAGCCGCCGAATACGAAGATCCGTCCGGCGAGAAAAGTCTCACCCTGGACAGCGTTGTTGATTGAATATGCCATCGAGCCTATCGGTGACGACATAGAGGAACTCTCAATGAAAGCACCAATGTCGGTGTCAAAACCGGCGGATCTCGGGTAGGGGGTCCCGAACTGTGCGTCTAGGCAGATGGTAACAGGAGACAAGGGACACGATGTTTTACCCAGGTTCGGGCCCTCTTGATGGAGGTAAAACCCTACGTCCTGCTTGATTAATATTAATGATATGGGTAGTACAAGAGTGGATCTACCACGAGATCAAGGAGGCTAAACCCTAAAGCTAGACTATGGTATGATTGTTGTGATGTATGTTGTGTCCTACGGACTAAAGCCCTCCGGTTTATATAGACACCGGAGGAGGCTAGGGTTACACAGAGTTGGTTACAATGGTAGGAGATGTACATATCCGTATTGCCAAGCTTGCCTTCCACGCCAAGGAAAGTCCCATCCGGACACGGGACGGAGTCTTCAATCTTGTATCTTCGTAGTCTTGGAGTCCGGCGGACGATGATGGTCCGACTGTCCGGACACCCCCTAGTCCAGGACTCCCTCATATATATTTACTCAGCTAGATTAAAATCTCCGTCAATGAAGATGGCTTGAGTTAGTCAAGGATTATGACCTTGGAATAAATTACCACCCGGGTAAGGCCAACGTGGTTGCCGATGCGCTCAATCGAAAGCCCGTCAGCTTAATGTCATATTGGAATCCTTGCCTCCTGAACTCCAAGAAGAGATTGCTCAGCTCAACCTGGTCATAGTTGAGGCTGGCCTTGCAAATATTTTGGAAGTTACCCCCACCCTTGAGGAAGAGATCCGCAAGGCCCAGCCAGATGACACCGATCTGCAGAAACGTGGCAAGCATATGGTAGCAAGTCAGACTTCTGATTTCTCGAAGGATCAGTTTGGTACCCTCCGATTCTGGGGAAGGATTTGTGTGCCCAATCAAGTGGATTTAAAGCAGAAGATCCTGTCAGAAGCCCACGAATCCTTGTATTCAATTGACCCTGGAGGTACGAAAATGTACGAAGACCTTCGACAAATATTCTGGTGGGATGGAATGAAGAAAGACATTGCATATTTCGTGCCTGTTGCGACATATGCAGCAAAGTGAAGGCAGAACATTAGAAGCCAGACGGACTTCTCCAACCGCTGCCAGTGTCACAATGGAAATGGGATGATATCTGCATGGATTTCATCACAGGACTACCTAAGGCCCGATGGGGCAATGATGCAATCTGGGTCATAGTGGATACATTAACCAAGTTAGCCCACTTCATCCCGATCAGAACATCATATCGAGCAGATGAGCTTGCACAACTGTACGTATCTAGAATAGTCAGTCTGCATGGAGTACCCCGAACCATCACTTCTGACCGAGGTTCACTTTTTACCTCCGCTTTTTGGTACCGTCTCCACCTAGCCTTGGGAACAGCATTGAAATACAGTACCGCTTATCATCCTCAAACTGATGGACAGACAGAGCAGGTAAATCAAATACTCGAAGATATGTTGCGAGCATGTGCTTTGGCCCAAGGCCGAAAATGGGAAGACTGTTTGCTGTATGCCGAGTTCTCTTATAACAATAGCTTCCAACCAGTTTAAAGATGTCACTGTATGAAGCTTTGTATGGCCGTAAGTGTCACACTCCGTTAAATTGGTCTCAAACCGGAGATAGCCGTATTTTCGGAACGGATCTCATGCAGGAAGCCGAGAAGCAAGTCAAGGAAATCAGAGACAGATTGCAGTTGGCCAAATCTCGCCAGAAAAGTTATTATGATGCAAAGCACCGACAGATCAGTTTTGAACCCGGAGAACATGTATACCTTCGAGTCACGCCTATGAAAGGTATCAAGAGATTCGAAACTCATGGAAAATTGGCACCCATATTTATTGGTCCATTTCCCGTTATGACACGAATGGGTACGGTTGCATATCAGTTGGAGTTACCCCCGGAATTGTCGGACGTGCACAACGTGTTCCATGTTTCACAATTACGGCGATGCATATCACCGCCTGAGAAAAAGACTGATTTGACAGAAATAGAGCTGGCAAAGGATTTAACATATGAAGAGAGGCCGGTGAAAATTTTGGATCAGATGAAAAGAGTCACTCGCAGTAAAGCAAGGAAATTTTGCAAAGTCCAATGGAAGCATCACACAGAGTCAGAATCAACATGGGAATCAGAAGAATTTCTAAGGGAACGTTATCCAGAATGCATTTTCCAAGCAACCGAATCTCGAGGACGAGATTCATTCTAAGTGGGGGAGGTTTGTGACAGCCTAGTTTTTGCCCTCTCTTCTTTGCATGGTTTTCAGTTGGTTTGAATTTGAGTTTGGAGTTTTTGAATCTTTCATTTTGACTTAACCACTTGGGTACCCCTTGACTTTCACCCAAGTGCTTCAACTCCTTCCCAAACCATCACTCCCTCTCAGGTTCACCTCATAATATCATTTGGAATATTTTTCTTTAATGAAAAATATTCAATTTCCCCTCCTAAACCCTAGCTAGGCCTTTGTGCCCCAAAGCAAACCCTAAATTTTCTTGCCCATAAAATCCTGAGAAAAATCCTAATTATTCTTTGAACCCTAGTGCACCTTTCTGAGAAAAAATATTTCATCACTTTTTGGAATATTTTGGCTACAGGAAATATTTTCATTTCTGGACAGAAATGGTAGTTTCTGCAGCAACTAGCAATTAACCAGCTCCATTGTAGCCGGTTTTTCTTGTGCATCTTCACCTTAGTAAGTGTTGTCTAGCCTCCAAAGCCCAGCCCTCAACTCCTAGTGGTTTGACGATAGTAAACCTCCAAAGTTACTGTCCAAAAACTTACTTGGAGTGTAAACTCATTTCTACTGCACCTGGAACCCAACCCAATCATGGTAACACTCAAAACTACCACGGACTACACGCCAGACATGAAGGTTGCGCTTAGGTTGGCCTGATGTCATAGTTCACGCGGTGACCGCATTCGTCCAGGCGTGCTGGCATGCAAAACTGTAGGATCGAAAGTATGTCTAGAGGGGGGTGATTAGACTACTTGACCAAATAAAAACTTATCTTTTTCCCAATTTTAGTCTTTGGCAGATTTTAGCTATCTTAGCACAAGTCAAGCAATCTTAACACAATTCAAGCAAGCATGCAAAGAGTATATGAGCAGCAGAAAGTAAAGCATGCAACTTGCAAGAATGTAAAGGGAAGGGTTTGGAGAATTCAAACGCAATTGGAGACATGGATGTTTTTGTCGTGGTTCTGATAGGTGGTGCTATCGTACATCCAGGTTGATGGAGACTTCAACCCACGAAGGGTAATGGTTGCGCGAGTCCACGGAGGGCTCCACCCACGAAGGGTCCATGAAGAAGCAACCTTGTCTATCCCACCATGGCCGTCACTCATGAAGGACTTGCCTGACTAGCGGTTGATCTTCACAAAGTAGGCGATCTCCTTGCCCTTACAAACTCCTTGGTTCAACTCCATAATCTTGTCGGAGGCTCCCAAGTGACACCTAGCCAATCTAGGAGACACCACTCTCCAAGAAGTAACAAATGGTGTGTTGATGATGAACTCCTTGCTCTTGTGCTTCAAATGATAGTCTCCCCAACACTCAACTCTCTCTCACAGGATTTGGATTTGGTGGAAAGAAGGTTTGAGTGGAAAGCAAATTGGGGAAGGCTAGAGATCAAGATTCATATGGTGGGAATGGAATATCTTGGCCTCAACACATGAGTAGGTAGTTCCTTCTTAGAAACAGCAAGTTGGAAGTGTAGGTTTGTTCTGATGGCTCTCTCCACGAATGAAGAGGAGGTGGAGGGGTATATATAGCCTCCACACAAACTCTAACCGTTACACACAACTTGCCAAACTTGGTGGGACCTAATTGATAAACTCGGTCTGACCGATTCAACAAATCTAGTGACCGTTAGGATTTTCGGTGGGACCGACATGCAACTCGGTAGGACCGATATGGTTAGGGTTAGGGCATAACGTAATCTCGGTGAGACCGATTACACAAACTCGGTGAGACCAATTTTGGTAGTAAGCTAACCAGAGAGTTGGTCAGGTAAACTCGGTGGGACCGACTCGCTCATTTTGGTGGGACCGAAATGTTACGAATAGGAAACAGGGAGATTACATTGCAATCTCGGTGGGACCGATCACTCATCTCGGTGGTACCAAAACGTTACGAAGGGAAACAGAGAGATCACAACCCCATCTCGGTGAGACCGAGATCCCTATCGGTGAGACCGATTTGCCTAGGGTTTGTGGCAGTGGCTATGACATCTGAACTCGGTGGCGCCGGGTAGAAAGAATAGGTAGGGCCGAGTTTGACTTTTGGTTTAGGTCATATGTGGATATGAAAAAGTAGTTGAGGGTTTTGAAGCGTATCACTAAGCACTATGGAGCAAGAAACTCATTAAGCAACACCTCATCTCTCCTTGATAGTATTGGCTTTTCCTATAGACTCAATGTGATCTTGGATCACTTAAATATAAAATGTAGAGTCTTGAGCTTTTGAGCTAGAGCCAATCCTTTCATCCTTAGTATTTTGAGGGATCCACTTTTCTCATCCATGCCATGCCATTCGTTGAGCTTTTCCTGAAATATTCATCTTGGAATGATGTTAGCTCAATGAGCTATATGTTGTTAGGAATTACCAAAACCACCTAGGGATAGTTGCACTTTCAATCTCCCCTTTTTTGGTAATTGATGACAACATATAGATCAAAGCTTCGACAAATGATAATAAGAGTGAAAAACATAGTCGCTTTGAGAAGTATGTGATAAGCAAGAGCTCCCCCTAAATTTGTGCATAGTTTAAGATTTGCTTTGGACTGCAAATGCACAAGGAGTTAGGCTCATGGGTAACTCTTCCATGTCACATACATCTTGGTGGAGCGCTCAAAATGATAATAATTGAATACAAGCACTCATCACCAAGCAAAGTGAATGATCATATAGAGATAAACGAGATAATGTCATCCAACAAGCATAAATGTAGCATATGATCAAACACATGATCATCAAGTATCACACAGACATAGAGTATCTCGAACAAGCAAATAAAGTTTAACCACCAAAGCAAGAGAGAACAAAAAGCAACACTCTCTCTCGAAGCCTATGATCTATACATTTTTCTCCCCCTTTGGCAACAAGTTACCAAAAAGTTCATAGAAAATGCATAGTACTAGATCGACTCTCAGGCTTGATCTTCAGGTGGTGGTGTAGATAGAACGCCAAGGATGAACGCATCAGTTGACGTAGATGGAGCTGGAGGCGTGGGTGCTGAAGCTGGTTGCACTGGAGCTGTAGGAGCTGTAGCTGGTGCAGATGAAGTGGCTCTGGTGTCTGTCACTGGCACTACAGCTGATCTCTGAGCCCTAGGCACTCTAGAAAATGCATCTGGGGTTGTGACGGTGTCCTGTACTAGGGGGTACTCACCACATCATCTCCCGATCTGTTAGATTGGGCTGAGGACCCCCATGGCCGTATACTCATGGGCCAGTTCGGACAGCTGCCGCATACAAGGAAGATTCCACAAGACTTGGTGATCAAGACAAGGACTCCTCCCCCACCGGCGTATTCGGCTAGGACTCTTGTTATCCTAGGCCTCTGGTGCATTATATAAACCAAGTCCTAGCTAGTCGATAGGACGAACAATCATACCATAGGATAGATTCTAGGGTTTAGCCTCTCTGATCTCGTGGTAGATCTACTCTTGTACTACCCATATCATCAATATTAATCAAGCAGGAGTAGGGTTTTACCTCCACCGAGAGGGCCTGAACCTGGGTAAAAACATCGTGTCCCTTGTCTCCTGTTACCATCCGCCTAGACGCACAGTTCGGGACCCCCTACCCGAGATCCGCCGGTTTTGACACCGACATTGGTGCTTTCATTGAGAGTTCTGTTGTGTGTTCGGCAAAAGGTCGATGGCTCGCCTGCAGATCAACTGCGACTTCGGCATCTTCGTCACCAGCTCGGCTGGTCACCTTGGTTCAACCAAGGACTACGCCCCACCTCTGATCATCATGTTCGGATGCGGGCCTTCATCAACGTCATCTCCGATCTCTATCAAGATCATGGAAGAATCATCCAGGGAGCCCGAGGGCTCAACGTCAACATTGCCCTCGGGCGACCGTGCTGTTTTTCTGGACAGCAAACTTGTATCCGCCGTCACCGCCTCCTCGAGCGTCGGTTTGACGATTGCTTCGATGGAATAGTGCGGAATTACGTCTACAACAGCCACGCTAAATTTCGTTGATTTCCGATGGAGGAATCTCCGACAATCTACGATATACCGGAACCCTGTCAAATCTGGACGAGAATCTGGACGAGTTTAGGGCGTGTTGTCCAGCTTCTAGCTCGGACCTCCTTTGGAAGATACAACCATTCATCGACTGCGGAATTCCTATATCTACCACCCCTCAAAATTTCAGCTCGATCCGACCGTCCAAACTCCGGGAACCTTCCGATTAGTGCATCACTATTCGGATCTGTTTTCTGCGCGAAAACAAACCCGACCCGAGTTCGTCCTTTTTACGAACGGGATTTAGGACATCCTTTTTGAAGGAAGTTTTGTATGGGGTATTGTGTTTTGTTCCCGAACACATCCCACTAACTTTAAAATCTTTTGAACATGATCTTCAATATCATGCTGGTGTCAAACCAGTCTGGCAATATTGCTCCATGGCTGCTGACTTGCGCTAGACACGTCGTCACTTTGTTGAGCCGAGCTCAACTTCTTCGGATCATCATCTCGGCAAGACGAACAAGAGTCCAGCATCGCGAAGGATAAATCATCACCAACATCGCCGCCCCACGGATTACACGGAGCCAGCATACCGGCATCGCCGCACGGTCGCTTCACCAAGCCGGCATCGACCACGTCACGACCTGCATCGGCAGGGCCACACTATTGCTTCTTCAAGCTGGTGTCCATCACGCCGACCTACTTCGACATCTCGGCTGGACCGGGGGCTTCGCCATCTCTTCATCAACCTACTTAGGACACTTCGGCGTCACTAGCCGACCAGCTCCGTCACGCTAGCCGGACCGAGGGCTTTGCCTCGGCGAGCAAACCTTTGCCAGCATTGCCATGCCGTCGTTTTATCACCCACCAGGCAATGGGTGCGCAGATCGAGTCCCAATTTTGGGAATCACCTTCCTTCGGATTGCTACAACAAATAAACCAGGTGCTATTAATCCCATTATTTTTTGCTTGTTTGGGCTCATTTTTCCCAAGGAATTATTACTCTGGTTTGTCCATCATATGTACACAGGTCTATCAAATGGTGGCCGCATTAACGACAGTCGCATGGTAGTTCTGTCAGTTTCCGTACATAGTCCGGCGAACGCCGCATCCGAAGCTCGGACCGACCTGTGAATTCAAGCTTTGCCACGCCTTTACGGCATCACGCCGACGCTCTGCATCGACATTGACTTCGGCGCCAGGCCATATTTATTTTATTACTCACTTTGCATAAATTATTTATTATGCAACGATTTTTTTAAAATTATCATTATTATTATTATCTCCGGTTTGCACCATTTTTTCTCAACAAGAAAATGTTCCGGGGACTTCGGCGTCACTCTGCCGGTCCGCATTGACCTTGCTATGTCACAACTTCGGCGTGTCAAGCTCTCCGCTCCGCCACCTCGGGACCTGCTTGGGGGATGGAACCTTGTCCCGTATCAAGCTTGGACTGCGTCATCAATACCAAAAACATTAACCAGCTAAGTCGCTTTCATGCTCAAAGCTTTAATTTCTACCTTGTGTTCGGTTCGACCAAGCATTATACCTTTTTGGAAAAATGTTGCTTGTAAAAAAAATTCTTGTCCAAACTTTGTTTGTGACGCATAAATTCAAATACCCAATTCATTTGGGGGCTTCCTTCATGAAGCTTTTCCTCTTGCATATGATTATACTTGTACGGCTTCGTTCCTTGTTCGTGTATTACGCCACAATATGCACCATATTGACTTAAGCGATTTGCAAGATGGGTTGCCTCGCTCTTGTGTTTACCCCTACGTTCCCGATTGTTCGGCTAGGGAGTAAAGGGAGCACCTCTGCGATTGTCACGATCGGGTCATCCGAGCCGGACCTCAGACTAGGTGAAGCCGAAAGCTAGTGCTCTCATAGTTTTCAATGATGGTCGGCACACAACGGAACTCATGAGTACAAAAAATCTATTGCACAAGTCTCATAATAACAATGAGTACCGAAGAAAGGTATCGGTGGGGGTACTATTTTGTTTGAAGATGCTTCTTACACTTCGCAGTAATATAGCATAAGTTCCCTGAGCGCGCTTTGTCTATTACAGTCTTATGGCCTGATTGCCTGGTTATTGGAAACACCGTCGATATTCTTGACAGATGGAGTACATAACACTTTTCGGTCCTTGACCGAAGAGGGAGAAGCCGACGGTCGGTCAAGACACGTTTAAAGCTCGGTTGAACATAGATATGATATATGTACTTCGGTACATGCAATCATTCTTTTACCCAAGTCACTTGGGGGCTCTTAAATTTACATGAGCCATTTTATGATAAGTTCTTAGTCGTTGCAAAGTTTTATTATTATTATTATCTATCACTCCTTTTTTCGACACGAGCGTGTGGTCACTAGCCGGGGAGCCTAATTTCTCTCTCAAAGACGCTAGAGTTTAGTTTGCTAAACTGGCCTAATGAGAAGTACTCTGCCCTCGGGATAGGAGGTTGAAGCCGTAAGCTGACCCGCTTGAAGTCTTGAGATAAGATGTATCATGTTAAAGCACGACAAAAGCACTTCTTTTGCTAAGGCCAATTTTCGGATTGGCACCGAACACTTGATCTCCTTCGGACATCAAGTTTTTACTGACGTTTTTTGGTTTTCCAAGATTATGGCACTTTTTAAACTATTTGTGCGTTTTCAGCACAAGTCTCGCAGTGCAGCGCTGGGCACCTTTAGAGATTCGGCAAAACCATTCTCGGATATTGCTATATATGCATCGGTTTCGAATTGTGTCTTCGGTCAATAATTGGGTTGCCCAGCTCCTGCGCTTGCCTCCTATGTTCCGCTTTGTTTGGCTAGGTGTGCAAAGGGAGAACCACTGCGATTGTGCTCCCAGCTCACATGGTTAAGCACCTTAGTGGAGAAAGCCGAAAACTGACTGTCACAATAAGCGTAAACTGGTCAGCGATCCGATGACGGTGTTAAACGACGGGCCATTCATAACAATGGCCAAAGTGTTTACGGCTTGACCTCGACTGTCGCCGAACACTACCGGGGGCTATTAACTGGCCTCCCAAACTAAATCCTCGATATTTTGCTCTTACATTGGAGCTGAGGTTTCATGATCATGCTTAGCATGACAACCCAAAGAAAGGAACCGATAGCGGGACTATTTTCTTTGGAAGACATATCTTTTGTTAAACAGTAATATAACATATCTCTCCGCGTACCTTTGTTTATAAAACCGTATGGCCAGATTGCCTTGTTTGTTGTAAATCTTTGCCCTCATAAAGGCTTTATAAAGTAGGACAAACAATCATCGGCTATTGGCCGAGGAGGTGGAAGCCGATGGTCGGTCAACAAAGTTTTGTACAATGCGGATCCGAGCATTAATGACGTAAAGTACTTGGATACATAGAGTCATTACACATAATTTTTCATTTTACTTTGGATATCGATCCTTAATTCGGCCTCCCGTGCCTACATTAAGGCTCGGGGCTACTGGGCTTCGGGCTTATTATTTACAAATATTAAAGGGGCACATCGATCCCCTGATCTGGTGTTGCCACCCGACCAGTGTCTCGGGGGCTACTGCATTGCCTGTCCAATGCAGAAAATTTTAAGTGTAATACAGTCTCCGAGGAAATTTTGATCCTCAGGTTGGTCGGCCGAACCCAACCTGAGTCTTGAGGACTGGGCACGCTGCTTTTTGTGTCCCGAAGTATTCTGCCAAGCTAGGACTTGATCCTCAGACCGATTTTGCAAATCAACCTGAGTCTCAGCGGCTACGGGGATCAGCGGTCTTATGTCATCCTTCATGTGCATCTCGGGTTTTAGACCGATACCCACCTTGAGGGCTACTGGCTATGTATCACGGTAGAGAATAAATTGCGCCAATCAAATATATTGACAAAAATCGGCCCACATTTGGGGTGGTGCACCACCTCGGAAGCAGTCCGGCATAAAGCTCGGGCGCCAGTGGCTGGCTCCATAGAGGGCATTTCCGGCATTAAGCTCAGCTAAAACTCCTTCAAACTTCTTTGAACCAAGGTGATTTACGACACCTCGGATAAAGTACGGCGTCAGAGCTCGGATACATAGTCCGGCGTTGGAGCTCGGATACAGTCCGGTGTTGGAGCTTGGATACATAGTCCGGCGCTGGAGCTCGGATACATTCCGGCGTTAGAGCTGGGAAGCAGTCTGGCATTGGTGCTAGGCTGCAAAAGATACCTCGAATGCAGTCCGGCGTTGGAGCTTAGACGCAAGAGGACGCCGCCGCCCGTGAACAACTTCAAACCCGAGGTGTGGCATAAAAATAAGAAGGCATTGATAAAGGCCGGAAACTTAAAGGGGCTCCTCGGATACCCGACGTGTAAACTCGTCGAATGCATTTCGGCGATCCTCAAGATCGAAGATGGGAAGATTTGTTGAACCAGTTTTCAAGACCGACGACTGAAGATGAAGAACGGTTCGGAAGAATCGAGGAGCGTCCCTAAATTGAAGACCGGTTCAGGGGGCTATTGACGGTGTCCTGGACTAGGGGGTACTCACCACATCATCTCCCGGTCTGTTAGATTGGGCCGAGGACCCCCATGGCCGTATACTCATGGGCCAGTTCGGACAGTTGCCGCATACAAGGAAGATTCCACAAGACTTGGCGATCAAGACAAGGACTCCTCCCCCACCGGCGTATTCGGCTAGGACTCTTGTTATCCTAGGCGTCTGGTGCATTATATAAACCAAGGCCAGGCTAGTCGATAGGACAAACAATCATACCATAGGATAGCTTCTAGGGTTTAGCCTCTCTGATCTTGTGGTAGATCTACTCTTGTACTACCCATATCATCAATATTAATCAAGCAGGAGTAGGGTTTTACCTCCACCGAGAGGGCCCAAACCTGGGTAAAAACATCGTGTCCCTGGTCTCCTGTTACCATCCGCCTAGACGCACAGTTCGGGACCCCCTACCCGAGATCCGCCGGTTTTGACACCGACAGGTTGTCTTGCCCTTCCTCTCCTCCATGTCATCCTGAAGCTGCTCAACAACAGACTGGATCTCAGTCACCTTCACATCTAAATTATAGAACTTCTGCTCCATGATCCTCTGCAGGCTCTCCTGGTTTTGAGTCAAGGTGGCCAGCCCCTTCTCAATCCTCAAAGTGGATGCAATCAAGTAGCCTAGTTGATCCTGTTTGATTTTCAGAAAGTACTGAGATGCCTCTTCCATTGTTGGCATCTTGGTAGCCTTCTCTGTCCTTGCCTTCTCCTTCTTGGCTTGAGCATGCACAGAAGATGGTTCATCTTCATCCATAACCACTTTGCTGTCCTCAAATTCTGAATAGATAGCAAAATGTTCCTTGTCCAACAAGTATGTGTCTGTGCCCATCTTGGAGTTAATCAGCTCCTGAATCTGTGGGGCATACCCACAACTTCTCTTCTGGTCTGCTGCTGTCCTCTTGATAGTCTCAACAATGAGGCTCATGACCTTCAATTTCTGTGGCACATCAAACAAGTGTAGCAAGTTTATAGCATGGCCTCTTATCATGTTGTGGTCACCTGACTTGGGAAATAGAGTATGCCTAAGGATCCAGTTGATCGTTGGGAGTCCTGACAGAAGATAATGTACAGATCCAAATTTATGTGTCTCAACTGCAGCATCTGGGATCTCCTTGTACATATGAGCCATGGAATTGTGATCCATCTTCTTCTTGGCATAGACATCCAAGTCATCTTCCTGCTCCTTGGGTGCATTGATCAGATTTGCCCATTCCTCAATGGTTGATTGGTACCTTGTACCTTCAGACATCCACACTATCTTGCCATCTGGGTAGAAGTGTGATGTGGAGTACAATTGCATGATGAGCTCATCATTCCACTTTGTGAGCTTTTGCCCAACAAAGTCTGCAACTCCACAAGCAATGAAGTTGTCTTGCACTCCAGGATAGTGTTCCTCATTCTCCTTCATGTAGGTCCAGTCGACCCACCTCATGTCACAAACTATAGGCTTCTTGTCCAATAACACTGTCTCATAGAAATCCTGTTGTTCCTTAGTGTGGAACCTGTAGTCAACAACAGTCCTTCTCCTGATAGCATAGGGATCAGACAACCTCCACTGTCCGAGTCATGCATCCTTTCTCAGCTTCATGTTCTCAGCCACAGGATGAGCATCATTGTGGTCTGGAATCTTTGGCTTCAACTTTCTCAACACATGCTCTTCATCTTCTTCTTCCTCAGCAACAGTTTCAGGCACTGGGGCCTTGTTCTTCTCTGCAGCAGGTATGTTTCTAGTACTCCTCTTTGGTGCAATCTTGGGCTTGGAGGCAGCTTTGGGTGCTTCTTTGGGCTTTGATGATGCAACCCCTGACCTTATAGCATCACCCATAAGCTTCTGAGCCTTGGGTGCTGGTGCAGCAACCTCTTCTTCCTCTTCCTCTTCCATCATAGAAGGCTTCCCAACAACTCTGGCCATGGTCTTCTTGACCCTTTCCTTCCTTATCTTCCCTTCTGCAGCAGCCTCTTTGGGTTGAGATTCCAAAGGTACTTGAGTAGAGCCTCTGACTTTAGACATGGGAGTTCTCTTTGCAGGTACTTTCGTCTTCATTCCAGGCTTAATGGAGGCAGCTGTGACAAACTCCTTTTTGACCACCTTCTTCTTGGAAGTGGCCTCATCCTCTACTGCCACATAGTCTTCATCCTCAGATTCTGAGGTTTTCTTCTTTCTAGCCCTGGTGGCAGCTTTAGGCAGTTTGCTTGGGGTGCTCCTGCTGCCATCATCTGAGGTACTAGAGGGACTAGTGCCCTCACTCATCTGAACCTGCTCCTCTTCCCTGTTCTGGCTGTCACTTTGATCAGACATGTTGCAAACACTGACTGCTGACCCTATGAATAGATGTAGATGAGATAGAGTGGATGAGCATCACAAGATACAGACGTTTTTGCAAAAGAATGACTCAAAAACTTTGTTTTAGTTTTCCACAAAAAGCATTTCGGATCAACCGATTTGCAAACTCGGTGATACCGAAGCAGCTTTTGCAACCTAAACTAGTGAACTCGGTCAGACCGAGTCAGTTCGGTGGCACCGAGACTGCTAGGATTTCACAAAGTCCTAAACTCAGTCACACCGATTTTCAATTCTCGGTCTGACCGAGAATCACTTGTGCAATGGCATTCGCCAAATCGGTGGAACCGAGTTTTGCAACCCGGTGGGTCCGTGATGGTTTCGGCCGAAACCTAACCCTAAATTTTCAATACACTTCTAATCTAAGGATTGTTTTGACTGGATAGAATCGTTTCAAAAGTGGCAAGAATCATAATGAACACAATGTGCTAGGAATCGGACGGGGATAGCACTGTGATCGAGTCCATACCCTAGCTTGGCGATGAACTCGCTTCGGCGGCAACAACGGGGGTGAATTCCGTTGACGGCAGTGGAGACCAGCGACAGGAGGCGACTGGCGACGAGGAGACGATCCGGAGACCCTGGTGGCAGAGCGAGCTATGCGTGCGCGAAGGGGTTTGGAGAAAGTTTCCAAATTTTTGCACGTGAGTATATATAGCCCGACCCTATCGGTGTGACCGAGTGGAACAACTCGGTGGCACCGAGATGCATAACTGTATACAGTTACAGCAACTCGGTGTGACCGAAAGGTTCAAATCGGTTGCAACGAGATTGAAAACCTAGATCGACTTAGTGATCTCGGTATGACCGAAATGGAGGAATCGGTCAGACCGAAATGCACAAAGAAGTTTTGGAAGTTTAAGTCTATGACGAATCGGGAACTCTGAGTGCTCCTCACACAGAGTGGTTCGAATCTGACTTGATCAAATTTTGTGATGTAGCATGAATAGAGTTTGAGATGAGAAAAGCATAGATAGCTAGAGAAGGTTCTTAGGCATTCTTGTCCATCCACTTGGCAAAAGAAAAAGATACCAATCAATCAAAGCAACAAGTGGATGTCCTCGAATGAGTAAAATATGCAACCAACATGCTCACACAATAAAATGGCAAATGAAATATGTGGCAAAGCATGCACTACCAATTCTAGCATCTATCAAGCAATTGGCGATGACTAGGTCATCTATGTATGAGTATATTGACTTAGGAGTCAAACGAGAACATTTGATCATAGGTCATACTCATCGTTTAAGCTCAAGTGGGGTTACCACTTTTACATAATGCATTGATGTGTTCACACCATTAGAGTTGCTTTGACTCAATTCTTAGAGTTAAGCTCCCCCTAGATGTGAGATCCCCCCTTAGAGGGATAAACTAACCTTGGGTTTTGTCGATGATGACTTGATGTAGGTGTTGAAGATGTGGATGCTCAATGTTGATGTAGATCATTTGGTGCAATCCCTTTGAGTGAGTTGCACTTTCAATACCTACACGGGTTAGTCCCACAAGGAACAAACAAGGATATCCATAGAAATACAGTGATGCACACACAAGATGATGTCTATGAAAGCATTAGGTTACCTTGTCCCTGTCTTACCAACAAGAGGGTTTGTGACTCCTTGAACTAGTGCAAGATGTGGAAGTTGATTGCACTTGTAGTTGCCAAAAATATATGAGTGAAATATGTTGGCGGAGTCACCCTCAAGAACTCTCTAGTTCTTCTTCTTCGGGATCCACATCATCTTGATGGGAATCCTTGGAGTTGTAGTTGTACTTGATGAAGTAGAGCTTGATGTAGTCTTGGGAACCCACTTGACCAAGGCCTTAGGAGCTTCTTCAAATGCATAAATCTCCTCTTGAAGCTTGTCCTTGCCTTTTAACTTGTGGTCTTGTGGTGGAAGATCATCTTGAGCTTGTGTCCCCTTGAAGGAAGTAGGATCATACTTCTCTTGTTGAGGAACAAACTTCGTCTTGGGGTATTGATCTTCTTCCCACTCAACTCCATTGGCATTGAACTTTCGTTCAAAACCAACACCTTGGTTCTTCCGGTGCCTTCCTTGCTTGCGTACAATTTCCTCAAATTGCTTACTCCCGGCAAGGCTCTTGTAAACACCTTTCTCTATAATTCCCTTCAAAAAGCTATTTTCTTGCTCAAGCGTAACTTGGCTAAGAGAATCATTAGTGGAATCAAGAGAACTACTAGAAGCAACAATATTTGATTTAGCATGATTATTGTTACTACTAGAGGAAGAATCCTTCTTGTTCTTGTTAATGGACTTGACTTGAGGCATGTAAGTGGATAAGAGTAAATGCTTGGCAATGTAAGAAGAACTTTTCTTACGGAGGTCATCATTGATTGCCTTTAAGAACTCATGCTCTTGCTCAAGGTTGAGCTTTTCAAAGCGTAACTTCTCATGAGTCCTTAAAAGTTCTCGATGATCTTCTAAGATAGTTTCATGAGCTAAATTAAGAGTGTTTAGTTCTTTAGTTAGAAGCTCAATCTTCTCCTTATCATTGTCATCCGTTTTATCTTGATTAGCATGATTAATTGACGTTTCATCATAGTATTCATCACTAGAGTTGTCAACAAGTAAATCATCATCACCTAGCAAGTCATCTTCATCACTATTGAAATCAACATACTCGGGATGTATTACCTTTGGGCCTTTAGCCATGAAGCATCTTCCAAGTCCTTCATTTGGTGAATCAAATATGTCGTAGGAGTTGGTTGACATAAGTGCTAGACTGACAACACCTTCATCTTGAGTATATTCGGAGTCGGAGTGATAGCTTCTCTCGGAGTGATTGTCGGAGTTGGAGCCGGACACCCATTCACCAACATGAGCTTGATGTCTTCGTTTTGTGTAACTCCTTGATGACTTGTCCTTCCTTTCCGAATCATTGCTTCTCCGGAATGTTCTTCGTTCATAACGATCATCTCTACTCCTCCTCTCTCTTTGTGGTGATTCTTCTCTTCTACGTCTCCTCTTGGGTGATTCTTCTCTTCTTTTGTGGGGTGCCGTACACTCATTGGAACAGTGTCCGGGTCTCCCACAATTGTAGCAATTGCGCTCTCGACTAGAAGATCTTTTGTCATTGTAGGACCTTGACTTCGAGCTTCTCTCTTTACTTCTACTCTTGTAGAACTTGTTGAACTTCTTCACCATTAAGCTCAATTCTTCATTGAAGGTTTGTTTCTCACTTGATGATGTGGGGGCTTCACATGAGGCTTAGTAAGCACCACTTGACTTGTTGTGAAGTTGCTCCTTATCCTTGAGTGACATCTCAAGAGCAACAATTCTTCCAATGACTTCCGTTGGCTTGAGATCTTTGTAATTGGGCATCATTTGGATCAATGTGCACATGGTATCACATTTTCCGTCAAAATCTCTTAGGATCTTCTTTATGATGAATTTGTCGGTCATCTCTTCACTTCCTAAGCTGGCAATCTCATTTGTGATAACAGCAAGCCTAGAGTACATTTCAGCGACACCTTCACCATCCTTCATTTTGAACTTGTCAAGTTGACTTTGGATCACATCCAACTTGGATTCCTTGACGGAGTTGGTACCTTCATGCATATCAATCAAAGTGTCCCAAATTTCCTTTTCATTCTCAAGACGGCTGATTTTGTTGAATTCTTCGGGGCACAATCCGTTGAAGAGGATATCACAAGCTTGAGCGTTGTATTGTAGCATCTTCAACTCTTTCGCACTAGCTTCACGGTTTGGTTCTCTCCCATTAAAGAATTCACCTTGCAAGCCAAAACACACAATAGCCCAAATGGCGGGGTTATGTCCAAGAATATGCATTTTCATCTTATGCTTCCAACTAGCAAAATTAGTACCATCAAAGTAAGGACCTCTATGGTGATAATTTCCCTCGCTAGACGCCATACTCTCCTAGGTTGTGAAACCAAGGCTATGACCACCAAAAGCTATGGAACTCAAAGCAAATGGAGACCAAAGCTCTGATATCACTGGTAGGATCGAAAGTATGTCTAGAGGGGGGGTGATTAGACTACTTGACCAAATAAAAACTTATCTTTTTCCCAATTTTAGTCTTTGGCAGATTTTAGCTATCTTAGAACAAGTCAAGCAATCTTAACACAATTCAAGCAAGCATGCAAAGAGTATATGAGCAGCGGAAAGTAAAGCATGCAACTTGCAAGAATGTCAAGGGAAGGGTTTGGAGAATTCAAACGCAATTGGAGACACGGATGTTTTTATCATGGTTCCGATAGGTGGTGCTATCGTACATCCACGTTGATGGAGACTTCAACCTACAAAGGGTAACGGTTGCGCGAGTCCACAGAGGGCTCCACCCACGAAGGGTCCACGAAGAAGCAACCTTGTCTATCCCACCATGGCCGTCGCCCACGAAGGACTTGCCTCACTAGCGGTAGATCTTCACGAAGTAGGCGATCTCCTTGCCCTTACAAACTCCTTGGTTCAACTCCACAATCTTGTCGGAGGCTCCCAAGTGACACCTAGCCAATCTAGGAGACACCACTCTCCAAGAAGTAACAAATGGTGTGTTGATGATGAACTCCTTGCTCTTGTGCTTCAAATGATAGTCTCCCCAACACTCAACTCTCTCTCACAGGATTTGGATTTGGTGGAAAGAAGGTTTGAGTGGAAAGCAACTTGGGGAAGGCTAGAGATCAAGATCCATATGGTAGGAATGGAATATCTTGGCCTTAACACATGAGTAGGTGGTTCCTTCTCAGAAACAGCAAGTTGGAAGTGTAGGTTTGTTCTGATGGCTCTCTCCACGAATGAAGAGGAGGAGGAGGGGTATATATAGCCTCCACACAAAATCTAACCGTTACACACAACTTGCCAAACTCGATGGGACCGAATTGATAAACTCGGTCGAACCGATTTAGCAAATCTAGTGACCGTTAGGATTTTTGGTGGGACCGGCATGCAACTCGGTAGGACCGATATGGTTAGGGTTAGGGCATAACGTAATCTCGGTGAGACCGGTTACACAAACTCGGTGAGACCGATTTTGGTAATAAGCTAACCAGAGAGTTGGTCAGGTAAACTCGGTGGGACCTATTCGCTCATCTCGGTGGGACCGAAATGTTACGAATAGGAAACAGGGAGTTTACATTGAAATCTCGGTGGGACCGATCGCTCATCTCGGTGGTACCGAAACGTTACGAAGGGAAACAGAGAGATTAGAACCCCATCTCAGTGAGACCGAGATCCCTATCGGTGAGACCGATTTGCCTAGGGTTTGTGGCAGTGGCTATGACATCTGAACTCGGTGGCGCCGGGTAGAAATAATCGGTAGGGCCGAGTTTGACTTTTGGTTTTGAAGCATATCACTAAGTACTATGGAGCAAGAAACTCATTAAGCAACACCTCATCCCTCCTTGATAGTATTGGCTTTTCCTATAGACTCAGTGTGATATTGGATCACTAAAATATAAAATGTAGAGTCTTGAGCTTTTGATCTAGAGCCAATCCTTTCATCCTTAGCATTTTGAGGGATCCACTTTTTTCATGCATGCCATGCCATTCATTGAGCTTTTCCTGAAATATTCATCTTGGAATGATGTTAGCTCAATGAGCTATATGTTTTTAGGAATTACCAAAACCACCTAGGGATAGCTGAACTTTCAAAAACACGCGCTCTGAGTGCCGCCAAGCGCTCTATTGCGCACGTGCTCGCTGCCCAGCCTGCCCGAGCGTGCCAAACCATGCCACCATCTCCGTCTCCACCCACTTAACTCCACCCTGGAACTCGTCGATGCCGGAGCTCGCCGCAGTGGGCACGGGCACGGTCCGGCCAACACCATAGTGCGCGGCGCATTGTGCTCGTCGCCTTCCCCTCGCCCATGTGCTCGTCCGTGCTCGCCAACAGTTCCCGCGTGAGCTCCGTCCACTTCTTCCTCTCTCACTGACGCTGTTCGTCGTTGGGTGCCGTGGACAGGTGTCCTCCGGCGGAGCCTGAACCCACCTCGCCGCTCGCCTATAAATACAGCTACCCCCATCCTCCTCGAGCACCTGCATCCACTCCCACAGACCCCACAAGCTAGTAGGAAGCCGTATCCCGGCCGGGCAGGTCGCGGGCCGCCATCCCTGAGCTCGAGCTCGCCGGCGATCCCCTCGGGGCGTCCCGGTAGCCCCAGCCCCTCCCAGGCCATGGCAACCCTTCCAGGGCCTCCCCACTCTCCGGTGGTGCCGTCCCGCCCAGTTGAAGCCCCTGTAGTTGCCCTAGACGTTGTTGTCTTCATCTCCGGCGACCGCTGCCCTCTGCCTCCGCAGGAGACGCTGTTTCCGACGCTGTCCGACCACCCCTAGCCACTCTACGAGTACGGGCAGGTGCGCCTCCGTCTCCTCTATCGACCCCCCCCCTCCCTCTCGTTTTGGCCCAAGAGCCCTCGCCACCGGCGTGCGCTCTAGCAAAGCTCTGCTGCTCCCTGTTTCCCTCTCCCCCTCCTCCTCACCTGACTAGCAGGGCCCGCTAGTCAGCCACTCTGTACGCACGCGAAGCGGTATGACTGGTGGTGCCCTAGGCTTTTTACGCCTTCGACGTCCCCCCCCCCACTCTGTTTAATTTTTGGGATAATTAGATTTATGCCCCTAGTTGTGTCCCACTCGTCTGTTTTACCCCTAATTCCCAAAAGTCACCGGTTCTGTCCAAGTCACTTTGCTCCTCTTATGCTTTTGCCCTTTGACCATTTGACTATTAGTTTCAAAACTTCATAACTATTTCATACTAAATCAAAAAAATGCAAATAAGATACCAAAATGTTCAGAAAAATATCACCTATATGTGAGTGTCATTTGCATTCATGAAAAAAGTGTTGGAAAGTGCACATTCGAGTTTTCGCTCTTTTGATACCACCATGAATAGTAAACTCTAAAAAAATTCAAAAAAATTCAAAAAAAATACGGTGGCAAAGAATAACAAATGTTCTAAGTGCTTGCAAAGTTTCATTAGGGAACGACATTTGTGGAAGTAGTGGCAAAAAATTAATCTATTTTGGAGTGCTGATTGTTTTTTTTGCCGCGGCACCCATGAATGTTATTCCGTGATGAAACTTGGCAGGCACTTAAAACATTTGTCATTCTTTGCCACCAAATTTTTTTGAACTTTTTTGAACTTTTTTAGATTTTACTATTCATGGTGGTAGCATAAGAGCTAAAACTCGGATGGGCACTTTCCAACACTTTTTTCATGAATGCAAATGACACTCACATATAGGTGATGTTTTTCTGAACATTTTGGTATCTTATTTGCATTTTTCTGATTTAGTATGAACTAGTTATGAAGTTTTCAAACTGGTGGTCAGACGGTCAAAGGGCAAAAGCATAACAGGAGCAAAGTGACTTGGACAGAACCGGTGACTTTTGGGAATTAGGGGTAAAACAGACGAGTGGGACACAACTAGGGGCATAAATCTAATTATCCCTTAATTTTTATTCAAGTTTCATTTAAATCCAGAGAGCTTCAGATGGCCATAACTATTTATCTATAAGTCCAAATGCAATGATTCTTTTTGCATCGTTTTCTTTGCCCAAAAATCTAGCAGCTCCCCAAAGATGGGATTTTTCCCTGTTGTCTAGATTTTCTGGTGAATTTCAGAAGGTTTCTTGATGTTTTCTTTTTGTGTTTTTATTTATTTTCAGAAGAGCTGGCTTTTCTTGAGGCTTGTGAATCTCATCTGCACTAAGGCAAGCCACAGCAACATTTTCATAGTGCCACTTCAATATTTGTGATTTTCCTACTTGAACTAATGATTACTCGTGCATTTAAATTATTAATATGTTAATTATATTCTGTTAGATGCTTGTTATAGTAAATGTGCTTGATTTAGAGAAAGTCTGTAGTGCACCTAGTTGATAAGCTAACAAGGACTTAGTTATGAGTAATGAGAAAGTAATATGGTTATGGAGATAAATAATTAGTGAGATTATTTTTACATGATGAAAAATGATAAATTTGCTAAAAAGATTCTGGTTAAAGTGAGGTTTGATCTAAACCAGAGGAGTATCGAGCTGTTGATTGCTCAGCGAGAGCGTAGTTGACTCAGTTATTCTCGTTGATATGTGATGCATATGTTGGTGATGCATGTCATGGCATTATGACGTCGGTTACTTACACTTTAAGTTGAACCTGATAATAACTCAACTTGAATATGTTGTTGATTGGGTCATGGTGCCGCTAAATCGAGTCTTTCCCAGTGCAACCACATTTGCCGGTATGGGACGGCCTTAATTCGTTTCATTGTCGTGCCTCTAGTCGGTGCCTCCATCTAGGGAAGGTTATGGGTGTGCTGTACCCTGGCCCGGTAAGCAGGCATAACCTTGTGAGCCCGTTGTTAAGTTTTTGGTACCGGGTCCCAGAGTGGATCGTGGCCACGACGGTGGTCGTTGTGTCTTGTGGTAGACATGGGGCCACCCAGGACTAGCCCGATGGGGATTGAGTTGGAGTGGCCGGGAGAGTGTCATGGCAATGGAGTGGTTTCGTCAGAAATGCCATTGGTCCACCCGAATGGGAGTGCGAGGCCATGGGTTCCATGGTGTGGGTCTAGTGTGCTACCTCTACAGAGTGTATTAATCTATCGATAGCCGAGTCCACGGTTAAGGACACGCTCGAAAGTAGGTCACACCATGGGTCAACATTTAATGAATTTTGCACACTAAGTATGAAGTTTGCATTGTGGTGGTGGCAGAAAGGCCACCGTGTTGAGTTGGACCAGATGTGGTCATGGTTGTGATCGCTGTAAGGATCACGGGCCATTTATTGGTCATGGTTGTGATCACCGTAAGGATCACGGGCCATTTATTGGTCGTGGTTGTGATCACCGTAAAGATCACGGGCCGTTTATTGGTCGTGGTTGTGATCGCTGTAAGGATCACGAGATTGTCTCTGGATTTGACATGTTTGTGATCCGGAAAGGATCACGTTCGGTAAGCCAGTCCGAGGGAGAATTATCACAAGAGCATGGACACAGCATGTTGGATATATTGTTGCATTGTTATTAATTGGTTAATTATCATGATATTGTTTGTCATTATGTTTATGCTTGTTATGACCTTGCAAGTACATTCAATGTACTGACCTGGTGTGTCATGCCAGATTTCAGGAAAGTCCCGTTGGAGAGGAGAGTTGTCCGAGTCTAGATCGTGTGCACATTGCTGTCCCTGTGCTATGGAGTTCCGCTACGATGTTATTCCGCTGCCATGTAGTTGTCTTGATCGAGGCCCGTTTATGTTTGCTAAATATTGTAGTTCAGCCGCACTGTGTGTGCCGCTTGGCCTTGCTAACTGTTGTAATATAAACTCCGATCCGCTAGCATCAATAAAGTGGTTATTTTTCTGTACCAAGTTGTTGTGTGTTGCCAGAAGACAAGGTCTCTGGGCTGGCAATGCATGGTAAACTGGTTGCTCTGAGCCGGGGTGCCACAAAAAGTCACACAATTTAGTATTATCTTGATTCATCATGACAAGCAATCAATCCAACAAACAAGCTCACAAGAAGCAAGCGAAAAGAGACGAACGGAAGAGGGGCGAACAAAAGGCAAATGTTTTCGAAAATCGTTTTAGAAGTGGGGGAGAGGAAAACGAGAGGCGAATGTTGAATAATGTAATGCAAGGGAGAAGAGTTTATGATGGGTACTTGGTATGGCTTGACTTGCCGTAGATCTCCCCGGCAATGGCACCAGAAATCCTTCTTGCTACCTCTTGATCTTGTGTTGGTTTTCCCTTGAAGATGAAAGGGTGATGTTGCAAAGTAGCGTAAGTATTTCCCTCAGTTTTGAGAACCAAGTTATCGATCCAGTAGGAGACGATGCACAAGTCACGGAATACCTGCACAAACAATCAAGAACTTGCAACAACGCGATAAAGGGGTTGTCAATCCCTTCACGGTCACTCGCAAAAGTGAGATCTAATAGAGATAATAAAGTAAATATTTTTTGTTTTGTTTATGTATAGATTGGAAAGTAAAGACTACAAAATAATAGATTGGAAACTAGCAAGATGTAAATGAGATTCAATAATATGGAAAAGAGACTCGGGGGCCATAGGTTTCACTAGTGGCTTCTCTCGAGATAGCATATATTATGGTGGGTGAACAAATTACTGCCGAGCAATTGATAGAAAAGCGCATAATTATGATGACATCTAAGGCAATGATCATGAACATAGGCATGTTGGGGAACGCAAAATTTTCAAAAAAAATCCTACGGTCACGCAAGATCTATCTAGGTGATGCATAGAAACGGGGGGAGAGTGTGTCCATGTACCCTAGTAGAGCGAAAGCGGAAGTGTTATGTAACGCGGTTGATGTAGTCGGTCTACTCGTCATGTCCGTGATCACATCCAGGGCTCCGAACAACCTTCGGTACATCATATCACATAAACTCATAATACCAATCATCATCGAATGTTAAGCGTGCGGACCCTACAGGTTCAAGAACTATGTAGACATGACCGAGACACGTCTCCAGTCAATAGCCGATAGCGGAACCTGGATGCTCATATTGGTTCCTACATATTCTATGAAGATCCTTACTGTAACATCCCAAATTTTCAATTTGGAATGTTATACATAGATCATTATGCATATCATATTTTTATTGCATTGTTGGCTCGATCCTAGAAATTCTACGCAACTCAAGGACCCACGGAGAGAGTTGGGGATTTCGTTATTTTCATATTTGCGGTTTTTCTCAAATTTTGAAAATAGGATCATTGATTTTATTTATTTTATCTTCAATTATTTCTACTACCAAAAATTCAGAGAGGGAATAAAATGACTTTCCCAAAATAAAAAAATAATGGAGATTTAATAAAAAAAATCAAATAAGATTTGTTTTTGGAGTTTTTCGCTTTTTATTTGAATTTAGGAAAAATGCAAGTTTTTCATAATTGCATTTAGGCCCCAAATAAATGTTCATCTAGTCCGGCTTGATTTTAGAAGCCGGGGAAAATTTATTTCGGGATTTTTGGAGTCCGTTTAGTATTTCTTTTTATTTTTCTACCGAGCGTAATTATTTAAAAAAAACGCGCACCGACTCCGGGCCGTACCCGAGCGGGACTCCGCTCGGGGGCGCTATATAAATAGCGCCGGGACCCCGCCGCCAGCCGCCCCAGCCCGCGCGCCCCCGGCCCAGATCGCCCCCACCGCCGGCCCACCCCGCCGCCGAAACCCTAACCCTAGCCGATTCCGCCGCCGTCGCCAGATCCGCCGCCGCCGCCAGCGCCGCCGCCCGCCGCCGCCGGACCCGCCGGAGCCCCGCCGGACTTCGTCGCCGCCGCCGCCGAGGTTCGCCACCGCCTCGAATCGCGTGCCGCTGGTTTTCTTAAAAACTGGGCGGTTTTTCTTTACGGTTTTTTTCGGTTTTTTTAGATTCGTTTTATTTTAGTTTTCGGTTTTTTTCGGTTTAGGTTCATTAGCGGACGTTCGTCCGTTAGTTCATTTTAACAAACGCTTTTCGTCAGATTCGTTTAATTAACGAACGTTCGTTCGTTAATCCTTTTGTCGTTTTTCTTTTTCTCGGATTTTCCGCGGTTATTTTCTGATCGTGATTTCTGATCCGATTTTTGTTTTAGTATAACTTTTCGCTCGTTTATCGGAATCAGGCGATTCAAGCGCCTGGAGTTTCGTCTCGAAACCCTGTTTCCGAATAATCTACTTAACCAAGTTTTTGCTTCTGTAAAATTTGACTTAGATCCAGATTAGTAAAACGAAGCTGTTTTCTTTCGCCGTTTGACTTTCGTTGCATTATTTGATTTGATTCTTTTTGCAAATCGGAGTTCTTAAGTTGAACATTTTGGTTGGATCTTTTGTTCGAGTTTTACCTGTGCATTAGATGAGTACTTATTGTATGCTTGTTTGTTTGTCTGCGATAGAATACCCGGAGTGCGCCGCCTGTTACTTCGAATCTCTAGGTTTCGCGGATCATCAGCAAGGCAAGTAACACTTGATCATACCTTTTCTACTACCCAGTTTTTATGCATTAGATCTATCCTCAAACATTGCGTGATTTGGATCTAATTAAATTATGGGATGGGAAGTAGATGAGGTAGTACCTATTACCTGTTTTATTGTCAAACCTTTGGGAGTTACTTCTACGTTTGCTTATTATGCCATGCTATGCTAGTAGACGTGGATTGGGTGAGTGAATATCCATGACAGATGTGAGATTGTTAATTACTGGTTTATTTAAGGTGGCAACTTAAACACACATCTGGGTGGATTGAGGCACCTGTTTTCTAGCAGGACTTGCCTGTATTTTCTTCGGACCGCCACCCAGGCTCAAAGGGATCATGAGATTATTCAAACTAGAAACTTCCGTGTGCAGCCACATACTATTATGGGCTCTAGCATAGTTGACTAAGTTGTGCGAACTCTTACGGGGTGGACTAGCAGATGTAGGGGATGTAGGTTGGTACGGTCTACCCCTCTTGTAAGGTGCAAGTGCTTCTGAAAGACTATGTCTCGGTCATCCGTTTCTCAAACATCATGTAGTGCGAGAAATCAAGCGGAGGCGATCGAGTCATGTGGGGAAAGTGCGCAAACCTCTGCAGAGTGTATAAACTAATCATGGTTAGCCGTGTCTCCGGTTATGGACATCTTGAGTATCTAGTACTTGATTAGCATGTGAATCTCATCATGTTACTTTAATTAATACTGTTGGGTTTTTAACGAGTACTTTTTAATTGGGATTGAGGATGCTGTCAACCATTCTCAATGTTTAACAACCACCATGTTAGTTAAATAAATTTATTCCTTTGCAGTAGGGAAAAATTGGCTTTATGCAAAAACTGTAACCATAGAGCTTTACCACCAGCCAAATATGCATGTAGTATAGCCTATCTCCATTGTTATTCTCTATGTGTTACATTGCCAGCATATTCCATGTGCTGACCCGTTTTCGGGCTGCAACGTTTCATGTTGCAGACTTTTTAGACGACGAGTAAGGTGCTTTTAGGTCGTGGTTCTATACTCAGTGATGCCGTTGGAGTTGATGGACTCGCTTATCTTCCAAGCCTTCCGCTGTTATCCTATTAGATGGCCTTAAGCCATATTTATTTCAATAAGTTCTCTTTTGAGACATTCGATGTAATAAGTGTGTGATTGCTACTCTATTATAAATCCTCCAAGTACTGTGTGGTGTCAGCATTACTGATCCAGGGATGACACTGAGCACAGAGATCAGACTGGTTGAGGTCTGGTCGCTACAAGGTGGTATCAGAGCACATGCTGACTGTAGGACACGGCCACTAAGCTTAAGCCCTAGATCACTACTCTTTCTTCTCATTTCTGACTCCTCATCTTTTCTATTCTTTAGGATGGCAGATGCAAGGATCAAGTTCACGCAACCCGATGAGAATTCACCTTTTGGATGTCACTTAAAGAAGCCGCTAGATACTTGAACATAGGAGTACCAAGCTTCACTGGAACATTCAATGCCACTTTACCTGAAGAGGAGTGCTGGAGGATTCAAGTCTACATTCCAGGAAGGACGTTTGCATCAGTCACGGAGCCAATAGAGTTTACCTTTGATGTACCAACATGGAGCCTAGGAAAGAGCATGGCAGCTCTCATCGCCATGGGACGAATTGGAGAAGTTTACCGCAACGATCTTAAGAATACTATCTACCAGATTAGTGGGCGCCGAGATGAGCATTGGGAGATGATCGCCACCAGGAGGGATAGATCCATCGCAGCTTATATTCAGCATTTAAACCAACACATCCGACGCCAGGAGAACCAGATGTGCGTAGATATGGAGGAGCTACAGAAGGCTATGACCAGGATCAAGGAGCTAGAAGCAGAGCTCAAGGCTACACATAAAGACTATATGGAAGAAATCGTCGCTCTAGTAAGACAGAACGGTGACCTTAAGGAGAAGATTGGAGTATTCATGGGAGGTTCAGCACCCAAAGGAGAAGAGGATGAACCTACCTGTCCAGATAATTATATCATCATCGACGACACCGACTCAGATCCCGACAATAGCGATGATGACTATGTTGATGAAGCTGGAGAAAATATCATGGAATCTGCATCGGAGCAGTTTTTCTAGTTGACCACCATAACAGTAGTAGAATTTTCCACCATTTAACTAGTTTTAGTCCAAGCACTTTTATAACGATAGTTAGACCGTTGTATGCCCTTGTTTGAATTGATTGGAATGATATTGTGTGTTTTGACTCATGTGCATATGGGTAGTGTATTCTCACTAGACCTCATCCTATTCTTAACTCTTCCCTTAAACCCTCAGATGCCTCCGAGACGCGACCCCGAGTTTGTTTTCCCGCCAGAGATCACTCAGTTGATTCAGCAGCAGAATACCTTGATTCAAACATTGGTACAGAACCAAGGCAACAACAACAACAACCCACCACCACCACCACCTATTGACCATCTGGCACGTTTCTTAAGGTTGAACCCGCCGGTGTTTTCCAGTAGCACCGAGCCAATAGTAGCAGATGATTGGCTCCATAAGATAGGGAGGGAGTTGACCACTGCAGGATGCACAGATGGAGAAAAGGTGAAGTTTGCCGCGCATCAGCTTGACGGACTCGCGGCAGCATGGTGGGAGAATTTTACAGCCACTTACCCTGTAGACACTATCACATGGAATCAGTTTCAGTAAGCTTTTCGTATTGCCCATCTTTCAGCTGGAGCTATGGTCATGAAGAAGCGTGAGTTTCGCAACTTACGCCAAGGAGGACGGACAGTTGGCCAGTATGTGGATGATTTTAGTAAGCTAGCACGTTATGCCCCAGATGACGTTGCTACGGATGCAGCTAAGCAGGAGAAGTTTCTGGAAGGACTGAATGATGAGCTGAGCATGCAGTTGATGGTAGCCACTTTCAATAACTACCAGGAGTTAGTAGATCGTGCTCTTATGATTGAAGGGAAGCAGCAGCAGATTGATAATCGTAAGAGGAAGTATGCACAGGGGAAGTATAATTCTGGAGCTCAGTAGAAGCCATGCTTTACCCCAAAGTCAGGAGGACATTTTCAGCATACTCATGGAGGGGGCAGCTCGCACAATCACAATGGCGCAAAGAATGGAAACGGGAATGGAGGAAGCAATGGACAAAGCTGCACCAACCCGTCAACACCATCCAAAGCAGACCTGAGCCACATCACCTGTTATAAGTGCCGCAAGACGGGGCATTATGCAAATGATTGCCCAGAAGCCCAAAATGGAAATGGCAATGGAAGCTCAGGAAAGAAGCCGAACCCTTTCAACAGGGGGCAAGTGAACCACGTTACCGTGGAGGAGGTTGAAGCTCAGCCAGACGCAGTAATAGGTAAGTTTTTGGTTAAGGCATTTACTGCAATTGTTCTTTTCGATACTGGTGCATCACATTCATACATATCAAGGGGATTTGTGGATAAATATAAATTGCCAACAAAAGCACTTAGGTCACCGATGCTAGTAACCTCACCCGGAGCAGAGTATACGGCTAGTAAATGGTGTGATCGACTGCCACTAAGGATTGGACACCATGTATTTCCCTCGGACCTAATAGTTTTGGAATCGCAAGGTTTGGATGTGATATTAGGCATGGATTGGTTATCGAAGTATGGAGGGAACATTGATTGCGCCAGTAAGACAATTTTGCTTACAACACCAGAAGGGATAAGGATCAAGTATGTATCACGGCATGAGCCGAGGAGAGCACATGTAAATTCCTTATCAGGAGTTGTGGAGGAGGAAGTACCAGTGGTAAGGGATTTCCCCGCTGTATTTCCAGAGGAGTTACCAGGCATGCCACCAGATAGGGACATTGAGTTCTTAATTGAGCTACTGCCAGGCACTAGACCCATATCCAAGAGACCGTACAGGATGCCAGCCCAGGATTTGGGGGAAATCAAGAAGCAGATTAAGGAGTTGTTGGATAAAGGTTTTATACGCCCAAGTTCTTCGCCTTGGGGATCGCCAGTACTTCTAGTGGAGAAGAATGATGGATCGTTAAGAATGGTTGTTGATTATCGCGGATTGAATGAAGTAACAATCAAGAACAAGTACCCACTACCAATGATCAATGATCTGTTTGATCGGTTGCAAGGAGCTAAGGTGTTTTCCAAGATCGATTTGCGATCAGGGTACCATCAGTTGAAGATTCGAGAACAAGATATAGCGAAGACGGCTTTTACCACCAGGTACGGGCTGTATGAGTATACCATTATGTCATTTGGTCTGACTAACGCCCCAACCTATTTTATGAACATGATGAACAAGGTGTTTATGGAGTTTTTGGATAAGTTCGTCGTGGTGTTCATTGATGATATTTTGGTTTACTCAAAGAATGAAGAGGAACACAAGGAGCACTTGCGATTAGTACTCGAGAAGCTCAGGGAACATCAGCTATATGCCAAGTTCAGCAAGTGTGAGTTTTGGTTGAAGGAAGTTGGATTTCTCGGACATGTTATATCCGGAGAAGGTATCGCAGTAGACCCCACTAAAGTCGTTACTGTGACAAACTGGGAGCACCAACAACAGTTGGAGAGATCAGGAGTTTCCTTGGACTCGCAGGATACTACCGAAGATTCATTGAAAATTTCTCGAAGATTGCGAAGCCTATGACAGAGTTGTTAAAGAAGGATACTAAGTTCATTTGGACTGAGGAGTGTGAGGCTAGCTTCCAAGAGTTGAAGAAACGTTTGGTTACCTCACCAGTGTTGATTCTGCCAGATCAGACTAAGGATTATGAAGTGTATTGCGACGCTTCACGACGAGGACTTGGAGCAGTGCTTATGCAGGAGGGTAGAGTTGTTTTGTATGCTTCACGACAGCTTAAGCCCCATGAGTTGAATTATGCTACTCATGATTTGGAGTTAGCAGCCGTAGTGCATGCATTGAAAACGTGGAGACATTTTCTCATTGGAAATCATTGTGAGGTGTACACGGATCACAAGAGTTTGAAGTACATCTTCACTCAGAAGGAGTTAAATCTCAGGTAGAGGAGATGGTTGGAACTTATTAAGGATTATGATATGAGCTTGCATTATCACGCCGGGAAGGCTAACATTGTAGCAGACGCGTTGAGCCGCAAGAGCCATGTCAATACGCTAATGACGGGAGAAATACCCAAGGAGTTAGCCAAGGAACTTCGAGAGCTATGTTTGGAAATAGTTCCGAGAGGCTATGTAGCAGCATTGGAGATTCAGTCTACGTTGATGGATAAAATCAGAGAAGCTCAAAAGGCAGATACGGAAGTTGCCACCATTAAGGAACGGATGAGCAAGGGAAAGGCTAAGGGATTTCGTGAGGATGAGTACGATACCCTATGATTTGAGGACCGTGTTTATGTTCCCAATAACCCGAAGATCAGGAAGTTGATTCTGCAAGAGGCACATGATTCACCATATTCGATTCACCCCGGAAATACAAAGATGTATTTCGATTTGAAGGAAACATTCTGGTGGACCGGAATGAAGAAGGATATCGCAGAGTATGTAGCAGTTTGTGATGTATGTCAGAGGGTCAAAAGCAGAACATCAAAAGCCAGCTGGATTGTTGCAGCCATTACCTATACCCGAATGGAAGTGGGATAAACTAGGCATGGATTTCATCACGGGATTGCCCAGGACTCGTTCAGGCTATGACTCGATTTGGGTTGTAGTCGATCGTTTGACGAAGGTAGCTCATTTCATCCCAGTAAAGACTACCTACAGCAGTGCCAAATTGGCTAAGATATACATGACGAGGATTGTATGTTTGCATGGAGTTCCGAGGAGTATCATATCAGATAGAGGGACCCAATTCACCTCAAAGTTCTGGAAACAGTTACATGAAACATTGGGAACCAGACTGGAGTTTAGCACAGCTTTCCACCCGCAGACAGATGGACAGACCGAGAGAGTCAATCAGATTTTGGAGGATATGCTTAGAGCTTGTGTTTTGGATTATGGATCAAGTTGGGATGACAACTTGCCATATGCGGAGTTTTCTTACAACAACAGTTATCAATCCAGTTTGAAGATGGCCCCTTTCGAAGCCTTGTACGGAAGGAGGTGCAGCACCCCGTTGTTGTGGGATGAGGTTGGAGACCGCCAGTTGTTTGGACCAGATTTGATTAAGGAGTCTGAACAGAAAGTAAAGTTGATTCGCGACAGGCTCATGGTAGCTCAGTCAAGGCAGAAGAGCTATGCAGATTCGAAACGCAAGGAGACAGAATACGAAGTTGGAGACAGAGTTTATCTTCGAGTATCTCCACTTCGAGGAGTTAAACGTTTTGGAGTTAAAGGAAAGTTAGCGCCACGTTTTGTGGGGCCATACAAGGTTTTGGAACGCATGGGAGAAGTAGCATACAAGTTGGAATTACCTGAGGGATTGTCAGGAGTTCACGATGTGTTCCATGTTTCACAGTTGAAGAAGTGTCACGCAGAGATGGCTGATATACCACTGAGAGATACGGTGCCATTGGAAACGATTCAGTTGAAAGAAGATCTGACCTATGAAGAGAAACCTGTTAAGATTTTGGATTATGCTAGCAGAGTTACCCGCAGCAAAGTTATCAAGTTTTGCAAAGTTCAGTGGAGCCACCACACCGAGGAGGAAGCCACCTGGGAGTGAGAGGAAGATCTGCTCAAGGACCACCCTCACCTATTTGCTAGCCAACCCGAATCTCGAGGGCGAGATTCATCTTAAGGGGGGTAGGTTTGTAACATCCAAAATTTTCAATTTGGAATGTTATACATAGATCATTATGCATATCATATTTTTATTGCATTGTTGGCTCGATCCTAGAAATTCTACGCAACTCAAGGACCCACGGAGAGAGTTGGGGATTTCGTTATTTTCATATTTGGGGTTTTTCTCAAATTTTGAAAATAGGATCATTGATTTTATTTATTTTATCTTCAATTATTTCTACTACCAAAAATTCAGAGAGGGAATAAAATGACTTTCCCAAAATAAAGAAATAATGGAGATTTAATAAAAAAATCAAATAAGATTTGCTTTTGGAGTTTTTCGCTTTTTATTTGAATTTAGGAAAATGCGCGTTTTTTAAAATTGCATTTAGGAACCAAATAAATGTTCATCTAGTCCGGCTTGATTTTAGAAGCCGGGGAAAATTTATTTTGGGATTTTTGGAGTCCGTTTAGTATTTCTTTTTATTTTTCTACCGAGCGTAATTATTTTAAAAAAACGCGCACCGACTCCGGGCCGTACCCGAGCGGGACTCCGCTCGGGGGCCCTATATAAATAGCGCCGGGACCCCGCCGCCAGCCGCCCCAGCCCGCGCGCCCCTGGCCCAGATCGCCCCCGCCGCCGGCCAACCCCACCGCCGAAACCCTAACCCTAGTCGATTCCGCCGCCGCCGCCAGATCCGCCAGCGCCGCCGCCCGCCGCCGCCGGACCCGCCGGAGCCCCGCCGGACTTCGTCGCCGCCGTCGCCGAGGTTCGCCGCCACCACGAATCGCGTGCCGCCGGTTTTCTTAAAAACCAGGTGGTTTTTCTTTACGGTTTTTTTTCAGTTTTTTTTAGATTCGTTTTATTTTAGTTTTCGGTTTTTCCGGTTTAGGTTAATTAGCGGACGTTCGTCCGTTAGTTCATTTTAACAAAGGCTTTTTGTCAGATTCGTTTAATTAACGAACGTTCGTTCGTTAATCCGTTCGTCGTTTTTCTTTTTCTCGGATTTTCCGCGGTTATTTTCTGATCGCGATTTCTGATCCGATTTTTGTTTTAGTATAACTTTTCGCTCGTTTATCAGAATCAGGCGATTCAAGCGCCTGGAGTTTCGTCTCGAAACCCTCTTTCCGAATAATCTACTTAAACAACTTTTTGCTTCTGTAAGATTTGACTTAGATCCAGATTAGTAAAACAAAGCTATTTTCTTTCGCCGTTTGACTTTCGTTGCTTTCTTTGACTTGATTCTTTTTGCAAATCGGAGTTCTTAAGTTGATCATTCTGGTTGGATCTTTTGTTCGAGTTTTACCTGTTCATTAGATGAGTACTTATTGTATGCTTATTTGTTTGTCTGCGATAGAATACCCGGAGTGCGCCGCCTGTTACTTCGAGTCTCTAGGTTTCGCGGATCATCAGCAAGGCAAGTAACACTTGATCATACCTTTTCTACTACCCAGTTTTTATGCATTAGATCTATCCTCAAACATTGCATGATTAGGATCTAATTAAATTGTGGGATGGGAACTAGATGAGGTAGTACCTATTACCTGTTTTATTGTCAAACCTTTGGGAGTTACTTCTATGTTTGCTTATTATGCCATGCTATGCTAGTAGACGTGGATTGGGTGAGTGAATATCCATGACAGATGTGAGATTGTTAATTACTGGTTTATTTAAGGTGGCAACTTAAACACACATCTGGGTGGACTGAGGCACCTGTTTTCTAGCAGGACTTGCCTGTATTTTCTTCGGACCGCCACCCAGGCTCAAAGGGATCATGAGATTATTCAAACTAGAAACTTCCGTGTGCACCCACATACCATTATGGGCTCTAGCATAGTTGACTAAGTTGTGCGAACTCTTACGGGGTGGACTAGCAGATGTAGGGGATGTAGGTTGGTACGGTCTACCCCTCTTGTAAGGTGCAAGTGCTTCTGAAAGACTATGTCTCGGTCATCCGTTTCTCAAACATCATGTAGTGCGAGAAATCAAGCGGAGGTGATCGAGTCATGTGGGGAAAGTGCGCAAACCTCTGCAGAGTGTATAAACTAATCATGGTTAGCCGTGTCTCCGGTTATGGACATCTTGAGTATCTAGTACTTGATTATCATGTGAATCTCATCATGTTACTTTAATTAATACTGTTGGGTTTTAATGAGTACTTTTTAATTGGGATTGAGGATGCTGTCAACCATTCTCAATGTTTAACAACCACCATGTTAGTTAAATAAATTTATTCCTTTGCAGTAGGGAAAAATTGGCTTTATGCAAAAACTGTAAACATAGAGCTTTACCACCAGCCAAATATGCATGTAGTATAGCATATCTCCATCGTTATTCTCTATGTGTTACATTGCCAGCATATTCCATGTGCTGACCCGTTTTCGGGCTGCAACATTTCATGTTGCAGACTTTTCACACGACGAGTAAGGTGCTTTTAGGTCGTGGTTCTATACTCAGTGATGCCGTTGGAGTTGATGGACTCGCTTATCTTCCAAGCCTTCTGCTGTTATCGTATTAGATGGCCTTAAGCCATATTTATTTCAATAAGTTCTCTTTTGAGACATTCGATGTAATAAGTGTGTGATTGCTACTCTGTTATAAATCCTCCAAGTACTATGTGGTGTCAGCATTACTGATCCAGGGATGACACTAAGCACAGAGATCAGACTGGTTGAGGTCTGGTCGCTACACTTACCGGTCAAACCGCATAACAACATACGTTGTTCCCTTTGTCATCAGTATGTCACTTGCCTGAGATTCGATCGTTGGTATCACCATACCTAGTTCAATCTCGTTACCGGCAAGTCTCTTTACTCGTTCTGTAATACTTCATCCCATAACTAACTCATTAGTCACAATGCTTGCAAGGCTTATAGTGATGAGTATTATCGAGAGGGCCCAGAGATACCTCTCCGAAACACGGAGTGACAAATCCTAATCTTGATCTATGCCAACCCAACAAACACCTTCGGAGATACCTGTAGAGCACCTTTATAATCACACATTTACGTTGTGATGTTTGGTAGCACACAAAGTGTTCCTCTGGTATTCGGGAGTTGCATAATCTCATAGTCTGAGGAACTTGTATAAGTCACGAAGAAAGCAGTAGCAATGAAACTATAATGATCATAGTGCTAAGCTAGCGGATGGGTCATCTCCATCACATCATTCTCCTAATGATGTGATCCCGTTCATCAAATGACAACACATGTTTATGGAAAGGAAACATAACCATCTTTGATTAACGAGCTAGTCAAGTAGAGGCATACTAGGGACTATATGTTTTGTCTATGTATTCACACATGTACTAAATTCCTGGTTAATACAATTCTAGCATGAATATTAAACATTTATCGTGAATTATGGAAATAAATAATAACTTTATTACTGCCTCTAGGGCATATTTCCTTCAAGGCATCACGTCTGTGTCAAGTAGACCGACTCATGCCTGCATCTACTACTATTACTCCACACATTGACCGCTCTCCAGCATGCATCTAGAGTATTAAGTTCATAAAGAACGGAGTAACGCATTAAGCAAGATGACATGATGTAGAGAAATTAACTCAAGTAATATGATGAAACCCCATCTTTTTATCCTTGATGGCAACAATACAATACGTGCCTTGCTGCCCCTACCGTCACTAAGAACGGACACCGCAAGATTGATCCAAAGCTAAGCACTTCTCTCATGGCAAGAAAGATCAATCTAGTAGGCCAAACTAAACCGATAATTCGAAGAGACTTGCAAAGATATCAAATCATGCATATAAGAATTCAGAGAAGAACCAAATAATATTCATAGATAATCTTGATTATAAATCCACAATCCATCAGATCTCGGCAAACACACTGCAAAAGAATATTACATCGAATAGATCTCCAAGAACTTTGAGGAGAACTTTGTATTGAGAATCAAAGAGAGAGAAGAAACCATCTAGCTAATAACTATGGACCCCAAGGTCTATGGTAAACTACTCACGCTTCATCAGAGAGGTAATGGTGTTGATGTATAAGCCCTCCATGATCGAATCCCCCTCCGGTAGGATGCCGAAAAAGGCCCCAAGATGGGATCTCACGGGTACAGAAGGTTGCGGTGTTGGAAAATTGGTTTCGTGGCTCCCCCTAATGTTTTTAGGGTATAAGAGTATAGATAGGCGAAAGAACTAGGTTGGTGGAGCTACGAGGGGCCCATGAGGGTGGGGCGCGCCTACCCCCCCC
>NC_041385.1:205828595-205920996 GCF_002162155.2 Triticum dicoccoides
CTCCTCGTTACGTCTCTGACTTCATCTCCAAGTCTTATGGTTTGCTTTCGGTCCAAGAAAGATCATCGCGAAGGTTTCATTCCATTTGGTCTCCATTTGGTATTCCTTTTCTACAGAACTCTAAAATAGGCACACACAAAAATAGAAACTGGCACTAGGCCTTCATGTCAGTGTACGAAAGTATGGGTACTTCTGTCCCCCTTACTTGTGCATGGACGGTCGGATCCACCCCTGCAGCAGGGCTTGGTAAAGCAGAGAAGGATGGTGAGAAGCAAGACGAAACACGGAGGCCGCCAAGACAGACACTCAAGGCAACGGGCAGCAAGAGGCAAGCAGGGCCACGCCCGGCAACAAGCCTTGTCGAGGCAACCTGTGAAGCCCCGGGCAAGCTCCTTGCCGGGGCAGCATGCGAAGAGACCAGCAGGGCCACCACCCTTGGGGCTGAGAGCTCTGACACCATCGACAACGTTAAGACCAAGATCTGGAGAGCACATGCCTGGTAGCATGCATCCCCTCACGAATATTGGCAACCCACGAGTCCACGTGGGATCAGAAGACAAAGGCCCCCAGCAAGACCCTTGCCGGGAATGACTCCAAGGCCCCCGGCAAGCCTTGCCGGGGACGATCGCTGGGCTGCAGCCAGGCCCGCGCCCGGCAAGGTTTCGCCACCTCACCACCACTCCAGCACAACGATAAGCATGCCATCTAAGTAGGTGCCTGCGTGGCGGCATGCAGATCTTCGTGGAAGCCTACCACTTCGCCAACACAGCAGCTGGTTGGCCAGCGTGGTGCTGCATGCCTTGTCGGCCTGGACGCTTGGCATGGCGACGAGGAGCGGTGAAGGATGGGATGGCCTCTGTTACCATCCCTAATAAAGCAAGGGGACACGTAGGGAACGCATTAAATGCGCTTGTCCTATGTTGCTCGAGCGATAAGCTCGTACTGCTGTAGCTTGCCACCTTTTGTGTGCCACTGTGGCAACCGCTTTGTGTATAAAAGGAGGCCTGAGGCGCACAGAGAGAGGATTCGGACTTTTGGACAAAGCACGCATCATAGCTAGTTCAAAAGCACAAGAAAACAAATATAACTAGACAAAGCATGACTAGGGTATTACTCATCTTCGCGGCCCGAACCTGGATAAAAATCCTCTATGTGCTAATGGCTCGACCTGCTCTTCGTGCAACTAATCCCCCGCTGAACGTAGAAGGGATCCTTGTGACCCCATAGGTGACCGGTTTCCCTAACATCTTTGGCGTGCCAGGTAGGGGTGGCTAGTTGTGAGAATCTGGTAAGAAGTTAGTACAGTAGCTCCCTCATCGCTATGGCTCTAAAGAAGAAGACGACCGCGGCGGTCGGCCCGTCGGGGCCGCTCCGCCCGCACCCGTGCGAGCAGGCAACAGGGCGGGCGCTAGCGGTGGAGGAGATCGAGATTGTCCACACCATCTGAATACAAGAAGCCAGGCCATCGGCGTCCTCCACAACGGCGATGGAGGTCGGCGCGCCGCCGCGCCAAAGGGTGGAGTTTTGCCACCTGCAGGTGGTGCGGGGACCTCCAAGGGCGGAAGATCAACCTCGCCAACGTGCGTGTCGCGGTCTCCTCAGCTCGTGCACGACGAACCGTGCCGCCATGTTGAGGACCCCGGACGTCGCCACGGCAAGAGCCCTCAGCGTCACTCTCAAGACCCGCAGGGCCAACATGCACATCATGGTGCAGGCGAAAAGAGCGCGCGGCCGCGAAATCGAGATGGGACTCCTTCTAACATCGTTATAAGTACGAGTTCCTCCCGTTCCTCGCGCCGATCGCTGCCACCCACGCGAGCGGAAGCGCTGTCCCGAGCACACTGCTCCTCGACTTTCCTCCTGCCTTGGAGAAGCAAGAAGAGTGGAGGGCTGCTATCCAAAGCCTTATTGGCCATGCCAACAGAGATGGCCATCGGGGAGCAAGCCCCTCACGGCACCGAAATGACGAGTCGACGCGTGCAGGCAGTGGAAGGGTCAAGGGCACCGCAACCATGGTTGAGGGAGTCCTGGACTAGGGGGTGTCCGGACAGCCGGACTATCATCGTCCACCGGACTCCAAGACTACGAAGATACAAGATTGAAGACTCCGTCCCGTGTCCGGATGGGACTTTCCTTGGCGTGGAAGGCAAGCTTGGCGATACGGATATGTAGATCTCCTACCATTGTAACCGACTCTGTGTAACCCTAGCCTTCTTCGGTGTCTATATAAACCAGAGGGCTTTAGTCCGTAGGACATAATATACATTACAACAATCATACCATAGGCTAGCTTAAGGGTTTAGCCTCCTTGATCTCGTGGTAGATCCACTCTTGTACTACCCATATCATCAATATTAATCAAGCAGGACGTAGGGTTTTACCTCCATCAAGAGGGCCCGAACCTGGGTAAAACATCGTGTCCCTTGTCTCCTGTTACCATCCGCCTAGACGCACAGTTCGGGACCCCCTACCCGAGATCCGCCGGTTTTGACACCGACATTGGTGCTTTCATTGAGAGTTCCTCTGTGTCGTCACCGATAGGAAGGATGCCTCCACCCGTCTTCAATGACGGTATTTTCGCCAAAGGGGCCTTGGCCGTCGGCCAAACTATCCGGCTAGGTGGTTTTCTTATGACCGCCTGTCCGGCCACTGCTTCGACAATGACTTCTCAAGTCGTCAAAGGCAATCTCCATGTCATCTCGGAATTCGCCGAGCGGCTGGATCCGATAGAGCTCTCGTCTATCAACGAACTCTTGGATCGCATCGCCGCCCTGGGAGTCGCTACGGACTATAATCATATTGGGCTTAAAACCGATCTGAGAGAGATTAACTCTCCCCAGGTCACCCACCACGTCGCAGTGGTAGAGGAACAATGCGGCGATTTCCTCCTGTATTAAAATCTAGACATGTCCGGGCTCCCGAACCCTCCAAGCCGGATTTCCACGGAGGAACGGACTTCGATCGAGCACTAAACCTAAAGTCAGGCATCGGACCGGACTCGTTGGACAACGTCCAGCAATCCAAGCTTCCAAAATTGGAAACTTCACGGCCTTTAAGCCCCGAGATGGGTAGGGATCCGGATTTTATTCCACCCACCCGCCCAGACATATGCGATCTATCTCTAATACGGCAAGAGCCCGCTGAAACAGTACATCACTACTGGGCTAGATTCCTCCTGGTTATGGACAGGATAAAGGACTGCCGAGAGGAAAAAATAATTTCAATCTTTTGCAATAATTGCACGGACAAGGGAATATTGAACGCCATCGGCCGTCGTAAAATCACATGCTTCACCGATCTGGCGTCCATAGTACGAAAGTACTGTGCGATAGGGAGTTTCTGGAAAACCGAAAACCAGTTTTGGGACAATCCGGCCCCGAATACAACCTTAGTCTGCAACAAAAGGGTGCATCATACTCAGGCCCCAGATACAAAAACCAAAAAGCAAAAACCCCATAGAGGGCATGGAACCGTACTGGAGGGATGGCTCAGCGGACCCTGTAAGCTTCATAGTACAGAGGGCGCCGTCCCAACACATAGCCTTCAAGCATGTTGGATATTACGGCAGGTGGCCAAAAGTGGCGAGGAGCTTCTAGCCCCGGAAAACCACTCCAACAATACCGGTACGGTATCAACAGTCTTCGAGACCTTCGCATCAAATAGTATGCGAAAACGGACAATCCGCGGCCGCGCCGAAGTCTACCAAGTAGCAAAAGCAAATCCATGGAGCGACACAGCCATCACCTTCAACGCCAGCGACGAACCTAAATTCCGAACAGCCCGAGCACCAGTCGCACTGGTGCTTAGTCCCATAGTGGACGGCTTTCGACTTACAAAGGTCCTCATGGATGGCGGCAGCGGACTAAACCTCATCTATGAGGAAACTCTTCAAAAAATGGAAATAGACTAGAGCCGTATTGAGCGAAGCAGCACAACCTTCAAAGGAATAATCCCTAGCCGGGAAGCGCGCTGCACCGGAAAAATCACACTCGATGTGGTGTTCGGCTCGCCGGACAATTACAGATCCGAAGAAGTCATGTTCCAAGTGGCCCCGTTCAACAGCGGATATCACGCTATATTAGGACGAGAGGCATTCACAATTTTTCAAGTCGTACCCCATTACGGGTACATGAAGCTCAAAATGCCTGGGCCCGGCGGAATAATCACTCTTGCTAGTGATCCGGACATAGCACTCCGCGCCGAAAACAAGACAGCCGCACTAGCCCTGGCGGCACTATCCGAAGCCTTAGCGGCAGAAGAACTCACCACGCTGCGCTCTATGGTGAATAGGGACGATGTGATACTCGATAAAAGATCCAAGTCCACCTCCTTCAAACCAGCAGATGAAATAGTAAAATTCCAGGTCCATCCAAGGGACCCAACAAAGACGGCCTCCATTGGGGCACAATTGAACCCCGAGGTAGACGCCGCACTGCGCGAATTCCTTCAGGAAAATTGGGACATTTTCACCTGGCATCCTTCGGATATGCCCGGAGTCCCACGCAGATTGGCAGAACACAGCCTAAACATCCTAAAAGGATTCAAGCCAGTCAAACAGGCTCTTTGACGATTTTCCGAACCCAAAAGACAGGCAATGGGAGAAGAGCTAGCCAAACTATTGGAAGCCGGATTCATCAGAGATATCAAACATCCGGATTGGCTAGCAAATCTGGTAATGGTACCAAAGAAGGACAAATCCTGGCGCCTATGCGTCGATCTTAAAGACCTCAATAAGGCTTGCCCAAAGGATCCCTTCCCCCTCCCCCGCATCGACCAAATTATCGATGCTACCGCAGGGCACAATTCGTTGTGCTTCCTCGAGCATACTCTGGCTACCATCAAATCAAGATGGCAGAAGCAGACCAAGCTGCAACGGCATTCATCACTCCATACGGACCATTCTGCTTCAACATGATGCCCTTTGGACTTAAAAACGCCGGCGCAACATATCAGCGCATGATTCAAACATGTCTGGCTACCCAGATCGGCAAAACAGTCAAGGCATACGTAGACGACATAGTCGTCAAAACCAAACACATCAAAACTCTAGTAGATGATTTGAGGCTCACATTCGACAACCTCAGAGCATATGACATCAAGCTGAATCCGGAAAAATGCGTTTTCGGCGTACCAGCCGGAAAGCTGCTGGGCTTCATTGTATCCGGTAGAGGAATTGAAGCAAACCCGGCCAAGATCCGAGCTCTGTCACAGTTGGATATTCCAAAAGACCTCAAGCAGATACAAAAATTGACCGGATGCGTGGCAGCTCTAAGCCGTTTTATCTCTCGCTTGGGAGAAAAGGCACTGCCCCTTTATCGCCTCCTGAGGCGCACCGAACACTTCGAGTGGACGGATGCTGCCACTGCCGGACTCAAAGAAATAAAGGCCATATTGGCAACAAATCCGGTCCTAGCCGCGCCAAACCTAGGCGAACCCATGTTGTTATACATTGCAGCAACACATCAAGTTGTAAGCGCGGTACTCGTCGTTGAACGAGAGAGAGAAGGGCATAAATTCCCTCTTCAAAAACCAGTGTACTACGTATCCACTGTGTTAACCCCCTGCAAGTCCCGTTACCCGCACTATCAAAAGATAGCCTATGCGGTGTTCATGGCATCCCGGAAGCTCCGACACTACTTTCAAGAGTGTTCGATAACAGTGGCCTCCGAAGTACCACTCAATGACATTATAAACAACCGCGACGCAACGGGCAGGATTGCAAAATGGGCCATTGAGCTCCTACCATTCGATATAAACTACAAGCCTCGGCGAGCTATAAAGTCACAAGTTTTGGCTGACTTCGTCGCTGAATGGACAGAAGCCGAACTCCCTAAAGAGTACGGCGCATACTCCAATTGGACTATGCACTTCGACGGCTCCAAAATGTTGGCCGGACTGGGGGCTGGCGTCGTCTTGACGTCCCCAACCAGGGACACAGTCCAATACATACTTCAAATAATGTACACGGACTCCAACAACACAGCCGAATACGAGGCCCTCCTACATGGTCTCCGGATGGCAATCTCCATGGGCATTCAGCGCCTAGAGGTGCGCGGGGATTCAAACCTTGCAATATCCCAAATAAACAAAGACTTTGACGCCAAGGATCCGAAAATGGCAGCATATCGCAACGCTGTCCTAAAAATGTCAGCTCGGTTTGAAGGACTTGAATTCCATCACGTAGCCCGATATAATAACCAAGCAGCCGACATACTGGCACGCATCGGTGCAAAATGTGACTCTGTCCCTCCAAATATCTTCCTGGAACGGCTCTTCAAGCCATCCGTACTATGGGAAGGGGAGACCGGAAATGACAAACCGGAAACAACCGCGCCAACCGGCGATTCAGCCGATGACATAACACCTTCAGCCCACGATATAATGGCAGTAATCGCCCCGTGGACAGAACCATTCCTAGCCTACTTGCTTAGGCAGGAACTCCCCGAAGACCAAAATGAGGCCCGCTGCATAGTTCGGTGATCGAAAGCCTACAAGGTCCATGAGGGAGAACTTTATAAGAAAAGTACAACCGGAGTCCTTCAAAGGTGTATCTCCGAAGAGGAAGGGCGAAACCTCCTGGCTGAAATTCATGCCGGACTAGGCGGACACCACGCAGCAGCCCGGGCCCTTGTAGGAAAGGCATTCCGTACAGGATTTTATTGGCCGACGGCCCGGGCAGATGCCCAGGACTTAGTCCAGAGATGCGTCGGTTGTCAGCTCTTTGCTAATCAGAGCCATATGCCACCCACCGCCCTCAAAACTATACCCATTACCTGGCCGTTCGCGGTCTGGGGGCTTGATATGGTTGGACCCCTTAAAGGGGGAACCCACAAGCAAAGGTACCTATTGGTCATGGTGGATAAATTCACCAAATGGATAGAGGCCAAACCGGTCAAAACGGTAGAGTCCGGACCAGTGATAGACTTTATATCCGGGGTCGTACACCATTACGGTGTCCCCCACAGCATCATCACCGACAACGGCACTAACTTCACGGCCGACGAGGTTAAGTCATGGAGCAAAAACATGGGCATTAAGCTCGACTACGCTTCAGTCTATCACCCTCAAACCAACGGTCAAGTGGAACGAGCAAATGGTCTAATAATGAGCGGCATTAAACCCAGACTAGTGCGGTCACTTACAAAATCCGACACGCACTGGTAGAGGAGCTCGACTCCGTACTCTGGGGGCTGCGGACAACGCCCAACCGTACTACCGGATTTACACCATTCTTTATGGTATACGGCGCAGAGGCAGTTTTGCCCTGCGACATCATTCATGACTCACCTCGAGTGCGCATGTACGAAGAACGAGAAGCCGAGCTGGATCGGCAGGACAGCTTGGACGCATTGGAGGAGGAACGTGACGTCGCCAAGGCTTGTTCCGCATTTTATCAGCAGCAGGCTCGAAGATATCAAAGCAGAGAAGTACGGGCCAAGACTTACAATGTTGGCGAACTAGTTCTACGCCTGCCGGACAAGAAAAAGGACAAGCTCAAGCCCAAATGGGAGGGCCCCTTCATCATCGAACAAGTCCTGACCGGCGGGGCGTACCGTCTACGAAATGCGTCGGACAACCGACTCAAGCCGAACCCATGGAACACAGCCCGCCTCCGAAGATTTTACGCCTAGTGCCGGACTAAGGGTTCGTCCCCTCCCCCCGTTCAAATTTTTATACTGCAGCTGTCCTTTGTTTCCCTTTCTTTTCTTAACCCTTCTACTAAAAGGTCCCCAAGGGCCTACTTGCATACACTTGATGTGCTATCTGCACTCATTATACCTGGGGGTTTCTTTTCCAGAAGCTCAACTATAAGGGCTTCATGACCCAACACATGTGTCATGCTTCCACATGCACCTTTTACTCACCATTATATGCATCGATATGACTTAAGTTTTGGCCAAGCTGCGTTGCCTGGCTCCTGTGCTTACCCCTATGTTCCCGATTGTTCGGCTAGGAGGTAAAGGGAGCACCTCTGTGATTGTTACTGCCAGGTCAGCCGGATGTGTACCTCAGACTGGGTGAAGCCGAAAGCTAGCATTCTTAAGGGAATATTCGGTCGGTGACTTGAAAGATGACTTTTCACCTACTTGTTTATCTGCCCCCAGATGCTTTTCTGCTTTTTTCGCAGTCCGGACATGCACTTTAGGGCATGCCTCCCAGGGAAAGGAACCCTTAACGGAACTATTCTCCCTGGAAGATGTTTCTTACTAACCATGTAATATAACATAACTAGTTGGGCACTTGTCTGATAAAGCACGAATGACCCCTACGCCTGGTCTCCATGCATACCCCGGTTGTTTCTTAACCAAAAAGGTATTCGGACACACTCCGGACTCTAGGGTCCCGAGGTCGAAGCGAAAAGGTCGGCAAAGACAAATGATCTACAATCCGGCTAGAAGGCATTTCACATGTCATTTTAAAATAGATTGTCAAATTTACTGATTGTATTCCTCCTCAATCCCGTCTAACAGGCTGTCTAACTTACAGTCCCGTTGGGAAAATTTAGCAGCCAACTCTACTTGGCTGTATACTAAACTCACAGGGATCTCCTTCCCATCGGGCCCCACCGGTCCAACTTCGGCCATGTGGTTGGGATCCGCCTTCTTGTACCGCGTCTTCACCATGGTCCAAGCCTCCCTGGCACCCTGGCGGCAGGCCGAAATCTTCCATAAACGGAAGCGCTGCCGCACTCCCTAGAGTTTCTTCGCAAGCTCCCCAAGGCCCTCGGGTAGGGAGACGACTGGCCATAATGCCTGGACGACGCCGCTCATCGCCTGCCGAACTCGTTCGAGCAGTTGCAACAGCTCGGGAAGTTGATCACCCGTTGATACGGGCATCTCCTCCGCAGGGTGACCTGTGAGTATACCTACAAGACATATTCAGTCATTTGACTTCCTCGCCGAACTCTTCTTTTCAAAGGAGTTCGCTCAAGCACTTACTATAGATGTCGCGACGAAGCCGCTGATTCTCCTTAACGGAGCCGGACAGCTCGACCCGAACGCCTTTCAGCTCTTCTCCAAGCTGGGCGTGGGCATCTTGAAGCTTGTTCCTTTCCTGTTGTACTCTATTCAGCACCCTCTCGCCGGCCTTCAGCTGGCGCAGCAGTTCCTGCCTGTCCGGATCTTGTCCGGCAGCACCTGCAATGTCATTATTAGACTTGCGCGCACGCCGCACAGCGCTTATATTTAACAAAAAATGTGTTACCAGGAGGGGCCTCTGTGTTTCCTCCTGCGGCAGCAAGTGCGGCCTCAAGTTGGGCCTTGCATTCTTGCAGCTCCTGAGACAGCTGGGCATTCTTCTCGGTAAGAGCCTGCGTTTCAAATGGTCCTTAAATCAGTTAACATAACTACTTTAAGTCTCGGGGGCTACTGGCATATATAACCATTAAATTCCCTTACCCGTATGTCTTTTATATACTGCTCCGTGGCTCTGGTAAAACCATCTTGAGCAGCACGGAGGTGCGCGTCCCCCGCGTTAAAGGCGTTCAGCACCTCAGGGGAAAAGCACGCTTCACGAAATACTGTCCGGCGGCGCCTACGGTTCACGGCGCTCTCCACCTCAGACTTGGTGGCGGACAGTCTGTCGGCATCCTCCGTTGGAGGAGTATCCGGCCCGCGCCTTGCGCTTGTCTCCCCCTCTAGACCGGGCGCTGGAGCCTGGCCGGTACAGGTCAGATCGGCAACCTCTACGCCCGCAGTCCGGCGAGCGTTTTTTCTCCTACAAAGATCATGAGCACTCAGACGCTCCCTAGGAACGTTGCTCTGAATATTTAAATACAAACTATACCTTTGCGGCGATGTTCCAGTCCGTGCCGCGCTCCTTTTCCGCCTGCTGGTCCGGACTGGCCTTTGTTGGTCAGCCACCGCGGGCTTGGCTTCCCGCCTTGAAGGCACTTCCTGTAAAGCACCATTGTTCGCGAAGGTCAGAAATGGGCAAGGAAGAGATAATGGTGTCCGGACCTCGGTCACAATCACCTGGGAAGCCAGATATAATCCGGGGTAGTCCGCCGTAATGGCGACTAAAGCGTTATCCATGCTGAGCTGGTGGAAAACCCCGTCGATCAGCTCCACCTTGATATCCGGATCCTCTTTGGAGGCCGGATCCTGGGATCTCTCTGGATCCTCGGGTTGCGGAGCTGGACTTACCATGTCATCCACAATCCGGTGCAGTTCCTGCGCCGAAGACATAATGTAAAAAGCTTAGACTTTGAAAGCATGGGTTGAGCCCTTAAAAGTGTTCGCTTACCCAGCCCCGAGGGTTATTCATGGAAAACCCATTCAAGGGGTTCATTCGAAGGAAGTCCTCCTTCTCCCCCTTGTACAGGCCGGACAGGATCTGCACCAGATCCTCGGTCGAATCTGGCCCTTTGCGGCCATGGCGGGTGGCATCGTCTTCCCCGTTGAAATCCCACATGGGTTGGCCCCTGTATTGCAATGGTTGTACCCCCCGCATGACGCATGTTGCCATGACTCCAATCATGGTCAACCCGGAATGGGCCAGTAATCTTATTCGGCCCATCAGGTAATGGACGCTCCTGTCTTCCTCCAATTGGGGGCTCCGCAGCCAGCTAAGGCGTTTCTTCAGAGGAGCAGCACTAAACTCCGGGAGGCCGACCCGGACTGGGTCCGGCAGAGGAGCATCTTCTATGTAAAACCATTCCGAAGGCCAGTCTTCGGACGCCTTCTTCGGGGTACCGGATGGATATCCGGTCCCGGCAATGCGCCATACTTTGGCGCCGCCCACTTGATATATAGATCCCTCGTGAGAACGGGGTACGAGGCAGAACAACCTCTTCCACAGTGCAAAATGGGGCTCGATGCCCAGGAATAGCTCGCAAAGAGCTACGTAACCCGCGATATGCAGGACAGAGGCTGGTGTAAGGTGATGGAGCTGGAGTCCGTAGAACTCCAGGAGCCCGCGGAGAAATGGATGTATCGGAAATCCGAGTCCCCTTATCAGATAAGGGACGAAGCATACCCGCTCCCCTTTGTTGGGACTTGGGGTAGCCTCTGCTTGCTTCCCACCTTGGTAGGTGGCCAGCCCGGCTCGAACCGGGACCATGAAGGCCGGAGGGAGATATCCCCCCGCTTGGAGCTTCACTAGCTCGTTGTGTGGAACAGAGCACCTCGTCCAATCTCCTGGCGGTGGGCTGGGAGCGCGAGAAGAGGAGCCGCATCAACGGTCCATGATGGAATGGATTTTTGGGTCAAAGGCGCTCCGATGAGTATTCGCGGAAGGAAGATGGTGTGATTTGGATCTGGATTTTTGCCTCTTTTTGTAGGAGGATGACTTGCACGACTAGGGGGTGAAACATAAAAGACACCCTGGCTTTTCGCATTCGTGCGACGCGTGGAGGAAGGCCATTATGGGGCGTAGAAGCCAAGAAGCACAGCATTTATGAGGAAGCCGGACACTGTTCGGCAGGTACATGGAACTTAAAGGGAGAACCCGTCTTGCAACGCCGAAGACTATATACGCGTCGGACTTATCGTCATTGAAGCCTGGTTCAGGGGCTACTGAGGGAGTCCTGGACTAGGGGGTGTCCGGACAGCCGGACTATCATCATCCACCGGACTCCAAGACTACGAAGATACAAGATTGAAGACTCCGTCCCGTGTCCGGATGGGACTTTCCTTGGCGTGGAAGGCAAGCTTGGCGATACGGATATGTAGATCTCCTACCATTGTAACCGACTCTGTGTAACCCTAGCCTTCTCCAGTGTCTATATAAACCGGAGGGCTTTAGTCCGTAGGACATAATATACATTACAACAATCATACCATAGGCTAGCTTTAGGGTTTAGCCTCCTTGATCTCGTGGTAGATTAACTCTTGTACTACCCATATCATCAATATTAATCAAGCAGGACGTAGGGTTTTACCTCCATCAAGAGGGCCCGAACCTGGGTAAAACATCATGTCCCTTGTCTCCTGTTACCATCCGCCTAGACGCACAGTTCGGGACCCCCTACCCGAGATCCGCCGGTTTTGACACCGACAACAGTGCACTCCCCTCCGCCACGGTCGGCCCGTCGGGGCGACACCCGGGACAACGAGTCCACGGCATCATCAGACCCACGGACGCGCCGTGACCAACGCCAAGTTCTTCAAGAGCGCCTCAAGGAGGACGCCCGGACTACTACCGAGCGGCAACGGGAAGCACGTCACCAGTCCGATAGGCGTGCTGGGCCCACTTAGTACAGGCCTTCGCCGGGGGATGCTAGCGACTTGCCATATGCAATCACTTCTCCAGCATTCACCCGCGAGCTATGGCAGTTCCAGTGGCCCAACACCCGCACGTTCAAACCAGAGGTCCCAGAGAAGTACGACGGCAAGAATTACCTGTCTAAGTTCTTGAGCGTTTACACTATTGCGATGCAAGCTGCCGGGGAACGAGAAGACAAGATACTTGCCAACTATTTCCCTTTGGCACTTAAGCCCAAGGTCAGGTCATGGTTGATGCATCTGCCGATAGATTCCGTTGCCTCTTGGTCCGACTTGTGCCACGAGATTGTGGTGCCTTCATAGGAGGCCACGTAGCTCCTGGGCAGGCAAGTAACTTGCACGTGATCCCTCAGAAAAATAGCGAATCCTTCCGCAAGTACATACAGAGGTTCAGCCGTGTACAGTACAACATCCCCGATGTTCATCCCGCCGTCGTTACCAGCGCGTTCCACCAGAACATGCGCAATCGAAAGATGTGTGAAGAGTTGGCCATGAACAAGGTTGCAGATGTTGCCAAACTGTACGTTCTGGCTGACAGATGTGCCCGAGCGGAGGAAGGGAAGAAGTACCCCAGCGAAGACGCCGATGTGGGAAGTGACTCAGAGGACCAAGACGTTGTCGCCCCAGCGAAGAAAGGCCGGCGCCGTAATAGGAAGCGCAAGGGCAAGACCGTGCTTGCCGTCAAGGAATCCGGTGACCCCGACACCGCCAAGTAGGCCAAGGTTGACGACCCAGGCAAGGAGATTGCTGGGTGCGACGCCTGCTGGGCCTTGGCGGTTGCCGGCAAGACAGAGGGCTCCAACAAGCAATACTGCAAGATTCACCACACCAAGGGCCACGACCTCCAGAACTGCCGCCAAGTGGAGCTACTGATGGAGAAGCAAAGGGCCGACTACGAGAGGCGAGACAAGGAGAAGGGTCAATGAAGCGCTGAAGGCTCCGAAAAGAAGCGCGGCGGCCAAGGAGGATGCGGCGGCTAGGAAAAGCAACAAGAGAGGCATGCCCGAGGCCGCGACAAGAAAGAGGAGGATGACAATCATGATGACAATGACGAATCCACCGAGCATGAGTTTCAGAAGGCGACAGAGGTCATTTGCATCGACGAGGTGCTTTGCTGCATTCTTCCCACCGCCAACTGAAATAGTGGGCACATGAGATTAATGCAATGGAACCAATGGTCGATGCCCAGAAGCCATTGAGGTAGTCCCACACGCCTATCATTTTAGACGCCGAGGATCACCCTGATCGCACCACTGCGGTCTGGTGTTTGCCATTGTTGGTATCCCCAACAATGCGCAACCTCAAGGTGACGAAGATGTTAGTTGATGATGGGGCCGGCCTTAACTTGATCGCACCCAACATGGTCAAGAGGCTGAAGATCCCCGATGAGGACCTCGAGGAGACGAGCACGTTCCAAGGGATCAATCTGGGGAGGAGTCAGCCCAAGGGAAAAGTCACGCTGCTAGTTACTTTTGGTGGCAACCTCAACTACAGGACGGAGATGATCGTTTTCGATGTCGCTGAGATCCCATTCCCATACAACAGGATCCTTGGCCGCCCCGCGCTAGCCAAGTTTATGGCGGCGATGCACTACACATACAACAAGTTGAAGATCCCAGGCCTGATGAGCATCATCACCGTCAGCTGCGATAGGAAGGATTCGCTCGTCTGCGCCGATCAGCTCTATCGAGAGGCGGTTGCAGCATCTGCCGCCAAGGCACCTGCTCCTGCCACCAAGGAGAGGTCCAGTAAGGCCTCGACCGCCGGTAGGACTCCTGGCTCCAGCAAGGACACCTGTACCCTCTCCGGCAAACGCGCCTCCTCGGAGTGCTGTGTTTCCGCTGTAGACGTACCAGAGAGCTCTACCGGCAAGAGCAAGTCCAAGGCGGCCCCATCGGAAACCAATAAGGTGTCCGTCAAAGAGGATGGCACGGGCGGAGCTTTTGTCATAAGCTCCACCCTTGATAGCAAATAGGACAGCGCACTCATCGCCTTCCTGCAGGAAAATGTCGACGTGTTTGCATGGCAAGCATCCGACATCCCCGGCGTTCCCAGGGAGGTGATTGAGCACCATCTTGCTGTCTGCCCTCATGCACGTTCCGTCAAGCAGAAGGTCAGAAAGCAAGCTTTGGAGCGACAAGAGTTTATCGTCGAGGAGATCAGGAAGTTGGAGGTGGCAGGTTTGGTCAAGGGAGTTCTCCACCCGACGTGGTTGGCCAATCCGGTCGTAGTACATAAGGCAAATGGGAAGTGGAGGCTATGTATCGACTATACTGATATCAATAAAGCCTATCCAAAGGATCCTTTCCCATTGCCACATATCGATCAGATAGTGAACTCCACTGCTGGGTGCGACCTACTGTCGTTCCTTGATGCTTACTCAGGGTATCATCAGATCTTCATGACGAAGGAAGATGAAGAGAAAACCGCGTTCATCACCCCATGTGGTACGTACTGTTTTGTATGGATGCCTTTCGGGTTGAAGAGTGTTGGTTCAACGTTCGCTCGAGCTGTCCAAATTGGTTTTGAGCCCCAGCTCCATAGAAATCTGGAAGCTTACATGGATGACATAGTGGTCAAAACAAAAGATAGGGCTACACTCGTGTAGGACCTGGAAGAAACCTTTACAAATTTGCGCAAGATTAACCTGAAGCTCAACCCAGAGAAGTGCGTGTTCGGTGTTCCGTCCGGCAAACTTCTTGGGTTCTTTGTGTCTCAACGCAGGATCGAAGCAAATCCCGACAAAATCAAAGCAATTGAGCAAACTGAGGCGCCAAGATGGGTCAAAGTTGTCCGGAGGCTTGCCGGCTGTGTCGCCGCCCTGAGTAGGTTCATCTCTAAATCTGCTGAGCGTGCCCTCCCCTTTTTCAAGATTTTTAAAAGGGCGGGTCCAATGAAATGGACCCCGGAGGCAGAGGCAGCACTGCAAGATTTGAAGAGATACCTCTCCTCTATGCCAGTACTGGTCACACCCAAGCCACAAGAGCCATTGCAGCTATACCTGGCAGTGACAAATCAAGTGGTCAGTGTTGTGCTAGTGGCACACAGGGAAGTTGAGGAAGAGGCGACAACAGTGGCAAGGCCCTTAGGAGATGTGATGGACCCCGCAGGATCCGATCCCGGCGAGGGCGAGCCCCTGGCAGGGTCCGATCCCGGCAAGCGAGGACACCTGGCTGGATCCGATCCCGGCAAAACAGCGTCTGTGCAAAGAAGCAAGGTGAAACAGAAGAAGAAGGTGTTGCAGCACCCAGTCTACTTTGTCAGCTCCCTTTTGGGGGGGGGGGGGCTAGGTCAAGGTACTCTGGGATGCAGAAGTTGCTTTTAGGCCTCCTTATGACCTCAAGAAAGCTGCGTCATTATTATCAAGCACACGAGATCACTGTTGTCACTCGCCTCCCGTTACAACGGATTTTGCACAATCCAGATGCGACGGGGAGGATTGTGGAGTGGGCAGTGGAGCTGTCAAGCTTTGGGCTCATATTTGAAAGTACCTCGACGACCAAGAGCAGAGCATTGGCAGAATTCATAGCAGAATGGACATCTACGCCCGATGAAGAAGTTCAAGAAACCACCCTTCTCGGCAAAGAGGCAAGTAGTCATTGGATTATGTACTTTGATTGAGCCTTCTTGATACAAGGTGCAGGTGCCGGCGTGTTGCTCGTTGTGCCCACCGGAGAATGCCTCAAGTATGTGATCCAGATGCACTTCCCCCGGGAGAGGTCGACAAACAACACCGCCGAATACGAGGGGCTGCTCGCTGGTCTCAGGATCGTGGCTGACCTTGGGATTATGTCAGTGTACAAAAGTATGGGTACTTCTGTACCCCTTACTTCTGCACGGACAGTCGCAGCCTGATATGTCTTTGTCGTATCTACTTTTCCAAACACTTTTGCCCTTGTTTTGGACTCTAACTTGCATGATTTGAATGGAACTAACCCGGACTGACGATGTTTTCAACGGAACTGCCATGGTGTTATTTTTGTGCAGAAATAAAAGTTCTCGGAATGACCTCAAAATCCGTCGCCATCGTTCATTCGGGGCTCCGGATAGGGGGATCCGTCGCCATCGTCATCATCAACCATCCTCCATCACCAGTTTCATGATGCTCACCATCATGCGTGAGCAATTCCATCGTAGGCTTGCTGGACGGTGATGGGTTGGATGAGATTTACCATGTAATCGAGTTAGTTTTGTTAGGGTTTGATCCCTAGTATCCACTATGTTCTGAGATTGATGTTGCTATGACTTTGCTGTGCTTAATGCTTGTCACTAGGGCCCGAGTGCCATAATTTCAGATCTGAACCTATTATGTTTTCATGAATATATGTGAGTTCTTGATCCTATCTTGCAAGTCTATAGTCACCTATTATGTGTTATGATCCGTTAACCCCAAAGTGACAATAATCGGGATACTTACCGGTGATGACCGTAGTTTGAGGAGTTCATGTATTCACTAAGTGTTAATGCTTTGGTCCGGTACTCTATTAAAAGGATGCCTTAATATCCCTTAATTTCCAATACGACCCCGCTGCCACGGGAGGCTAGGACAAAAGATGTCATGCAAGTTCTTTTCCATAAGCATGTATGACTATATTCGGAATACATGCCTACATTACATTGATGAACTGGAGCTAGTTCTTTGTCACCCTATGTCATAACTATTACATGAGGAATTGCATCCGACATAATTATCCATCACTGATCCAATGCCTACGAGCTTTTCACATATTGCTCTTCGCTTAGTTACTTTACCATTGCCACTGTTACAATTACTACAAAACTGCTACTGTTACTTTTGCTACTGTTACTTTTGCGTCCATAGTACTTTTCTACTAAATACTTTGCTGCAGATACTAAGTTATCCAGGTGTGGTTGAATTGGAAACTCAACTGCTAATACTTGAGAATATTATTTGGCCCCCCTTGTGTCAAATCAATAAATTTGGGTTGAATACTCTACCCTCGAAAACTGTTGCGATCCCCTATACTTGTGGGTTATCAAGACTATTTTTTGGCGTTGTTGCTAGGGAGCATAGCTCTATTCTTTGAGTCACTTGGGATTTATATCTGCTGGTCACTATGAGGAACTTGAAAGACGAAAGAAGTAATATTTATCCCTCAACTATGAGGGGAGGTAAGGAACTGCCATCTAGCTCTGCACTTGATTCACCATCTGTTATGAGTAAGCTTGCAACACCTAAACCTGCTTCTGCTATTAATTCTGATACGTCGCATGTTATTGATGATGCCACTTCTGCTATGCATGATACTTATGATGAAACTACTTCTATGCTTGATACTACTGTGCCATTAGGTGAATTTCTTGATGAACAACTTGCTAGGGCTAGAAAGAATGAAACTATTGAAACTGATATTATTGATGAAAGTGATGATAAAGATTCTCCCCCTAAATATGAATTGCATGTTGTGCCTGAGGGTTATGTTATGGATGAAGAAACTGCTAGAGATTTTCTTGCTTGCAATGATAGATCTAATCTTAAGAAGTTATTAGCTAAGCTGAAACAAAAGTCTGAATGCTAGAATGAAATATGACCCTGCTTTTGCTACTTCACCTATCTGTGTCACTGATAAGGATTTTATTTCTCTGTCGATCCTGAGATAATTACTTTGGTTGAATCTGATCCTTTTTATGGCAATAAATCTGAAACTGTTGTGGCAGATCTTACTAAATTGAATGTCATAGCCACCCTATTCACTAATGATGAGAAATCTCACTACTACTATATCCTTAAGATATTTCCGTTCTCATTAAAGGGTGATGCTAAAACATGGTTTAACTCTCTTGATCCTGGTTGTGTGCGTAGTCCCTAGGATATGATTTATTACTTCTCTGCTAAATATTTCCCTGCTCATAAGAAACAAGCTGCTTTAAGGGAAATATATAATTGTGTGCAAATTGAAGAAGAGAGTCTCCCACAAGCTTGGGGAGGCTTCTCCGATTAGTTAATGCTTTGCCTGATCATCCTCTTAAAAAAATGAAATACTTGATATCTTTTATAATGGACAAACTGATGCTTCCAGAGACCACCTACATAGTTGTGTTGGTTGTGTTTTCAGGGAAAGAAGTGTAGATTAAGCTGAATTGCTATTGAATAATATGTTGACTAATGAAAACAATTGGACACTTCCTGAACCAACTCCTAAGAAAACTCCAAAGAAAAGAGGTGTTCTATTTCTCAGTCCAGAAGATATGCAAGAGGCAAAGAAATCTATGAAAGAAAAAGTTATTAAAGTTGAAGATGTTAAGAATTTACCTCCTGTTAAAGAAATACATGGCCTTAATATACCACCTATTGAAGAAATACATGGTCTTGATAACCCGACACAGGTAGTAAAGGTAAATTCTCTCTATAGATATGATAAAGTTGAAATCCCATCTACTAAGTTTGCTAGCCAATGCTTGGATGAATTTGATGACTTTATGGCTAAACAAGAAAACTTCAATGCTTATGTTGGTAGACAATTGAAGAGTAATGCTTATATGATTGGACACTTGAGTGATTATATGTCTAGAGTTAATGGTGAACTTAAAATCATTAGTAAACATGCTTCTATGGTTACCACTCAAGTAGAACAAGTGCTTAAGGCTTAGAATGATTTGCTCAATGAATTAAATAATAATAAACATGACTTTGCTGTTAGAGTAGCAACTAGAACGGGTAAAATGACTAAGGAACCTTTGTATCCTGAGGGCCACCCTAAGAGAATTGACCAAGATTCTCAGAGAAATTATGTTGATGCACCTAGTCCTTTTAAAAAGAAGAAGAAGAAAAATGATAGGACTTTGCATGCTTCTAGTGAACCTGTTATAGACACACCTGAGAATCCCAATGATATTTCTATTTCTGATGCTGAAACACACTCTGGTGATGAACATGAACCTAGTGATAATGTTAATGATAATGTTCATGTTGATGCTCAACCTAGCAATAATAATGATGTAGAGATTGAACCTGCTGTTGATCTTGATAACCCACAATCAAAGAATCAACGTTATGATAAGAGGGACTTTGTTGCTAGAAAGCACGGTAAGAAAAGAGAACCATGGGTTCAGAAAGCCATGGATTTTGAGCGCTTTTCCGAAATGATTAGACCTATCTTTTTGCGTATGTGTTTGACTGATATGTTTAAAGTGAATCCTTATGCTAAGTACATGAAAGATATTATTACAAATAAAAGAAAGATACCAGAAGCTGAAATTTCCACCATGCTTGCTAATTATACTTTTAACGGTGGAATACCAAAGAAACTTGGAGATCCAGGAGTACCAACTATACCATGCTCCATTAAAAGAAACTGTGTTAAAACTACTTTATGTGATCTTGGAGCCGGTGTTAGTGTTATGCCTCTCTCTTTATATCATAGACTTGAATTGAATAAGTTGACACCTACTGAAATATCTTTGCAAATGGCCGATAAATCAACTGCTATACCTGTCGGTATTTTTGAGGATGTGCCTGTTGTGGTTGCAAACTTTACTATCTTAACGGACTTTGTTATTCTTGATATTCCCGAGGATGATAGTATGTCGATTATCCTTGGTAGACCCTTTTTGAATACTGCAGGAGCTGTTATTGATTGCAACAAAGGAAATGTCACTTTTCATGTTAATGGTAATGAGCATACGGTACACTTTCCGAGGAAACAACCTCAAGTTCATAGTATCAATTCTATTGGAAAAATCCCATCGATTATTATTGGAGGTTTTGAATTTCCTGTTCCTACTGTCAAGAAGAAATATGATATTCTTATTATTGGGGATGTACATATCCCCGTTGAGGTAACCTAGTGTCATTTCGAAATTTCTCTGGTTTCATGCGATTCGGAATGAGTTTGTTAACAAGACTTGATCAACCTTGGTAGTGGATTCCTTTTGATGAGTATGACATGGATGAAGTTAGAAGGCACAACCTTCTATACCCTCTTTTTACTTTCTGTTATTTAGAATTAAATAAAGCAAAAATAGTATTTTCTGTCTGTTTTCAGAATTATCCTAGCAATAAAAAATACCCCGAAAATAAAAGTTCTCCAAATGCCTTGAAAATGAAATATGATTTTTTCTAGAATATTTGAGAATATCTGGCACTAAGAACACAGCATGGGGAGCAAGCACCTGGCCATGAGGGTCCAGGGCGCGCCCACCCCCCTGCCTCGTGGGCCCATGTTGGCCCCCCTCCACTTATTCCTGCACCCATACTCTTCTTCTTCCTCCCAAAAAAATCACTATCCAGCTCAAGCACGAGTTCTAGCTCATCTTGCTGCCATTTTCGATCTCCTTGCTCAAAGCTCCATTCACAAAACTGCTTTGTTGGATTGTTCTTTGGTATGTGACTCCTCCAATGGTCCAACTAGTTTCTGTTCTAGTGCTTTATTCATTGCAAATTTTGGCTGCCTAGGTGACCTTGTTCTTGAGCTTGCATGTCAAATTTATTTGGTCCCAAGTAGTTCTAATGCATGATATAGTCTCTAGGCACTTGTAGGAGTAGTTGCTATCAATTTTGTTGAGTTTGGTTCACTTTTGTTTTGAGTTACTAAAATTTTCAGAGAAAGAAATATGTCTAGGAAAATGTACCAAGGTGGTTCTTCAAGGAAGCAAGGACCCAGGCTCGCAATACGTGAGAAGGACGACGAACCACCGAGGGAAGCTTACGTGCGGCCTTGTGAATGGCCGTCGGAGGAGTTTGTGGTCAAAGCAAGCATCAAGGATGAATTTGATGCATATGTGCGTAATGTTGATCTTGAGGACTTCATGCAAGATAAGTGCCCTCAATACTACCATTTAACTGATTCCTTTGTGAGAAGGTTTTAATTTACATCTTCGCGCAATTCTCACAATGTCCTGTTTGATCTTTATGATAAATCTTATACCATGGACTTAGAAGATTTTACTACTGCTTGTAAACTCCCGCAATGGGGTAGTGCTAGTGAACCTCGCAAATCTGAATTTAAAGATTTTCTTGCTAGTATCATTGTGGGGGAATCCAGAGAAATAGCACAAGCTACCATAGGGAGCATTCATTTTCTGGCTATACATTATTTTGCTCTCTTTATAGGTAGATGCATAAATGGTAAGGATGAGGCATGTCACTTGTGTGTTCTTGATCTTAGTGTTCTCAGGAGTGCGGTGTTAGGAGATAAACAATATAACCTGGGGGCCATCGTTGCATGTAGGTTGTATAATAATGGTTTAATTGGAGACTTGTTTGGTGGGATTTATGCAACCCGTGTAGCTAATTTTCTTGAGATACCCATACATGAAGGGGATATGGAGTTGCCTCTTGCTTATTTAGATTATAATGCCATGGTTAATCATCAGTTTCTTGAGAGGAATGAGTGAGTCCTCCAGTATCAACTAATCTTTGACAGACATCGCGTTGTCCATATTACTCTCCCTGCTCCTGCTTTCTTTGACTATCAGGCAAAAAGAAGATATGTTATAACCAGGGAGGAGGCGAAAGAGTATGAGAGGAGGACGGAGGCAGCTCGCCTCCAAGCTGTGGCTCTTGAGGCAGTAGTTGCTGCATCTCAGTTGACCCCAGTTACAACTTCGGATATCCGCCAGGCCATCCATGGGCATAGACCAACTTAGGCCAAAAGCCTAAGCTTGGGGGAGTACGTATTTCTCACCGACATTACATTCATGTTCACACACTCATTCCAGTTATAGGTGCTCATATGTTTTCATTGTACTATCCATGCTAGTTTATTTCCCTTTTTGCTTTCTTATTATGTGTTTGATAAACTTTAAGAAAAAACAAAAATTTAGTTGTAACTTTTAGCTAGTTTACTTTCCATGCTATAGTAGTAGTAATTAAAAGAAAACCCAAAAGGATTTCTCGTTCTTCTTTTGCTTGTTGGGAGCTTTCCCGTGTAAATAGTTTTATTTCTTTTCTTTTCTTTTCTTTGGGGGTCGAGAGGAGAAGACCATGATGAAAATGTTGAGTGGCTCTCATATGCATTATTGTTGATTTAACCAAGAGCCCATATTACTTTGTCTTCTCCCTTGAATTGAATGCTTGCAGATTTCAGCTTAGTCCAATGCACGTGCACTATTATTATTATCCACACCGTTCGGTCGTGCACGTGGAAGGCAATAACGAAGATATATGATGGACTGATTGAGATGAGAGAAGCTGGTATGAACTCGACCTATCTTGCTTTTGTAAATATGATTAGTTCATCATTCCTGAATCAACCTATTATGAATAAACATGTTTGCAATGACAATTAGAGATTATAGTTGCTTATGCCATGCTTAATTATCTAGGAGTTTATAATGGTTTACCTTGCGTGCCAACATGCTATTAAAATGGTTATGATGTGGTATGATAGGGTGGTATCCTCCTTTGAATGATTCGAGTGGCTTGACTTGGCACATGTTCACGCACGTAGTTGAAAAATCAACATAGCCTTCACGATATTTATGTTCATGATGGATTATATCCTACTCATGCTTGCACTCAGTGTTGATTAATTTTAATGCATGTTCATGATTGTTGTCGCTCTCTAGTTGGTCGCTTCCCAGTCTCGTCCTAGATTTCACTTGTACTAAGCGGGAATACTGCTTGTGCATCCAAACTCCATAAACCCCAAAGTTATTCCATATGAGTCCACCATACCTTCCTATATGCGGTATCTACCTTTCCGTTCCAAGTAAATATATATGTGCCAAACTCCAAACCTTCAAATGAAATTCTGTTTTGTATGCTCGAACAACTCATGTATCAACTAAGGTTGTCTGTATCTTCCATGCTAGGCGGGTTATTCTCAAGAGGAGTGGACTCCGCTCCTCATTCATGAGAAAATGGCTGGTCACCGGGATGCCCAGTCCCATGCTCTAATCAAATCAAAATAATTGCAAACAAAACTCCCCCAGGATCGTTGTTAGTTGGAGGCACCCGTTGTTTCGGGCAAGCCATGGATTGATGATTGTTGGTGGTGGGGAGTATAAACTTTACCATTCTATTTGGGAACCGCCTATAATGTGTGTAGCATGGAAGCTATCGAGATCTCTCGGTTGTTATGTTGACAATGAAAGTATACCGCTCAAAGTATTATTTATCCCTATTTCAAAATCGAGCTCTGGCACCTCTACAAATCCCTTCTTCCCTGCGAAAGGCCTATCTATTTACTTTTATGTTGAGTCATCACCCTCTTACTAAAAAGCACCCGCTGGAGAGCACCGCTATCATTTGCATGCATTACTATTAATTTATATTGAGTATGACTATGACCGGATCTCTTTTACCATGAATTACAATGTATAGTCAGTCCTTGATCTTCAGAGGTGCTCTGTATTTATGTTTTGCAGTCTCAGAAAGGGCTAGCGAGATACCATCTTGTTATATCATATTATGGTTGTTTTGAGAAAGTGTTGTCATCTCAGATTTATTATTATTGCTCGCTAGTTGGTTGTGCCATTGGTTTGAGTAAACATGAGACCTAATTGCTATTTGTGAATATGGTTAGTTCATAACCTTTGCTGAAAACTTGAATGTTGGCTATACATATTTGCAACAACAAGAGCAAACAGAGTTTGTAAAAGTTTTTCTTTATCACTTTTAGTTTGTCAACTGAATTGCTTGAGGACAAGCAAAGGTTTAAGCTTGGGGGAGTTGATACGTCTCTGTCGTATCTACTTTTCCTTTAAACACTTTTGCCCTTGTTTTGGACTCTAACTTGCATGATTTGAATGGAACTAACCCGGACTGACGCTGTTTTCTGCAGAACTGCCATGGTGTCATTTTAGAAATAAAATTTCTCGGAATGACCTGAAAATTCACGGAGTAACTTTTTGGATTTAATAAAAAATATTGGCAAAAGAATCAACGTCAGGGGGCCCACACCCTGTCCACGAGGGTGGGGGCATGCCCACCCCTAGGGCGCGCCCCCTGTCTCGTGGGCCCCCTGAAGCTCCGCCGACTTCAACTCCAACTCCATATATTCATGTTTGGGGAGAAAGAAATCTTTAGAGAAGGATTCATCGCATTTTACGATACGGAGCCGCCGCCAAGCCCTAAACTCTCTCGGGAGGGCTGATCTGGAGTCCGTTCGGGGCTCTGGAGAGGGGGATCCGTTGCCGTCATCATCATCAACCATCCTAGATCACCAATTTCATGATGTTCACCATCGTGCGTGAGTAATTCCATCGTAGGCTTGCTGGACGGTGATGGGTTGGATGAGATTTACCATGTAATCGAGTTAGTTTTGTTATTTGATCCCTAGTATCCACTATGTTCTGAGATTGATGTTGCTATGACTTTGCTATGCTTAATGCTTGTCACTAGGGCCCGAGTGCCATGATTTCAGATCTGAACCTATTATGTTTTCATGAATATATGTGAGTTCTTGATCCTATCTTGCAAGTCTATAGTCACCTATTATGTGTTATGATCCGTTAACCCCAAAGTGACAATAATCGGGATACTTACCGGTGATGACCGTAGTTTGAGGAGTTCATGTATTCACTAAGTGTTAATGCTTTGGTCCGGTACTCTATTAAAAGGACGCCTTAATATCCCTTAATTTCCAATACGACCCCGCTGCCACGGGAGGCTAGGACAAAAGATGTCATGCAAGTTCTTTTCCATAAGCATGTATGACTATATTCGGAATACATGCCTACATTACATTGATGAACTGGAGCTAGTTCTTTGTCACCCTATGTCATAACTATTACATGAGGAATTGCATCCGACATAATTATCCATCACTGATCCAATGCCTACGAGCTTTTCACATATTGCTCTTCGCTTAGTTACTTTACCATTGCCACTGTTACAATTACTACAAAACTGCTACTGTTACTTTTGCTACTGTTACTTTTGCGTCCATAGTACTTTTCTACTAAATACTTTGCTGCAGATACTAAGTTATCCAGGTGTGGTTGAATTGACAACTCAACTGCTAATACTTGAGAATATTATTTGGCCCCCCTTGTGTCAAATCAATAAATTTGGGTTGAATACTCTACCCTCGAAAACTATTGCGATCCCCTATACTTGTGGGTTATCACAGCCACACCTGCAGCAGGGCTTGGCAAAGCAGAGGAGGACGTCAGAGAGAAAGACAGGTACAAAGAATATCAAGACAGATGCCCAGAGTAGCAAGCAGCAAGAGGCAAGCAGGGCCACACCCGGCAACAAGCCTTGCCGAGGTGACCTGCGAGGCCCCCGGCAAGCTCCTTGTCGGGGCAGCTTGCGACGAAAGCAGCAGGGCCACTACCCTTGGAGTTGAGAGCTCTGACACCATCGACAATGTTAAAGACCAAGATTTGTAGAGCGCATGCCTAATAACATGTAGCCCCTCACAAAGATTGGCAACCCACGAACCCACGTGGGATAAGGAGGCGAAGACCCTCGGCAAGACCCTTGCCGGGCACAACTCCAAGGCCCCCGGCAAGCCTTGCCGGGGACGATCGGTGGGCCGCGGCTTGGCACGCGCTCGGCAAGGTTTTTGCCACTTCACCACCACTCTTGTGCGACGATAGGCTTGCCAGCTAAGCAGGCGCCTACGTGGCGGCATGCAGATCTTCGTGGAAGCCTACCATTTCGCCAACATAGTAGCCAGTTCGCCAGTGTGGTGCTGCATGCCTTGTCGGCCTGAACCGTGGCGAGGCAAGGTGGAGCGGTGAAGGACGGGATGGCCTCTGTTGTCGTCCCCAATAGAGCAAAAGGACACGTAGGCAACGCATTAAATGCACTTATCCTACGTTGATCGAGCGATAAGCTCATACCACGTTAGCTTGCCACCTCCTATGTGCCACTGTGGCAACCCCTTTATGTATAAAAGCAGGCCCGAGGTGCACAGAGAAGGGATTCAGACTTTTGGACAAGGCGCACATCGTAGCTAGTTCAAAAGCTCAAGGACACTCATATAACCAGATAAAGCAGGACTAGGGTATTATGCATCTTCACGGCCCGAACCTCGATAAAAATCCTCTGTGTGCTAACAACTCGACCTGCTCTTCGTGCATCTAATCCCCCGCCGAACGTAGAAGGGATCCTTGTGACCCCATAGGTGATCGGTTTCCCTGACATCTTTGGCGCGCCAGGTAGGGGCAGGTTAGTTGTGAGAATCTGGTATGTGGTTAGTAAAGTGGCTCCTTCGTCACCATGACTCCGAAGAAGAAGGCGAGCGGCGGCACCCATGGTCGCAACGATGATCCGCACAACAGCAAAAAGCTAAGTTAACTCAACTTTGAGTAATTCTTCCTTTTTTATGAGGTTATCCCCCTCGATGGTTTCGGTCCTTGTATGGAGAACCTGCCCACAGAAGGAACCCTACCGCGATTGGCAACGCCCCTGTTCTTTTTTGAGTCCGCTCAATAGCTCGGGTGCTGCGCTATGCTAAGAATGGTGGGGTGCCTTGCCGTAATCGACAGCGCCCCTGTTCTGCCTTGAGTCTGCTTGACAGTCCAGGTGCTACACCAAGAGCGGCCGGGAAGCCTGCTGGCGTCGACACCCTCTGCAGGTTAATAAGGATCCGCCCTTCTAGCACCTACGGCAAGGGGTACACGTGCCGACAGGCCTATCCAACTAAGCGTAGGGTGCCGAAAATACAAGGATGAACTAGAACGGGAAGATAACATGCAATTAGTTCAAAGTACAGCAAATGTTATATTACATCAAAAAATGCCGCAATTCTAACTTAAGATAATCTATCTTGGGTACGAACTCGTAGCAACTACAAGGGACGAAGAAGTTAATCCTGGTGATGGCCCTCCAGCCTCGCGACCTCGTTGACGCAGCTGATATTGGGCTCGATGCGCTCCTCGAGCGCCTGACAGTCGACGTCCTCCGGCAAGCTGTCAAGCGCCTGGGCAAAGTCGACGCTAGGGTTCCAGTGTGCCACCTTGGTGAGCACCTTGATCAAGGCGACCCGGTAACTTCCAGGTAGGCCACCCTGGTGGACTGGAGCAACTTCAGGGCGGCGAGGACGCGCTCAACGAACTTGGACAGCCTGGCGCTCTCGACCACTCTTGACTCGTGGGAGAACCTAAAGTTTGGCATGCCCATGGTAGTTAGCTGCGTGGTAATCTCCTCTGTGACATCCACAAGGTGGCTGGTCCAAAGCTTCATGGTCTCCGAAAGCTCGTTGTGGGAAGAGGCGGCAGTCTTCAGCAGTAGTTGTTCATACGCAAGATCCTTGGCCAGGATCTGCTCGTGGGCTCTGGACTCCAAGAGCATCTTCTCCTGGTTGTCCAGCTTCACCTTCAGATCGTCGATGGACTCATTGGCCTGGGAGAGCAGCTTAGTTTTGTCAGATATGGTGGTCTGCATCCCCGTCAGGTCATCGAGAGTCTTCTCTCTATCGTCCTTGAGCGTGGAGATCTCCTTGGTGAGCTTGGCCAGGTTCGCCTCCATCTTCTCCACCTTGTCGGCCAGCTCAGCCCTGGTGGCCTCCGCCACTTCAGCACGTTCGATGGCCTCCTTCAGCTTGCCGACGTGGCCAATGGCCAGAACATCAAGCGCCTCCTGGTGTTTCTGCGATAGGTCTTGAGTCCGCTGCGCGACGAGCCGCTCGATCTCCTCGTCCTTGGCGTGATGCATGGCGGCAAGCGCCGCTTCGCGAGCGACCAAGTCCTCCTCCTGGACATCGAGTGAGATGCGGTGATGCGTCTGGTCAGACTCGTCCTTGGCAGCCTTGGCCTTTGCCACCTCCTGCGCCTTGTCAAAGTCAGCCTGCTTCAACAGGAGGTCCCGCTGGCGCTCGCTCAGCTGGATTTGGGAGGCCCTCAGATCCTCCCAAGCCTCGTCAAACCAGGCTTTCATCCGAGCGACGTGCTCCTGGAAGTCAGCCTCGGCTTTGTCCACTACCGCCCTTCTAGAGTCCACCTTCTCCTTGCGAGCCCAGTGGAGAGCCTGGAGCTTGTTGAAGTTGGCGCCTATAGCTTGAAGGAGTTGGTCCTCCTGGGAGACGCCACTGTTGATGCTCAGTTCTTCAACAACCTAGAGCCCGGCAGCAGTGAGGATCTCCTCATCAAAGACCACCCCTCGAGTGGTGTTCTGGTACCTGCCTTTCCTGGGATGCTAACGAAGAGGTCATCGCCAACCTTCAAGTACCTGCTCGGGGCTGGGGCTGGGGAGGAGGAGGGTTGGTCATTGACCACCTCCTCCCTAGCAGGATCCTTGGCGGCCTCTCCAGTGGTGGCCTCGCCGGCCTCCCCGACACGCCCCGTGGTGGCCTCCTTAGCAGTAGCCTTGCCGGCCTCTCCGGCGGGCTCCTCAGCCACCTTCTCCCCGGCAGGATCCTAGCCGGCCTCCCTGGTGAGCCCCGTGGCGGCCTCCTCTGTGGGCCCCTTGGCGGCCTCCTCAGCAGCAATGGTGGTGGCCTCGACCTCGGCGTCCCTGCGGTCTCCATGATCACAGTGTCGACATCCGCCCGGTCCGCCAAGGGAGGATCTAGAGCCAAGGAAGGGAGAAAGGCCAAATCGAAATCAGAAAAGTTCAAAACAGAGAGAAGGGAAGAAGTCAAAACGGTAGATAGCAAGGAACAGAAGGCGTGTACTTACCCGCGGCAGGCAGGGAGGATGTGTCCCCCTCCCCGACAACATCTGTTGCCAGGACGGGGTCACCAGTGCATGTGCCCGCCTCCACCTCCTCTGAGCACAAGGGCTCGTCAGTAGGTACCCTTGCCGGGGACGCCCCTCTGGCCGGCGTAGTTGATGGCGGCGGCATGTCAGGGGCGGCCCTTAGGGGCTCCTCCTGCTGCTATTCCCTCCCTGCAGTCTCGGCAAGATCACCAATAAGAAGACATGCTCCAACGCCCGCCAACAAGAGATAAATAGCAAACTTATGTTGGGGACTGGACCGGGGGCTGGACTCCGGACTTGTGAAGATCGTCCCCGGAGCACGAGGGTTGCTTGCCGGGGGCTCAGCAGTCGTCGAGGCCCTGGCCCTTTTCACCCTCTGGGCCAGCGTCTCCGCGTCACTACAAACAAAGTCAGATCAAGATAAAGTGATTCATGAAAGGAGTCGGAGAATAGATGGGGGGAAAGAGTGCATACTCATCCTCCTCTTCTTCTGCCCTCCTCTTCTTCCTCGGGCTAAATGACCCAAGGTCGTATTTGGTCGCTGGGTCGAAGCCCGCCGGGGAAGGGGACGGAGTCCTTACGCGCCCGGCCGCAGGAGAAGCAGCAGCGCACCTGCTCGAAGAGGAAGAAGCGGCGCCACATCTGGTCGAGGAGGAGGCAGCTGCTGCGGCCCTCTTCGCCGCTGCGTCTGCCTCTGCGGCTGCGCGCCTCGTCTGGCACATGGGCTCCGCCTGAGCCCCTTGCCGCTGCGTAGCCTTGCCGGGGCGAACTGGCTCGTTGGAGCCAACCCATCACAAGACGCACCTCTTCTTCGGGCCCGAGGGCTCATCCGTCTCGGACGCCTCCCCGGCCGGCTCTTCGGCCACCTCCGCGGCAGGGGGAGCCCCGGCACCAGCACCACTGGTCTCTCCGGTGGGCCCCACCCACTTGAGGAACCTTTGCTCCTCTTCAGCCTCTCCGGCCTTGTCCTCCACGGTGCCGCAGCTGCCGGCCTTCGCAGCATGGTCTGCCTCCCTTGCCCTGGCGGCAATGTACGGCACCTTTGTGGCGGTGGTGGGGTGGATGAGCTCTGGCTCATCGCGAACGGAGCCCTCCGACAAGTTGTCGAAGAATTGCTGCACCACCTCCGCCTTTGGCTCGGCCCAGGTTGGATCCAGGCCATGGGCGTTGAAGGTGGGCATCGTGGCAATAATCTCGGAACGATGGGAGTTATTGCTCATTAGATGCACCCCCGCCACCAACCTGAATGGGTGGCCAGCCTTGCCAGCCTTTGCGGCCTTGCCGGTTCACTCGGCGTTGCCATCCTCATCCATCTTGAGCTGAAAGAGCCTCTAGCAGACGGATGCATGCTGCATCACGGAGAAGTTGTGCTTTCAGCCAGGATGGAGCCTCATGATGTCTGCTCTGTTCCTAAAATCCCAGGCCGGCCTCCCCTTCTGGTGTAAGGGAGCGATACGGCGATGGATGAAATCATCCCCAACCATCTCCAGCGTGAGGCCGGCAGAAACGAGGCAGAGGATCCTAGTGGTAGCGACCGTGAGCTTCGTATCAATGGGGTCGAAGTCGCTCCAGTCGTCGCCACGGACCGACAGGCTCCGACGGACCTCGCAGAAATGTCGTGGCTCCTTCTCCACAATCCAGCACCACCGGCCCCGCCACTCATCCCACCGCTCTTTCTGGAAGCCTTCCGGGTACGTTCCCTTGCACAGAGGCCTCGTGATCCAAGCGACGGAGCCAGAGATGGCGTTCCCTTGCTGAACTCGAGGGAAGAAATAGTGGCGGAAGAGCACCGTGCTGGGGTAGAACCCGGCGAAGCCCTCGTAGAGATGGGCAAAAAGGGCCCTGCACGCCACTGCGTTCGGCATGAAGTCCAGGAGGTGGAAGCCATAAGTGTGCATGATATTGTTGAAGAAATCAAAAAAGGGGGGCAGAGACCGCAGGAGAAATAGTCGACGAAGAAAGGATAAATATTCGGGCCGGCCTTGGTGAAGGGAGCAGGGATGACCTTGGTGGCGGGATGCCCTATCGTCTCCTTCCCCCACAAGCACAAAAACTTGTCCTTGAGAATGAGCATGTCAATCGCCGGAGGGAAGAGGGCGTGCTCCTTCCGCATCTTCACCAGCTCACTCTCTAGCACCTCCTTCCCCGGGATGGCCTAGGCTGCTTTCTTGCCCTTGCTAGCCTTGGGAGCCATGGCGGCTATGGAGGAGCAAAGGATTGAGAGGCGATGGAGGCGCGATGGCAGCGTGCAGAGGGGCGGAGCTCTGGTTCGGATTTGGGCAAGAAAAGGGGAACGGTGGTTCCGAGATTGGGAGAAGTATAGAAGGTAAATGAGCAGTGCCCCTACGGTTTTTCCTTTTTATGGGGAAGGCACGGGCCAGCTCTTTACCATTTACTGCGGGGTGATGGATGCATGCCACGCCCATCCCACGCACGACCCCCATGTCACGCGCTCGACACGGGTCATGGGGAAGTGCAACTAAAAGAAAAATCGTGGTGGTTCGCCTCTGCCACGCCCGGCCGAGCACTGCTTTCGGCCTGGCCCAACTACGCCTTGCTCTCATGTGTGGCCAGGCCCGGGGGCTCCTGTGGTGTACAAAATTATGGGTACTTCTATACCCTTTACTTGTGCATGGACGGTCGTAGCCACCCTTGCAGCAGGGCTTGGCAAAGCAGAGGAGGACGGCAGAGAGCAAGACAGGTACAAAGAATATCAAGACAGATGCCTAGAGTAGCAAGCAGCGGGAGGCAAGCAGAGCCACACCCAGCAACAAGCCTTGCCGAGGCGACGTGCGAGGCCCTCGGCAAGCTCCTTGTCGGGGCAGCTTGCGAAGAAACTAGGAGGGCCACTACCCTTGGAGTTGAGAGCTTTGACACCATCGACAATGTTAAAGACCAAGATTTGGAGAGCGCATGCCTGATAACATGCAGCCCCTCACAAAGATTGGCAACCCACGAACCCACATGGGACCAGGAGGCGAAGACCCCCCTGCAAGACCCTTGCCGGGGACAACTCCAAGGCCCCGGCAAGCCTTGCCGGGGATGATCGCTGGGCCGCGGCTAGGCCCGCGCTCGGCAAGGTTTTTGTCACTTCACGACCACTCCTGTGCGATGATAGGCTTGCCAGCTAAGCAGGTTCCTGCGTGGCGGTATGTAGATCTTTGTGGAACCCTACCATTTTTTCAACACAGCAGCTGGTTCGCCAGTGTGGCGTTGCATGCCTCGTTGGCCCGGACGCGTGGTGAGGCGAGGAGGAGTGGCGAAGGACGGGATGGCCATAGTTGTCGTCCCCAATAAAACGAAAGGACACGTAGGCAACGCATTAAATGTGCTTGTCCTTTGTTGATCGAGCGATAAGCTCGTACCACTGTAGCTTGCCACCTCCTGTGTGCCACTGTGGCAACCCCTTTGTGTATAAAAGGAGGCCCGAGGAGCACAGAGAGGGGATTCAGACTTTTGGACAAGGCACGCATCATAGCTAGTTCGAAAGCTCAAGGACACTCATATAAACAGATAAAGCAGGACTAGGGTATTACGCACGTTCGCAGCCTGTACCAAGATAAAAATCCTCTATGTGCTAACGACTCGACCTGCTCTTCGTGCAAGTAATCCCTGCCGAACGTAGAAGGGATCCTTGTGAACCCATAGGTGATCGGTTTCCCCGATAGATTAGGAAGCTTATTATCAGAGGAGATTCAAAACTTGTCGCTAGGCAAGTCAACAAGGATTATCAGAGCCCGCTGATGGAGGCTTATGTGGATGAAGTGAGGAAGTTGGAAGAGCGCTTTGACGGTCTACAAGCAGAGCATGTTCCTCGAGCAGAGAACAGCATTGCCGATGACCTGTCGAAGCATGCTGCTCTCAAGCTACCTATGGAACCAGGTACCTTTGTGCTTCAATTAACTCAGCCATCCGTTGAGCCATCGGCAAAGCAGAACAAGCGAAGGAAAGCGGGGCCCGGCAAGTACTTCCCTGTAGAGCTCCCAGGAGCCGTCGACAAGGAAGTTGCCGAGTACCCCAATCTTGTTCAAGAGCAGCAGCCCCGACAGGGGCCCAGGCCCTTGCCGTCGAGGCAGCTGCCCCCACAGCAGAAAGCATGCCTTTGGTCCTTGTCGTCGAGCCCCAGGCTCCGGCACGGGCACAACATATAGTCTGTTTCCTCCAAACGGGGGAGCTCCCCGAGGAGCAGGAAGAGGCAAAGAAAGTAGCCCGCCGGTCTAGCATGTACCAATTTGTGGATGATGCCCTTTACAGAAAAAGGCCAAACAGCATGAAATTGAAGTGTATTCCTCGGGAGGACGGACTGGAGTTGTTGGCAGAGATACACGGAGGCATATGTGGCTCCCACATAGGGTCAAGAGCCCTTGCCGGCAAGGCATTCCGGCAAGGTTTCTTCTGGCCCACTGCCCTCTAGGATGCAATGGCACTGGTAACCAAGTGTGAAGCGTGCTAGTTTCATTCAAAGAAGCTTCACCAACCAGCTCAAGCCCTTCAAACGATCCCTCTCTCCTGGCCATTTACAGTCTGGGGGCTTGACATACTCGGCCCTTTCCCCGCACTGTCGGGGGCTTTGAGTACTTGTACGTCGCGATTGACAAGTTCACAAAGTGGCCGGAAGTGGAGCCAGTGAGGAAGGTGACAACGCAGTCAGTCGTTAAGTTATTCAAGGGACTCGTTTGCCGTTTTGTTGTGCCAAACGGAGTCATCACCGACAACGGCACACAGTTCACGAGCCGCACCTTCATGCAGTATATCTGGGACCTTGGCAGTGAAGTTTTCTTTGCTTCTGTTGCTCACCCAAGGAGCAATGGCCAAGCAGAAAGGGCAAATCCTGAAGTGTTGCGAGGCCTCAAAACAAGAATCTTCGACAAGCTACGCAAGTGTGGAAGGTGCTGGATTGATGAATTGCCAACGATTCTTTGGTCAATCAGAACGACACCAAATCGAGCCACTGGACAGACACCCTTTGCCCTGGTTTACGGGGCAAAAGCACTTCTCCCCACCGAACTCATATACGGGTCACCTCGAGTGCTCGCTTATGATGAGCTTGAGCAAGAGCAGTTGCGCCAAGATGATGCAACGCTCCATAGGAAGATCATCTTCGAGCTGCTGTGCGAGCCGCTCGCTACCAGCAAGCCTTGTGCCGCTATCATAGTCGCGAGGTTCATGTCCGAAGCCTTGAGGAAGGCGACCTTGTTCTTCGGTGCGTTCAGTCTGCCAAGAATTCAAACAAGTTGACGCCAAAGTGGAAAGGCCCCTATCGGGTAATACGAGTCACCAGGCCCGGCGTAGTCCGCCTGGAGACCGAATATAGCATTCCAGTGAGAAACTCCTGGAATATCGAACACCTTCACAAGTTTTACCCATAGGGCGTGGTTGCTAGGAGCTCTAGCATCCACCTTTTGTACTAGCCTTGCCGACAAGGCATGTAACCCTATGTACAGAGCCAGGCGCAGACCCTGCACGCAGCAAGATAGTTTTTAGCATGTACAGTTTCCTGCTAGCGTCCATGTTATATATGTATATGTATGCTTGTGTACTTGTCCAGGATATTGTGCTACCTTAGATTTTAACAGGTGTTGGGAAACCATCGGGGCTCCATGCCCCCGTACTCTCTTCCCTCCCGCCGCAGTGATGACACCCCGGCAAGAGATTGAGAAGACTGCTTGGCGCGGCGTCCCCATCAACAACTTAATCAGATAAAGTTCCTCCCCTGCCCATTCATGTTCATAATTTGTGACTTGCGCATTAGAAATCCTCGCCACTCTGTTTAGACTTGGGTGCTCCCATCCCCGACTCGAACGATGTTTTGGTCGGGGTAGTTGCAGTAACCATGGGCAAAAGAAGAATTTGGCGGGGGGCTGGACCCTGCGCCTGTAACCCGGCAGATGTGATTATCCGGCAGGCACAGGAGCACCGGCAAGGTAGCTTGCCGGAGAGACTCATTTATTTTCATTAAAGGGGCATTTTTCCTCTGCACGAACGTACACGTGCATGAGTTCCCGGCGAAAGCTCATATTTTTCATTAATATGCTGATGCAAGTACAGATATTACAGAACATAAGCATGGGCTCGGTAGAGTACATTTCCTAGAAAGTTAAGATTTGGCAAGTGCCTACAAATTGAGAAAAAGATAAGTGTCCGGTAATCCCCGTTCTTGCCCCATTCCTCTCCAGGCATGGCAGGCTGTGCAAGGTGACGGGCATGGGGGACTGGGCGATGGAGATCTTGACGAGGAAGCCCACCAACCACCATCGCCAGGGACAGCAGGACAAAGCCCCCAACAAGGCGTGTTGCAGGGGGAGGGGCGGGCCAGGCGATGGTGCGGCCACTAGCAGCCAGTATGAATCGGAGTCACCGTCCCCCCGCCCGCTGCCGTCGTCATCACTGGCGCTGTCCTCCTCGCTGCTATCGCTCGAGGAGGAGCTTTCATCGTCAGTGGAGCTCTCCACACAGCACTCTAGGCGAATTCCGGAGTTCCCGAAGACCTTGATGGAGAGCAGGCCGCTCTCCATTAACTTAAAATAGAGAACGTGCCCGTCCTTCAAGCTATGGGCACGTGCAAAAGTTTTTCACCCCTGACAAAGATACATGACGTGAGGGCAGGGAAAGTCGACGTCAGCCCACATGCTGTCATTCCCGCAGTCCCTCATCTGAAGCTTCAAGGCCCGCGGGACCTCCTCCTCCATCACCCGAGCGAACGGAGTCGGAAGCCGGAGGCGACTGTACACATGCTTATACAGACTAATGAAGAACTCATACGGTTGGTCCCCGATGTGGCCGCCCATCAGAGGAGGGGCAGCCGACGGGAGCGCAGCAGGTACACTGCCCCGTCCGCCTCCTCCCCGAGCGCCACGACAACCTCGGCCCCGTCCCCTTCCTCTCCCCCTTGCGGCGAGCTCCGTCGCCAGAGGCTCCAAGGGAGGAGGGACGCGTTATCGAGCAGAAGCCCTCGTCGCCGCCGTCGAGGCGCTAGCGCGCCCTTTCACCATGGTGAATGGGAGGAAGATGGTAAGCAAGAGGGAGAGAAGAGAGCGAGTGAAGAGAGGCACCGTCCCTCTCCTCTTTTATAGAAGAGCAAGGCCGGAGCCTAGCCACCCAGCCCAAGGGGCGGCTGCCCCGCACAGCCAATGCGGCCTATTGAAGCACAAGGAATCAGAACCGGCCCGCACCCCTAATCCACGAACGCTTGATTTTCCGCCTCGACATTAATACCCACGTCCTCCGGACCTCCCTCCTGCCCTTCCCAACGTGTGGAGGGTACATGGTGAAGCAGAAGAGGGCGTAAGGACGGGTGGGATGACGGATTGCCACCCCGTGATCGTGGGGTGCGGCGCCATGCAGGCTGCGACCCGAGTCCACTTAGTAAATGAGTAGTGCCCTGCAAATTCCTTCCTTTTTAATAAGGGAAGCACGGGCTGCCTCTTTGCTATCGACTGCGAGATGATGCGAGCATGCTGAGGCCATCCCACGCACGACCCCCACGTCACACACACGACGCAGGTTGTGGGGAAGCGCAATTGCCAGAAAGATCATGGCGGTTCGCCTCTGCCATGCCCGCCCGTGCACTACTTTGGGCCTGGCCCAACTATGCCTTGCGCTTATGTGTGGCCCAAGCCCGGGGGCTCCTGTGGGTGTACGAAAGTATGGGTACTTCTGTCCCCCTTACTTGTGCATGGACAGTTGCAGCCACCCCTGCAGCAGGGCTTGGTAAAGCAGAGAAGGACGACGGGAAGCAAGACAAAACACGGAGGCCGCCAAGACAGACACTCAAGGCAACGAGCAGCAAGAGGCAAGCAGGGCCACGCCCGGCAACAAGCCTTGCCGAGGCGACCTGTGAAGTCCCCGGCAAGCTCCTTGCCGGGGCAGCTTGCGAAGAGACAAGCAGGGCCACCACCCTTGGGGCTGAGAGCTCTAACAGCATCGACAATGTTAAGACCAAGATCTGGAGAGCACATGCCTGGTAGCATGCATCCCCTCATGAAGATTGGCAACCCACGAGTCCACTGGGATCAGAAGACAAAGGCCTCTGGCAAGACCCTTGCCGGGAACGACTCCAAGGCTTGCTGGGGACAATCGCTAGGCCGCAGCCAGGCCCGCGCCCGGCAATGTTTCGCCACCTCACCACCACTCCAGCGCAACGATAAGCATGCCAGCTAAGCAGGCGCCTGCATGGAGGCATGCAGATCTTCATGGAAGCCTACCACTTCGCCAACACAGCAGCTGGTTGGCCAGCGAGGTGCTGCATGCCTCGTCGGCCCGGACTCGTGGCGTGGCAAGGAGGAGCGGTGAAGGATGGGATGGCCTCTATTGTTGTCCCTAATAAAGCAAGGGGACACGTAGGCAACGCATTAAATGCGCTTGTCCTACATTGCTCGAGCGATAAGCTCGTACCACTGTAGCTTGCCACCTCCTGTGTGCCACTGTGGCAACCCATTTGTGTATAAAAGGAGGCCCGAGGCGCACAGCGAGAGGATTTGGACTTTTGGACAAACCACACATCATAACTAGTTCAAAAGCTCAAGAACACACTTATAACCAGATAAAGCAGTACTAGGGTATTACGCATCTTCGCGGACCGAACCTGGATAAAAATCCTATGTGTGCTAATGGCTCGACCTGCTCTTCGTGCAACTAATCTCCCGCCGAACATAGAAGGGGTCCTTGTGACCCCATAGGTGATCGGTTTCCCTAACACATCGGTTAATAGGTTAGTCCCAAAAATAATATAAAAGAGCATACTAAAGCCCATTAAACATCCAAAATAGATAATATAATAGCATGGAACAATCAAAAATTATAGATATGTTGGAGATGTATCAGCGGGGGTGAAGGTTTTTGTGACGTGGGGATGGCGAGGATTTTTCTTTTTTTCTTTTTCGAATTGGGTGGTGAGGGTTGTGAGGGTTTTCTGTCCCACAAAGAATTTCGAAGGCAGCGGTTTGCTAGAGGCAACCTTGTGTGATTGACGCAACAGGCAAAACGAAAGTCATTGCACACGGTTCCAATTTTGGGAACCGTGTGTGATTGACGTACTACCTCCGTCCTAGTTTATTGGTCCCCTTTGTAATTTGTACCAAATTTTGACCAAATATTTAACTAAGAAATGTTTATGCATGTCACGAAAAATTATATCATTGAATCCTATGTTCAAATACGCATCCAACGATATAATTTTTGCTGACCTGCACTAACATTTTCTCAGTTAAATATTTGGTCAACATTTCACACAAACTATAAAGGGGGCGAATAAACGAGGACGGAGGTAGATTCCATCAACCAAACTAATTGAATCCATATCCCACAGTCAGACATAAGTAAACATAGATTAAACATACTCAGACATAGATAATAAGCATACACCTACACAAGCATAGTTCAACCGTCATTAAGCATGCTCAAGCGTACATAGTTTGATCCCGCATCTCATCTCACATCTCGGCACGATCCTGAAGCTTCCCCAAGTACTCGGCGTACGCGTTGTGCGCCACCCTGCGAGAATACTTCTGCTTGAAAGAGCCAATGCCCGTCCTCTTGCATGCGCCGGAACACTTTGATACGCGTCATGAAGCTTGTGGTAGCAAAATGGGCATCGATAGCCGCCGTCCCAGGTCCTAATACGCCTGTTATGCATTCCCGCATAAAGCTCCCTCAGGATTTGCCTCTTGTACCTCCTCTGGACATCTTCATCCTCGTCGTCCACATCGTGAGACAGCACATATACAAATAGTAAAAAAATGTGGCACCAAATTAATGGTTACAAATTAATCTCTAGCAAACATTTGGCTGTTGCCAAAACTTGGCATCAAATCAATGATTACATGCCGTGAAGTAGGATTAGGAATTTATGGCTATTTATTTATACATATCCAGATATTATGGTTCAATTTCTAAGCACACTCGACTATGTATAGACCAATCTTGAAGAAAATAATGACACAAACATATGTAGGTCATTCAAAATCAATTGTCAAGTCCTCGCTAGGAATTATTAGCATGAACACTAACCCTAGTCGGATTACTAGCAGAAATCATTTCCACAAATGAAACAACTAATCACTTATCACTTGTACCATTCAAACAATCAATACACTACACGGATCTAATGAAACTTACTCAGATTTCATGGATTGGGAGAACATAACCATAGGATTTCTATTCCAAAGGGAGGGCAGGACTAACTAGAGAAACCCTGGGATCTATTTGACACATAAATGGGTATAGATGACTAACCAGTTGTCCGTTGTCGTCAGAGTCGTCGCCATAGTCGTCACCAGAGTTGGTGTGGAACTCCACCTCCGGCTATGGAAGCTCGACGCCGTCGACGATGTCAGAGTGCAGCGATACTTCTCTGGCGGCGACGGCAACCTCTTTATCCATCTCCACGCCGTGCTCCGGTGCTTTAGCAGCCCCGGCGTCGTCACTCCCTCCGATGGGGCGCTTCGGCGGCATACTCATACACTCATGGCTATGATGACTGAGAGCAGCGTCAAGGATGCAAGTGAAGAGAGAGGATTGTTCGTGTGGCGAGGATGGGGGGTGTGGCTGCTCGGGCGCACCATTAATGTGGGAGAGCTCTTAATATGGAGTAGTGGGAGAGAGGCGGGCGGCGGTCAAACCGTTGCCTCCCAGTGAGCCTGCGCACCGGACTGCTGGCATGCCTACCGTCGTTTCACACAGCTACTCGCACGCCTCTCAATGACATTGCAAAGCGAGCACGCCTCCATCAATTCACACACCTGCACGCACACCTCCCGGTCTGCCTGCGTGGTGGACTGCTTGCATGCGTCCCGTCAACTCACGCCTACTCGCACGGCACACGGGTCGTATGGTAACACGTATATAGTTTTTCTATTTGGATGATTAATGATGCCTCTTTATTGCTTAACCGAAGCATGGCATGTATCCATTGTTGGCCTAAGCTCACGGTCCGAATAAATAGTCTATTTGGGATATTGGTTCCCAATTATTAATAATCCCCCGTTTGTAATTAGATAAAGATTACATCAAAACTGGTCTCAAATTTGACCCCAAAAAGTACAATGCAACTTTGTATTGGTGTCCATATGACAACACAATAAGTTTCATGAACTTCAAATAAGTTTGGATGTACTAGAATTTAAAATTCAAGATTCTCATTGTTTGAAATATGTTGCATGGGGAGTAAACATGCACCCAGTGAGACACATGTGTTTTTGCAATCCATTTAGGTGCACTGTCACGTGTGCAGGTAGCTCGAATTTGATTTTTGCACATTATACCGTAGAAAATCATTCAATTAATGTACTAAAATGTCTTAATGATCTCTGATTTTTTTTCGAAATTAAAACGTCCCTCCTTTGGTAAGAAACAAGCTGCAAAATATTTAATGGGTGGCTAGTACAACGACACGTCATGAACCGATCTCACTCTGTGTGGGGAGAGTGTACGATTTTCGACGCACGCGCCACATCAATGCTGTGAAATGGTATTCAAACATGCATGCACGCATCACCTCCATACATATGCATGTAGTGGTTGTCTTCAAACGGTACACTCCCTCGCGTGGTTATCGGCGACAAGCCTATATATTCGTGGGCCCGCATGGACATCCATGATCACCTTGACCGACAACAAGATAGGTTAGTGTCGTGGAATTGTCATGCCAGATGTCCTAGTGAAAGGACTTAGTTGTGGAGCCATCGCAACTACGAAGCTTAAAGGGGTTAATTGGGACAAAGGACACGGGGTTTATACTGGTTCGGCCCCTTATGGTGAAGGTAAAAGCCTATGATCCAGTTTTGAGTGGGATTTCTTATGTCTCAATTACCAGAGAGAGATTCCGCTTGACCTAGTTCTCGATCTGATATTACTTGCCCTGAACTACCGCTGGGTCGTCCCTATATATACAAAGGTCGACGCCCAACGGCTCACAGAGTCCCGGCCGGCTCATAAACAGTGTCCGGCTCGGTCTCTAACTATTCTTGCCTTACAACACAAGGTATGTACATATGGCGGTTTATCTCTACGGGCCTTAAGTCGCCTTTGGGCTTTGGACCCTTAACTGTACTGCTATCTTCAGGCTTTGTCTTGGGCTTCAGGAGTCTTCATAGGTATAACCCGGCCCCAACTAGGCAGGTCATACCTAATAGTTCCCCAACATTAGGCCCGGATTGATTTGAATTGGTTCATGTCAATCTTCAACACTTAAGAAAAAATCTTCTGCTCTTTGCTTGTATACAATTTCCGTAACCCGCCATGACGTCATCCTTTGGATTTGTGGTAACCCGCCATGACGTCATCTGCCATTAATGCATGTTTTGCCCAATATATCTCAACGGATCCTTATCTTAATGACCATCCCGAGAATTGAGGCATCCTTGTAGCTGGATAACCATGTTTTTGGCCTCCTCGTTTTTCGCGCCCACTTATCAGTCTTCCCTTATAAATAGACACGACCAGGTCTTTCCTCATTCTCCCCTTTCCTCATCCTCTTCCTCTCGCAACCCTACTGCCGCTCGAGCTCCGCCGCCACTGCAGAGCACCTCGTCTTCCTCAACCTCGATGGTTGCGTCAACCTGAGTCAATCCAGAGAACGGCGGTGACCCTCTGCAGTAAATCTGCAGCTGTAAGTCTTCTCCTTCCTGCACCTCCGATCTTCATTAGGGTTTGCAAGATCCTTTGTGTTCTTCATTGTTCATCACGGTTTCTTCGTAGTTCTTCCACCGCAGCCTCGTTTGATCCAAAAGTAGTATGGTACTCATGCGGTAGTTGTTTTGCGTCCATTTTTGATACTAGCAGATCCCTTTTTCTGTAAAGAGGCCTCATTAGAACTCACAAACTTCATCTGTACTAGCTTTTTAGGTCAAGAATATTTTCTTTTCGGAACAGCCGTTGATCCAAAATAATAGCTGCACCTGTGAAACTTGTTTGTGTAACACTTAGGCAAAAATCTGTATTTTGTTAGATCCATCTAATCATGGCGAATATTATCACTGGCTTACAACTTGCAATGCTCAATTGATAACTTTAACCACTCATGGAGGTTTAAATAACCTGATCGCTCATGGCGCTCATGGCGGCTTAAATAACTTGACATAATTAGCCATATACCATTAGGCCCCTTTATAAGCCGCCATCTTGAATATGCATTGTAATGTTCTTCTCCGGCTTAAATTTGAACCAGAATTTTTTTACTCTTTCTTAAGCTTTCATCACAATGCCGCCCAAACCACCCACTTCATGCAACTGGGTCAAATCCATCATCACAGACAATACGCTTGATGACTTTGTGAAGACCGGCTATCTGCCGAAGAAGGAAGTTATGTCATATCACGCTCCTATTCCGACGGACGAAAAGCCTCAGCCCAAAGAGGGGGAGGTCATTATCTTCACTGACCATATGAACCGGGGGTTTTCACCACCCGGCTCAAAATTCTTCAGGGACGTCCTGCACTTCTTTGACCTCCGTCCTCAAGACATCGGACCCAATTCTGTGTCTAATATTTGCAATTTTCAAGTGTTCAGTGAGGTATATCTTGGAGAAGAACCCAGCTTATTACTCTTCAGAGAGTTATTCTACTTGAACCGCCAGAACAAATGTGCCAATGGAGCTAGCTTGGAGCTTGGCGGGGTCTCAATCCAACGTCGGAGATACGTCATTTTTCCTTGTGCCAACCCACCAATCATCCCAAAGACGGGAACCAGACATGGTTCTATTGCCAAGACACTTCTCCGGCTGATGAGAACCCTCTGCCTGGCTTTTGTTCTCTGTGCCTTGAGTCCAATCACCCGCTTCCTGACAAGATCACAACCGCTGAACGCCAGACACTCGCCCCCACTATGGCTAAAATTAAAGCTCTTTTGGGGGACGGGCTAAATGGTATTGACTTGGCCCGGGTTTGGCTTGCCTGGTGGATCATTCCATTGAGCCGCCGCCCTGGTCTGATGTGTACCTACACGTGCAAGAAGAATGACCCTCTACGGCACAGCTCTAACGATTTGCCTGACCACGTCATTAATGACATGACAAAATCTCTCCTAAATGAAAGCCTAGCAGATTGTGGCAAGGTGGGCTTAAGCCCCTTCTGCGAAACTAACCCGGCTCCAGCGGTAAGCCGCCCGTCTGAAATAATTACTTTCATCCCTTGATGTTTTATCTATATTCACACTTTTGCTGATTTTCACAGGCTGGTGATAGATTCTGGAAGGCTAAATATGATCACGAAGCTGCGAAGAAAGCCAGGAAGGCCAAGAGAACCGCCAAGAAAGAGGCTGCCAAGAAGAAGGGCAAGAAAGCCACCGCCTCTGACTTGCTTCAGCTAGAAGATACTTCTGAGTCAGAGGTAGCCCTTGACTCTCTTGGATCCTTTTTTAACCACCTTATTGACACTGATTATCAGTAGGAGGACACAGGAAAAAGTCATGGAAAGGATGAAGAGGTAACTATCATTTCCTCCGACTCTGAGCCTTTGCCAAGACAGAAAATCCAAAGAGTAACCCGGAAAGTAAGATTTTCACATCCCTTAGCTTATCAGGATCCTCGATTTCTTTTGAAGCGACAAATTCATGAGAGCTGAAGGCAGACCCGGACCAACAAGGATGCAGAACTCTCCTCTGGCTTACTGAATACACCAAGGAAGCGCCGGAACGAGGTCACGTATGATTTAAATCTATTTTATCCTTTGGCGGGTCTCGCTCGTCAACCACTCAATTCTTCTGACTCAAATTATCAGGAAACTTCACCTTCCTCCGGTGACTCAATGCAGTCCAATTTGCCGGCTTTCAAGACCGCTCCAGGGTAATGATAACTTGCTTATCATGTGTTCATTTCAATTCGTTATATTTGCACTGACCTTTTGATCTTATGCAGCGGAAAAGAAAAGCCCAGTAAAAAGGTGAAGAAGAACAAGTCGGCCGAAGAGCCGATCTTCAAAGAGAAAGAACTTGGAATGGCCGCACCTGAGGCCTCTACTCATGAGCCGCCACCTGAGCCAGCTCATGACACGCCAAAGCCAATTGCTGACCCGCCTGCCGAGCGAGCCGCCGTTGGCTCTGAAAACCCGGAGGTCTCTAGCCCGTCCAGGACAGACGATCCTCAAGACATTGATGTCGAGATCACCAAGACCGGCTACATTGAGCCGGGGAGACCAACTGTGCTGGCCAAATGTTCTACCAAAGAAGAGCACCTGGAACGTCGCAAGGCCAGGTTTGATGTTGTTGATTATACTCACATGAGTATTGGAGAAGTTTTTTCTAGCTATCTGATCCAAGTATACAGCAGCCGTGACGTTGAAATTGATATGGTGAAGCAGATGCACCAGAAGTTTGAGGTACAATCCCTTCTCTGTACTAAATTATCCTTACTATGCCAGCCCCCAAGTCTAGTGCTTATGATGAATATGCTGTAGACTTAGAAACAAACTTATGAGCATTAGTAATATACCTTGATAAAATATGTAAAAATAAATCCGGCTTATTCCGTAGTCCCCAAGGGCCGGCTTATTCATCATGAATGAGTCGGTCCTTCATATACTTGTATAGAAATACTTTACATCAATATGCATTAGCCCCCAAGTGCCAAGTACTCTTGCTTGCAAGGTGCTTGGGACTTACTCCGGTGAACCGCCACGTAGGTAAAATTGTTCGGTAGACATTAGCCCCCAGGTGCCAAGTGTTGTTCCTTGCAAAAGGCTTGGGACTTAATATTGTATGCTAACAGTCATGATTTTGACCCGGTATTTGTACAGGCCACCACCAGTCAACTTGAATCAGAAGTATTTGACTTGAAGAACGCCTGGAAGCACAAGAGACGAAAACCCAAAGAGCCAACTCCAAGTTTGAATTCAGTATATCTAAACAAGAGAATTTGAAAAAAGACTTTGAAATGGAGCAAAAGGCCTGGGCTGATGAAAATATTGCTTTGATCAATCGAGCTGAAAAGGTAGAAGCGGCTCTTAAAGAGGCGACCATCGAATTATCCAGCTTAAAACGCCATGTCTCTCAGATGGTCTCAGCAATCTTTGGTAAGTCGCCCTGCAAGTGTCAAATATTTGAATCTTTCTAGTGATCATATAAATTGTCATTAACTCACCTGACATTGCTATGCAGGCCCCAGGAGTTCAAATCTTAAGCAAGACATGCTGATAAAGCTGAAGGCGGTTTACACGCTGGTGAATCAACTCTACACCGGGTCTCAGCGTGCCTTAGCCATAGTGGCCCTGTCAAATGAAGTGCCCACACTCCTAGTGGATGTGCTAAGGAAACTCTCTGTGTTGCCCCAAGGATTAACTAAGGCGATCGTCTGCAAGAGCCGGAGCCGTGGCTGTCGTAAGCCGGCCAAAAGCCTGGCTTCCAGAATTAGACTCGGCCGACATCGCCATTGGGTATCCAAGCCTCAAGGAGGATGGCTCACCATTTGAACAGGAGGACTTCGCCACTTTGTGAAGGAAATCGCCCTGTGGCTACACTGATTGCTGATGAGGCGGATCTCAGTAGGTACCAGCTGGGTTATGACGTGAAGAACTGGAGGATTCCAATGCCACATTATGAAGTGACCAGCCTGATCCTACCAATCTGTAAGCATACCTTCGCCCCTGATGTTGACCCAGCCAGACTAATTGATGATGAAGCTGAATTTGAAGCTTTGAATGCCATTGCTGGTCATCATCAACCTTCCAGGACAGGGAATAGGGCGAAGAAGCGGAGAGGGCTGACTCGGAAGCTTCAGGTGGACAAGAGAATTAATCCGCCAGGCGGCTCATGTTTATAGCCTGCTGAAAAAACTACTTAATCATTTGGACTCGGGGAGTCATGTAATAGGGTAGAAATGACTTTGCTTTGTCGTGCCATCATGCACGTTTTGGTGCTCAACACTTTTAAGCCGCCATCTCATATTCACCCCTTTTTATACATATCATCTATTGTCTTTATGCGTAAGAAAGTCTTTGACCTGCCCTGCACACATAAATAGATCACAAGAAAACCCTTGGCGGCTTCCTTAGGGAGGGTTATAATATCTTTACATATAACCTCTAATATGGAACAAAGAGTCACAGATAAGCATGTTGTAAAATATAACTTTGAAACACAACTATGATGCCATACCTGTGATCTTGGAACTTATACTGCCGGTTTATGTGACCCAATAGTAAGGGTGATAACCCAATCTTTGTAAATCAACACTTCCAAATATATGATGATTTGTCATATGTAGGCGACTTATCGTCCAAAACCAAGCCGGGTTAAATGTGAACCACACTTATACTTCCTTTGAACAAAAAGGTCTCAAGACAAAACAAAGATTGCTTTCAAACAAAACTTAAGCCAAATAGAAAGAAAAAATCAAGGCTTCTTATTCGAATACGAACAGTAAACCGTTCCAAAGGGGTTAAGCTAGGATTCGAATACGATCATGTAGCCCCCAGTGGCTTTGGCGTTGCACCGATCAAGAGGGTACCGACAGCTATGTTCTCTTTGGTTCGAATACAACCCATGTTTGAACAGGAAGCCCCCTAGTGACCTTGATAGTTTTTTAATGACTCTGATTCGAATACGATCAAAGTCGGACCCAAAAGGGGTTAAGCTATGATTCGAATACGATCAAGAAGCCCCCTAGTGAGTTTGGCAGTGTGCCGATCAAGAGGGTTAAGCTAGATTCGAATATGATCATGAGCCGGGCCAAGAGGGTGAAGCTAGATTCGAATACAATCAGCCCCCAGTTGGTCATTCGAAATGACAATGATGAAGACATATGATCTTTGAAGATGAAAAGGACAGAGGTCCTACTTTATTACTTATCATAATATATACATCGTCAAAATATGTACATCATGAGAGCCGGTGGCTCAAGTGTAGTAAGGCCGAAGATGAGCGATATTCCACGGCCGGCGGGTCTCTTCCTCCGACTTACGTGAGTCTTTGTGCTCTGGAACATCGATAAGGTAGTATGACCCGTTGTTCAAGTTCTTGTTGACCACAAAGGGCCCTTCCCAAGGTGGGGATAATTTGTGTGCATTAGTTTGATCCTGGATGAGCCGAAGCACCAAGTCACCTTCCTGAAAGGTTCTGGATTTAACCCGGCGGCTGTGATAACGGCGTTGGTCCTGTTGGTAAATCACCGAGTAGGTTGCTGCCAGGTCACGCTTTTCATCTAACATGTCAAGTGCATCCTGACGAGCTTGTTCGTTATCAGCTTCAATGGAAGCCTCCACACGGGGCGAGTCATGCCGGATGTCACTAGGTAAAACCGCCTCTGCTCCGTAGACCATGAAGAAAGGCGTGTAACCCATAGACCTCTTGGGGGTAGTATTGATGCTCCATATCACAGAGGGTAATTCCTCAACCCAACAACCCGGTGGCCGTTGCAAAGGAACCAAAAGCCGGGGCTTGATGCCTTTCAAGATTTCCTGATTGGCCCTTTCAGCTTGACCATTGGATTGGGGGTGAGCTACTTATGAAACATCAAGCCGAATATGCTCACGTTGACAAAACTCTTCCATGGCGCCTTTAGACAGATTAGTACCATTGTCAGTTATAATGTTGTGTGGAAAGCCAAAGCGAAATATCACCTTCTTCATGAATTGAACCGCCGTGGCTGCGCCACATTTACTAATTGGCTCTGCCTCAACCCACTTTGTGAACTTGTCAACCACCACCAAGAGGTGGGTCTTTTTATCTTTGGACCTTTTGAAAGGCCCAACCATGTCAAGCCCCCAGACTGCAAACGGCCAAGTAATTGGAATCATCCTCAATTCTTGAGCCGGCACATGAGCACGTCTCGAGAACTTCTGACAACCGTCACATTTACTGACCAGATCCTCCGCGTCAGCGTGAGCCATCAGCCAATAAAAGCCATGACGGAAAGCCTTGGCCACAAGGGACTTTGACCCAGCATGATGGCCACAATCTCCTTCATGAATCTCATGAAGAATTTCTTGACCTTCCTCGGGAGAAACACAATGCTGAAATGCCCTAGTGACACTGTGATGATGCAACTCGCCATTGGCAATTGTCATTGACTTAGACCGCTGGGTTATCTGCCTGGCCAAGGTTTCATCCTCAGGCAACTCACCCCGGGACATGTAAGCCAAGTATGGTACTGTCCAATCTGGGATGACGTGAAGAGCCGCCACCAATTGTGCTTCCGGGTCAGGAACAACCAAGTCTTCCTCTGTAGGTAACTTGACAGAAGGGTTATGCAGAATATCCAATAAAGTATTAGGTGGCACCGGCTTACGCTGAGACCCCAGCCGGCTTAAAGCATTAACCGCCTCGTTCTTTCTGCGATCAATGTGCTCCACTTGGTAACCCTTGAAATGTCCAGCAATGGCATCAACTTTACGGTGATAAGCCGCCATGAGAGGATCCTTGGAATCCCACTTCCCTGAGAATTGTTGAGCCAGCAAATCTGAGTCGCCAAAGAACCTTACCCGGCTTAAACTCATCTCCTTAGCCATCCAAAGACCATGGAGCAAGGCCTCATACTCAGCTGCATTGTTAGTACAGGGAAACATCAACTGTAGCGCATAACAAAAAATTTCACCTCGAGGGGAAGCTAAAACAACTCCAGCCCCCGAGCCCTCCAATTTCCTGGACCCATCAAAGTGAATAGTCCAATATGTGTTGTCTGGCTTCTCTTCAGGCATTGCAGTTCTGTCCAATCGTTGATGAAGCCCACCAGTGCCTGAGACTTGATAGCAGTGTGTGGCACATACTTTAAACCATGAGGCCCAAGTTCAATGGCCCACTTGGCGACTCGTCATGTGGCCTCTCTGTTTTGGATGATATCTCCTAAAGGAGCAGAACTGACCATAGTGATGGGATGACCCAGAAAATATTGCTTAAGCTTCCGGTATGCCGTAAACACCCCATAAACGAGCTTCTGCCAATGCGGATACCATTGCTTGGATTCAATAAGTACCTCCCCGATGTAATAAACTGGCCGTTGAACTGGATGCTCCTTGCCAGCCTCCTTGCGATCCACCACAATGGCTACACTGACGGCACGTGTGTTAGCAGCCACATATAACAATAATGGCTCCTTATCAACGGGAGCAGCAAGGACTGGCGGCTCAGCTAGCTGTCTCTTCAAATCTTCAAAGGCAGCATTAGCAGCATCACTCCAGACGAAGTCATCTGTCTTCTTCATCATCTGATACAGTGGTATGGCCTTCTCACCTAACCGGCTTATGAACCGTCTTAAAGCAGCAATACGACTCGCCAAACGCTGAACATCATTGATACACGCCGGTTTAGCCAAAGAAGTGATTGCCTTGATCTTCTCCGGGTTAGCCTCAATGCCTCTGTTAGAAACCAGAAAACCCAAAAGCTTGCCTGTAGGCACACCAAACACACACTACGCCGGGTTAAGCATCATCTTGTAGACCCAGAGGTTATCGAAGGTCTCCTTCAGATCATCTATCAAGGTCTCCTTCTCTCTGGACTTCACCACAATGTCATCCACATAAGCATGGACATTACGCCCAATCTAATTATGAAGACAGTTCTGCACACACCATTGATAACTCGCCTGGGCACTCTTAAGCCCAAAAGGCATAGGCACATAGCAGAGGTCTCCAAATGGAGTAATAGAAGTCATCTTCCCCTGGTCCTTAACTGCCATCTTGATCTGATGATAACCAGAATAAGCATCCAAAAATCTCAAGCGCTCACAATCCGTCGTAGCATCAATGATCCGATCAATACGAGGGAGAGCAAAGGGATCAGCCGGGCAAGCTTTGTTTAAATCTGTGTAATCCACACACATACGCCAAGTGTCGTTCTTCTTAAGTACCAGCACCGGGTTAGCTAACCACTCCGGATGAAAGACTTCAATAATGAACCCGGCCGCCAAGAGCTGGGCCACTTCCTCACCAATGGCCTTACGCCTCTCTTCATTGAACCGCCGAAGAAAATGCTTGACCGACTTAAATTTTGGATCATATTGAGAGTGTGCTCAGAGAGTTCCCTCAGTACACCCGGCATGTCAGAAGGTTTCCATGCGAAGATGTCCCGATTCTCATGGATGAACTCGATGAGCGTGCTTTCCAATTTGGGATCCAGATTGGCACTGATACTGAACTGCTTAGATGAGTTGCCTAGAACAAAATCAACAAGCTTGGTATCATCCGCCAAATTAAACTTCATTACCGGCTCATGCTCTGTGGTCGGTTTCTTCAAAGATGTCATGTCCGCCGGGTCAACATTGTCCTTGTAGAACTTCAACTCCTCTATTGCACAAACAGATTCAGCGTAAGCAGCATCGCCTTCCTCACATTCCAAGGCTATTTTTCGACTCCCATGCACTGTGATGGTGCCCTTATGACCTAGCATCTTGAGCTGAAATAAACATAACATGATCGTGCCATGAACTTGGCATAAGCCGGCCGTCCAAACAGGGCGTGATATGGGCTCTTGATTTTGACCACCTGATACGTCCATTTTGCATCATGCTTTTATATTGATATTTATTGCATTATGGGCTGTTATTACACGTTATGTCACAATACTTATGGCTATTCTCTCTTATTTTACAAGGTTTATCATGAAGAGGGAGAATGCCGGCAGCTGGAATTCTGGCTGGAAAAGGAGCAAATATTGGAAACCTATTCTGCACACCTCCAAAAGTCCTGAAACTCCACGAAAGTCATTTTTGGAAGTAATAAGAATTATTGAGCAAAGAAAGTACCAGAGGGGGCCCACACCCTGGCCAGGAGGGTGGGAGGCACGCTCACCCCTACTGGGCGCGCCCCCTGTCTCCTGGGCCCCTGGTGGCCCTCCGGTGCCCATCTTCTGCTATATGAAGGCTTTTACCCTGGAAAAAATCATAAGCAAGCTTACGGGACGAAACTCCGCTGCCATGAGGTGGAACCTTGGCAGAACCAATCTAGGGCTTCAGCGGAGCTGTTCTGCCAGGGAAACTTCCCTCCGGGACAGGGAAATCATCACCATCGTCATCACCTATGATCCTCTCATTGGGAGGGGGTCAATCTCCATCAACATCTTCACCAGCACCATCTCCTCTCAAAACCCTAGTTCATCTCTTATATCCAATCTTGTATCAAAACCACAAATTGGTACCTGTGGGTTGCTAGTAGTGTTGATTACTCCTTGTAGTTGATGCTAATTGGTTTACTTGGTGGAAGATCATATGTTCAGATCCTTTATGCATATTATTACTCCTCTGATTATGAACATGAATATGCTTTGTGAGTAGTTACGTTTGTTCATGAGGACATGGGTGAAGTCTTGCTATTAGTAGTCATGTGAATTTGGTATTCGTTCGATATTTTGATGAGATGTATGTTGTCTTTTCCTCTAGTGGTGTTATGTGAACATCGACTACATGACACTTCACCATTATTTGGGCCTAGAGGAAGGCAAGGGGAAGTAATAAGTAGATGATGGGTTGTTAGAGTGACAGAAGCTTAAACCCTAGTTTATGCGTTGCTTCATTAGGGGCTGATATGGATCCATATGTTTAATGTCATGGTTAGGTTTACCTTAATACTTCTTTTGTACTTGCGGACGCTTGCAATAGGGGTTAATCATAAGTGGGATGCTTGTCCAAGTAAGGGCAGTACCCAAGTACCGGTCCACCCACATATCAAATTATCAAAGTACCGAACGCGAATCATATCAATGTGATGAAAACTAGCTTGACGATAATTCCCATGTGTCCTCGGGAGCTCCTTTCTAATTATTAGAGATTGTTCAGGCTTATCCTTTGCTACATAAAGGATTGGGCCACCTTGCTGCACTTTATTTACTTTATTTACTTGTTACTCGTTACTATTTATCTTATCACAAAACTATCTATCACCTACAATTTCAGTGCTTGTAGAGAAAACCTTATCGAAAACCGCTTATCATTTCCTTATGCTCCTCGTTGGGTTCGACACTCTTACTTATTGAAAGGACTATGATAGATCTCCTACACTTGTAGGTCATCAAGACTCTTTTCTGGCGCCGTTGCCAGGGAGTGTAGCGCTTTTGGTGAGTGGAACTTGGTAAGGAAACATTTATATAGTGTGCTGAAATTTTCTGTTACTTGTCACTATGGAAACTAATCCTTTGAGGGGCTTGTTCGGGGTATCTTCATCCTGACCAGAAGAGCAAAGAGTTGCTCCTCAACCTACTGAACTTTATGAAAATATTTACTTTGAGATTCCTTCGGGTATAATAGAGAAACTGCTAGCTAATCCATTTGCAGGAGACAGAACATTGCATCCCGATTTACACCTTCTCTTTGTGGATGAAGTTTGTGGATTATTTAAGCTTGAAGGTATTCCCGATGATGTTGTCAAAAGGAAGGTCTTCCCTTTATCTTTGAAGGGAGGTGCATTGACATGGTATAGGCTATGTGATGATACGAGATCTTGGAATTATAAGCGATTGAAGTTGGAATTTCACGAGAAGTTCTATCCTATGAATCTTGTTCATCATGATCGTAATTACATATATAATTTCTGGCCTCATGAAGGAGAAAGCATCGCTCAAGCTTTGGGGAGGCTTAAGTCAATGTTATATTCATGCCCCAATCATGAGCTCTCTCGGGAAATGATTATACAGAACTTTTATGCTCGGCTTTCTCTTAATAATCGCAACCTGCTCGATACTTCCTGTGCTGGTTCTTATATGCTGAAGACTATTGATTTCAAATGGGACTTATTGGAAAGAATTAAACGCAACTCTGAAGATTGGGGTTCCGACGATGGTAAGGAGTCAGGTATGGCACCTAAGTTCGATTGTGTTAAATCTTTTATGGATACCGATGCTTTTCGTGGATTTAGCGCTAAGTATGGACTTGACTCTGAGATAGTAGCTACTTTCTGTGAATCTTTTGCTACTCATGTTGATCTCCCTAAAGAGAAGTGGTTTAAATATAATCCTCCTGTTGAAGTGAAAGTAGTTGCACCTGGTACAGTTGAAGAAAAGGCTATCACCTATAGTGATCCTATTGTTCCTACTACTTATGTTGAGAAACCTCCCTTTCCTGTTAGGATAAAGGATCATGCTAAAGCTTCGATTGTTGTTCGTAAGAGTAATACTAGGACTTATACACCTCCTGAGCAAATTAATGTTGAACCTAGTATTGTTATGATTAAAGATCTCTTGGATGATGATTTAGATGGGCATGTTATTTATTTCTGTGGTGAAGCTGCTAATATTGCTAGACCAGACACTAAGACATGTAGACCTGTCGTAGGCATGCCTGTTATTTCTGTTAAAATAAGAGATCATTATTATCATGGCTTATGTGATATGGGTGCTAGTGCTAGTGCAATACCTTATACCTTATATCAAGAAATTATGCATGACATTGCACCCACTGAATTAGAAGACATTGATGTTACTATTAAGCTTGCTAATAGGGATACCATTAAACCCTTTGGGATTGTTAGAGATGTTGAAGTTTTGTGTGGGAAGGTTAAATACCCTGCTGATTTTCTTCTTCTTGGCTCCCCACAAGATGATTTTTGTCCCATTATTTTTGGTAGACCCTTCTTGAATACATCTAGTGCTAAGATTGATTGTGAAAAAAATATTGTCACCGTTGGCCTGATGGTATGTCTCATGAGTTTAATTTTGCTAAGTTTCGTAGACAACCTCGTGATAGGAAACCACCTAGTAAGGATGAGATTATTGGTCTTGCTTACATTGCCGTACCTCCTACTGATCCATTAGAACAATATTTTCTAGGCCATGAAAACGATATGTTTATGAAGGAAAGAAGGGAAATAGATGAAGTGTTCCTTAAACAGGAACCTATGCTGAAACATAACCTTCCCGTTGAAATTCTTGGGGATCCTCCTCCACCCAAGGGTGATCCCGTGTTTGAACTCAAACCATTACCTAATAATCTTAAGTATGCTTATCTTGATGAAAAGAAAATATATCATGTTATTATTAGTTCTAACCTTTCAGAGCAAGAAGAAGAAAGATTATAGAAAACTCTGAAGAAGCACCAAGCAGCTATTGGATATACTCTGGATGATCTTAAGGGCGTTAGTCCCACGTTATGCCAACACAAAATTAAATTGGAGGACGATGCCAAACCAGTTAGAGATCCTCAAGGACGACTAAATCCCAAGATGAAGGAAGTGGTAAGAAAGGAGATACTAAAGCTCCTTGAGGCAGGTATTATTTATCCCGTTGTTGATAGTGAATGGGTAAGCCCTGTCCATTGTGTTCCTAAAAAGGGAGGTATTACCGTTGTTCCTAATGATAAAGATGAATTGACCCCGCAAAGAATTATTACAGGTTATAGGATGGTAATTGATTTCGGTAAGTTAAATAAAGCTACTAAGAAAGATCATTACCCTTTACCTTTTATTGATCAAATGATAGAAAGACTATCCAAACACACTCATTTCTGCTTTCTAGATGGTTATTCTGGTTTCTCTCAGATACCTGTGTCAGCGAAGGATCAATCTAAAACTACTTTTACTTGCCATTTTGGTACTTTTGCTTATAGACATATGCCTTTTGGTTTATGTAATGCACCTGCTACCTTTCAAATATGCATGATGGCTATATTCTCTGATTTTTGTGAAAAGATTTGTGAGGTATTCATGGATGATTTCTCCGTTTATGGATCCTCTTTTGATGATTGTTTCAGCAACCTTGATCGAGTTTTGCAGAGATGCGAAGACACTAGTGTCATCCTGAATTGGGAAAAGTGTCACTTTATGGTTAATGAAGGCATTGTCTTGGAGCACAAGATCTCCGAGAGAGGTATTGAAGTTGATAAAGCCAAGGTTGATGCTATTGAAAAGATACCATGTCCCAAGGACATAAAAGGTATAAGAAGTTTCCTTGGTCATGCCGGGTTTTATAGGAGGTTCATTAAGGACTTTTCTAAAATCTCTAGGCCTCTGACTAATTTATTGCAAAAAGATATTCCTTTTGTCTTTGATGATGATTGTGTAGAAGCATTTGAAATACTTAAGAAAGCTTTGATCACTGCACCCATCGTTCAGCCACCTGATTGGAATTTACCTTTCGAAATTATGTGTGATGCTAGTGATTATGTGCTACCTCTTGAGCACTGCGTTGGATTTCCCTGAAGAGGAGAGGATGATGCAGTAAAGTAGCGTAAGTATTTCCCTCAGTTTTTGAGAACCAAGGTATCAATCCAGTAGGAGACCACGCACAAGTCCCTCGTACCTACACAAAACGATAGCAACTCGCAACCAATGCTTAGGGGTTGTCAATCCCTTCACGGTCACTTACGAGAGTGAGATCTGATAGAGATAATATTTTTGGTATTTTTGATAGATAGATGCAAAGTAAAAATAAAGGCAAAGTAAAAACAAAGCAAGTAAATAAAGTGATATAGATTGATATGATGAGAATAGACCTGGGGGCCATAGGTTTCACTAGTGGCTTCTCTCAAGAGCATAAGTATTCTACAGTGGGTGAAAAATTACTGTTGAGCAATTGACAGAATTGAGCATAGTTATGAGTATATCTAGGCAATGATCATGTATATAGGCATCACGTCCAAAACAAGTAGATCGAAATGATTCTGCATCTACTACTATTACTCCACTCATCGACCGCTATCCAGCATGCATCTAGAGTATTAAGTAAAAACAGAGTAACGATGTAAGCAAGATGACATGATGTAGAGGGATAAATTCATGCAATATGATAAAAAAACATCTTGTTATCCTCGATGGCAACAATACAATACGTGCCTTGCAACTCTTTCTATCACTGAGTAAGGACACCGCAAGATTGAACCCAAAGCTAAGCACTTCTCCCATTGCAAGAACTACCAATCTAGTTGGCCAAACCAAAAAGATAATTTGAAGAGACTTGCAAAGATAACTCAATCATACATAAAAGAATTCAGAGAAGAATCAAATATTTTCCATAGATAATACTGGATCATAAACCCACAATTCATTAGTCTCAACAAACACACCGCAAAAAGAAGATTACATCGAATAGATCACCACGAGAGAGGGGAGAACATTGTATTGAGATCCAAAAAGAGAGAAGAAGCCATCTAGCTACTAGCTATGGACCCTAAGGTCTGAAGTAAACTACTCACACTTCATCGGAGGGGCTATGGTGATGATGTAGAAGCCCTCCGTGGTGGATGCCCCCTCCGGCGGAGCTCCTGAATAGGCCCCAAGATGGGATCTCATTGATACAGAAGGTTGTGGCAGTGGAATTAGGTTTTTGGCTCCTGTTTTGATCGTTCGGGGATACATAGGTATGTATAGGAGGAAGGAGTATGTCGGTGGAGCTCCAAGGGGCCCACGAGGTAGGGGGCGCACCCTCCACCCTCGTGACCTCCTCGGAAGCTTCTTGGAGTAGGGTCCAAGTCTCCTAGATCACGTTCGGTTGGAAAATCACGATCCCGAAGGTTTCATTCCGTTTGGACTCCGTTTGATATTCTGTTTCTTCGAAATACTGAAAAAGGCAAAAAACAGCAATTCTGGGCTGGGCCTCCGGTTAATAGGTTAGTCCCAAAAGTAATATAAAAGTGGAAAATAAAGCCCAATATAGTCCAAAACAGTAGATAAAGTAGCATGGAGCAATCAAAAGTTATAGATACGTTGGAGACGTATCAGGCATCCCCAAGCTTAATTCCTGCTCGTTCTCGAGTAAGTAATGTATGTCATGATGATGATGATGGAAGTTGCATGGCAATATATCTCGGAATGGCTATGGAAATGCCATGATAGGTAGGTATGGTGGCTTTTTTGAGGAAGGTATATGGTGGGTGTATGATACCGGTGAAAAGTGCGCGGTATTAGAGAGGCTAGCAAAGGTGGAAAGGTGAGAGTGCGTATAATCCATGAACTCAACATTAGTCAAAAGAACTCATATACTTATTGCAAAAAAATTAGAAGCCATCAAAAAATTCAAGTACTATGTGTATGCTCCTAGGGGGATAGATTGGTAGGAAAAGACCATCGCTCGTCCCCGACCGCCACTCATAAGGATGCACAAGCCAGGTACACTTCATGTTTCAAATTTGTTACACAACTTTACCCATACGTGCATGCTACGGGACTTGCAACTTCAACACAAGTATTTCTCAAATTCACAATTATCAACTAGCACAACTTTGATATTATTACCTCCATATCTCAAAACAATTATCAAGCACCAAACTTATCTTTAGAATTCAATTTACTCAAAAGAAAGTTTCACATGTCTTGAACACTAAGTATATTAACACTAAGCAAATTACCATGCTATCAATGACTCCCAAATTAATCCAAGTGAAGCATGAGAGATCAATAGTTTCTTTAAAACAAATCCACCACCGTGCTCTAAAAGATATAAGTGAAGCACTAGAGCAAAAATATCACGCTCAAAAGATATAAGTGAAGCACTATGAGCAAAACTATCAAGCTCAAAAGATATAAGTGAAGCACATAGAGTATTCTAACAAATTCCAATTCATGTATGGCTCTCTCAAAAGATGTGTACAGCAAGGATGATTGTGGTAGACTAACAAGCAAAGACACAAATAATACAAGACGCTCCAAGAAAAAGACATATCATGTTGGTGAATAAAAATATAGCTCCAAGTAAATTACCGATGGAAGTGGACGAAAGAGGGGATGCCTTCCGGGGCATCCCCAAGCTTTGACTTTTTGGTGTCCTTGGATTATCTTGGGGGTGCCATGGGCATCCCAAAGCTTAGGCTCTTGCCACTTCTTATTCCATAATCCATCAAAAGAATTCACCCAAAACTTGAAAACTTCACAACACAAAACTCAACTGAAATCTCGTGAGCTCCGTTAGAGAAAGAAAACAAAACACTACTTCAAGGTACTTTAATGAACTCATTCTTTATTTATATTGGTGTTAAACCTACTGTATTCCAACTTCCTTATGGTTCATAGACTGAATTACTAGCCATAGATGCATTGAAATAAGCAAACAACACACGAAAAACAGAATCTGTCAAAAACAGAACAGTCTGTAGCAATCTGTAACTAACGCAAACTTCTGGAACTCTAAAAATTCTACCAAAATAGGAAGTCCTGGAAAATTTGTTTATTGATCATCAGCAAAAAGAATCAACGCAAAATCACGTTCCTGTGATTTATCATAACTAAATTCGTGTGTGCAAAGTTTCTGTTTTTTAGCAGAATCAAATCAACTATCATCGTAGGTTATCCTATAGGTCCTACTTGGCACAAACACTAATTAAAACATAAAACCACATCCAAACAGAAGGTAGATGTATTATTTATTCCTAAACAGAATCAAAAACAAAAAACACAAAATAAAATTGGGTTGCCTCCCATAAAGCGCTATCGTTTAACGCCCTTAGCTAGGCATAAAAGCAAGGATAGATCTAGGTATTGCCATCTTTGGTAGGCAATCCATAAGTGGCTCTCATGATAGATTCATATGGTAATTTTATTTTCTTTCTAGGGAAGTGTTCCATACCCTTCTTTAAGGGAAATTGGAATCTAATATTCCCTTCCTTCATATCAATAATTGCACCGATCGTTCTAAGGAAAGGTCTACCAAGAATAATAGGACATGAAGGATTGCAATCTATATCAAGAATGATAAAATCTACGGGCACATAATTCCTATTTGCAACAATAAGAACATCATTAATTCTTCCCATAGGCTTTTTAATAGTGGAATCCGCAAGATGCAAGTTTAGAGAGCAATCATCAAAATCACGGAAATCTAGCAAATCACATAAAGTTTTGGGGATAGTAGAGACACTAGCACCCAAATCACACAAAGCATGAAACTCAAAGTCTTTAATTTTAATTTTAATAGTAGGTTCCCACTCATCATAGAGTTTTCTAGGGATAGAAACTTTCAACTCAAGTTTTTCTTCATAAGATTGCATCAAGGCATCAACAATGTGTTCGGTAAAGGCCTTATTTTGACTATAAGCTTGAGGAGATTCTAGCATGGATTGCAACAAGGAAATACAACCAGTCAAAGAGAAATTTTCATTAAATTCCTTGAGATCCAAAATAGTGGGTTTAGCAACATCACGGTTTTTATTTATTTCAATCCCACTTTCATCAATTTCATCATCAAGATCTAGAAACTCTGAATTCTTAGAATGCCTTCTAGATAAAGGAAGATAATCTTCAGATTCATCAAGATTCATATTGCAAAACAAAGATTTAATGGGGGACACATCAATAACTTTTAGATCTTCATCTTGATTTTCTTAGGGATTGGAAGAACACGCTTTAATAAAAGCATCTTTGGAAGCACGCATCCTAGCGGTTCTTTCCTTGCACTCATCAATGGAAATTCTCATGGCTTTGAGAGACTCATTGATATCATGCTTAGGAGGAATAGATCTAAGCTTTAAATAATCAATTTCAAGAGAAATTCTATCAACGTTCCTAGCCAGATCATCAACTTTAAGCAATTTCTCTTCTAGCAAAGCATTAAAATTCTTTTGTGAATTCATAAACTCTTTAACACTACTCTCAAATTCAGAGGGCATCTTATTAAAATTTCCATAAGAGTTATTGTAGGAATTTCCATAATTGTTAGAAGGATTACTAGGATAAGGCCTAGGATTAAAATTCCCTCTATAAGCGTTGTTTCCAAAACTATTCCTACCAACAAAATTCACATCCATAGATTCATTATTATTCTCAAGAAAAGTAGATAAAGGCATATCATTGGGATCAAGAGGAGTATTTTTAGGAGCAAACATCTTCATAAGTTCATCCATCTTTTCACTCAAAACATTGATTTCTTCTATAGCATGCACTTTTTTACTAGACGATCTTTTGGTGTGCCATTGAGAATAAATAGCCATAATATTATCAAGCAATTTGGTAGCACCCCCTAACGTAATTTCCATAAAAGTGCCTCCCACGGCCGAATCTAAAAGATTTCTAGAAGAAAAATTCAATCCGACATAAAAAATTTGTATGATCATCCATAAATTCAAACCATGAGTAGGGCAATTGCGAAGCATTAATTTCATTCTTTCCCAAGATTGGGCAACATGCTCATGATCAAGTTGTTTAAAATTCATGATATCGTTCCTAAGAGTGATAATCTTAGCGGGAGGAAAATACTTAGAGATAAAAGCATCTTTGCACTTGTTCCAAGAATCAATACTATTTTTAGGCAAAGACGAAAACCAAACTTTAGCACAATCTCTAAGTGAAAACGGAAATAACTTCAATTTGACAATATTGTTATCCGTATCTTTCTTCTTTTGCATATCACACAAATCAACAAAATTGTTTAGATGAGTAGCGGCATCTTCACTAGGAAGGCCGGCGAATTGATCTTTCATAACAAGATTCAGCAAAGCGGTATTGATTTCACAAGACTCATCAATATTAAGAGGAGCAATCGGAGTACTAAGGAAATCATTATTATTGGTATTCGAGAAATCACACAATTTGGTATTATCTTGTGCCATGGCAACAAGTAATCCAGCACACAAGCAAACAGAAAGGCAAAGGGAAAAAGGCAAACGGGAAAGAGAGGAGGAGATTGGGAAAGAGAAGGCAAATAAAACGGCAAGGGTGAAGTGGGGGAGAGGAAAACGAGAGGCAAATGGCAAATAATGTAATGCGAGAGATAGGGATTGCGATGGGTACTTGGTATGGTTGACTTGCTTGCGTGAGCCTCCCCGGCAACGGCGCCAGAAATTCTTCTTGCTACCTCTTGAGCACTGCGTTGGATTTCCCCGAAGAGGAGAGGATGATGCAGTAAAGTAGCGTAAGTATTTCTCTCAGTTTTTGAGAACCAAGGTATCAATCTAGTAGGAGACCACGCACAAGTCCCTCGTACCTACACAAAACGATAGCAACTCGCAACCAACGCTTAGGGGTTGTCAATCCCTTCACGGTCACTTACAAGAGTGAGATCTGATAGAGATAATATTTTTGGTATTTTTGATAGATAGATGCAAAGTAAAAATAAAGGCAAAGTAAAAACAAAGCAAGTAAATAAAGTGATATAGATTGATATGATGAGAATAGACCCGGGGGCCACAGGTTTCACTAGTGGCTTCTCTCAAGAGCATAAGTATTCTACGGTGGGTGAACAAATTACTGTTGAGCAATTGACAGAATTGAGCATAGTTATGAGTATATCTAAGCAATGATCATGTATATAGGCATCACGTCCAAAACAAGTAGATCGAAACGATTCTGCATCTACTACTATTACTCCACTCATCGACCGCTATCCAGCATGCATCTAGAGAATTAAGTAAAAATAGAGTAACGCTGTAAGAAAGATGACATGATGTAGAGGGATAAATTCATGCAATATGATAAAAACCCCATCTTGTTATCCTCGATGGCAACAATACAATACGTGCCTTGCAACTCTTTCTATCACTGAGTAAGGACACCGCAAGATTGAACCCAAAGCTAAGCACTTCTCCCATTGCAAGAACTACCAATCTAGTTGGCCAAACCAAAAAGATAATTTGAAGAGACTTGCAAAGATAACTCAATCATACATAAAAGAATTCAGAGAAGAATCAAATATTTTCCATAGATAATACTGGATCATAAACCCACAATTCATTAGTCTCAACAAACACACCGCAAAAAGAAGATTACATCGAATAGATCACCACGAGAGAGGGGAGAACATTGTATTGAGATCCAAAAAGAGAGAAGAAGCCATCTAGCTACTAGCTATGGACCCTAAGGTCTGAAGTAAACTACTCACACTTCATCGGAGGGGCTATGGTGATGATGTAGAAGCCCTCCGTGGTGGATGCCCCCTCCGGCGGAGCTCCTGAATAGGCCCCAAGATGGGATCTCATTGATACAGAAGGTTGTGGCAGTGGAATTAGGTTTTTGGCTCCTGTTTTGATCGTTCGGGGATACATAGGTATGTATAGGAGGAAGGAGTATGTCGGTGGAGCTCCGAGGGGCCCACGAGGTAGGGGGCGCACCCTCCACCCTCGTGACCTCCTCGGAAGCTTCTTGGAGTAGGGTCCAAGTCTCCTGGATCACGTTCGGTTGGAAAATCACGATCCCGAAGGTTTCATTCTGCTTGGACTCCGTTTGATATTCTGTTTCTTCGAAATACTGAAAAAGGCAAAAAAACAGCAATTCTGGGCTGGGCCTCCGGTTAATAGGTTAGTCCCAAAAGTAATATAAAAGTGGAAAATAAAGCCCAATATAGTCCAAAACAGTAGATAAAGTAGCATGGAGCAATCAAAAATTATAGATACGTTGGAGACGTATCATTATGCTGTTGGTGTTGTTCTAGGGCAAAGAGTCGATAAGAAATTGAATGTTATCCAATATGCTAGTAAGGCTCTTGATACTACCCAGAGAAATTATGCTACTACTGAAAAAGAATTCTTAGCAGTTGTGTTTGCATGTGATAAGTTTAGACCTTATATTGTTGATTCCAAAGTTAATATTCACACTGATCATGCTGCTATTAAATATCTTATGGAAAAGAAAGATGCTAAGCCTAGACTCATTAGATGGGTTCTCTTGCTCCAAAAATTTGACTTGCATATTATTGATAGCAAGGGAGCTGAGAACCCCGTTGCAGACAACTTATCTAGGTTAGAGAATGTTCTTGATGACCCACTGCCTATTGATGATAGCTTTCTTGATGAATAATTAGCGGTCATTAATGCTTTTCGTACTGCTCCTTGGTATGCTGATTATGCTAATTAAATTGTTGCTAAATTTATACCTCCTAGTTTCACATACCAACAAAAGAAAAAGTTATTTTATGATTTAAGACATTACTTCTGGGATGACCCACACCTTTATAAAGAAGGAGTAGATGGTGTTATTAGACGTTGTGTGCCTGAGCATGAACAGGAACAGATCCTACGCAAGTGTCACTTTGAATCCTATGGAGGACACCACGCTGGAGATAGAACTGCACACAAGGTATTACAATCTGGTTTTTATTGGCCTACTCTCTTCAAAGATGCTCGTAAGTTTGTTTTATCCTGTGATGAATGTCAAAGAATAGGTAACATTAGTAGACACCAAGAAATGCCTATGAATTATTCTCTTGTTATTGAACCATTTGATGTTTGGGGCTTTGATTATATGGGACCTTTTCCTGCCTCTAATGGTTATACTCATATTTTAGTTGTTGTTGATTACGTTACTAAGTGGGTAGAAGCTATTCCAACTAGTAGTGCTGATCATAACACTTCTATTAAAATGCTTAAAGAAGTTATTTTTCTGAGGTTTGGAGTCCCTAGATATCTTATGACTGATGGTGGTTCACATTTTATTCATGGTGCTTTCCGTAAGATGCTTGCTAAGTATAATGTCAATCATAGAATCGCATCTCCTTATCATCCGCAGTCTAGTGGTCAAGTAGAGTTGAGAAATAGAGAGCTCAAATTAATTTTGCAAAAGACTGTGAATAGATCTAGAAAGAATTGGTAAAAAAGTTGATGATGCATTATGGGCCTATAGAACTGCATACAGAAATCCTATGGGTATGTCTCCATATAAGATGGTTTCTGGAAAAGCATGTCATTTACCTCTTGAACTTGAACATAAGGCGTATTGGGATATTAAAGAGCTCAACTATGACTTCAAACTTGCCTGTGAGAAGAGGTTGTTTGATATTAGCTCACTTGATGAATGGAGAACCCAAGCCTATGAGAATGCCAAGCTATTCAAAGAAAAAGTCAAACACTGGCATGACAAAAGGATACAAAAGCGTGAGTTCAACGTAGGAGATTATGTGTTATTATTCAACTCTCATTTAAGATTAAGTGCAGGAAAACTTCTCTCTAAATGGGAAGGTCCTTACGTTATCGAGGAGGTCTATCATTCTAGTGCCATAAAAATCAACAACTTCGAAGGCACAAGTCCGAGGGTGGCAAACGGTCAAAGAATTAAACATTACATTTCAGGTAATCCTATCAATGTTGAAACTAATATTATTGAAACCGTAACCCCTGAGGAATACATAAGGGACACTTTCCAGAACGTTCCAGACTCCGAAAAGGAATAGGTATGTGGTACGGTAAGTAAACTGACTCCAAAACAACTCCAATGGCAATTTTTATCGGTTTTGAAATATTTAAGAATTTTAGGAAGAAAGAAGTAGTCCGAAGGGGACACGAGGCCCCCACGAGAGTGGAGGGCGCCCCCCCCCCTACTGGGCACGCCCCCTGTCTCGTGGTCACCTCGTGTGCCTCCCGGACTCGGTTTTCTTGCACATTACGTATTTTGATCGGTAAAAATTTATTATATATACTCCCGAAGGTTTTGACCACCGTATCATGCAAATATCCTATGTTTTCGTTTCGAGCTGTTTCTGTTTCAGATCTAAGAGCATCATGTCGTCTCCAAGCGCTCCCAAGGACAAGTTTTTCGAGATGGTTATCAACCCCTATCTTGTGGAGGTGCTGCAACACCCTCAAACCATTGAGATGCGTGAGGGGGTGCTGCACATCCGTGATGTGGAGGGACCAAGGCGTACCGGAAGTGTGGAGACAAAGCTCGAAGCCGTGGAGCAGCAAGTTTTCAAGTGCCAAGGGATGGTGGAGCGTGGACTCAACGTCAACCAGAAGATGATCACGGAGTTCACCAACAACCACAAGTTAGATGCCAAAGTCATTGTGGAGACCATCTTCAAGCTTCAAGAGAAAATCGAGCATCTCCAAGCCCAGATCTATGACCTGCAAAACCAGAACTGTGAGTATGAATATAGATTCAATAGGATGAGTTTGGCTGCAGATTTAAGGATCCCGGAGACTCGATCATCCTTCTATGATGGTGAACCTATGCCTTGGAAGACGGACGACAAGCCTACATCATCAACAACTCCTACTCCATCACCTCCGAGGACATAATCACATGGGTATGGGCACTCCCCTTGGCAACTGCCAAGCTTGGGGGAGGTGCCCCGGTATCGTATCACCATCACACTCCTACCTTTACCGTTTTATTTAGTTTGATCCTTTTAGTGGTATCTTGATCTAGTAGATTGATGTTTTGATATCAAGTAGTTTTGAGCTTTGCTTTGTGATCTCTTTTTGTAATCGAGTCCGTGAGCTATCTATAATAAAGATTAGTGTTGAGTCAAGGGCTTTGCTATGTTGCTATGATCTTAAGAAAGTAGAAATAATAAAAGAGTTCATATTGATCTTATGGATAGTGATGACTTCACACATAGAAAGTATGAGGCATAAAAATTGTTGAGAGTTGATAAACGTAGCCTTGGTCATCGTTGCAATTAATAGGAAGTGATAAAGAAAGAGGGGTTCACATATAAATATATTATCTTGGACACCTTTTATAATTGGGAGCACTCATTAAATATGACATGCTAAAAGAGTTGACGTTGGACAAGGAAGACAACGTAATGGTTTATGTTTTCCGACATCTCAGTTAAAGTATATTGTCATTGACCTTCCAAACATGTTGAGCTTGCCTTTCCCCCTCATACTAGCCAAATTCCTTGCACCAAGTAGAGATACTACTTATGCTTCCAAATATCCTTAAACCCAGTTTTGCCATGAGAGTCCACCATACCTACCTATGGATCGAGTAAGATCCTTCAAGTAAGTTATCATGTTGCAAGCAATAAAAATTGATATCTAAATATGTATGACTTATTAGTGCAGAGAAAATAAGCTTTGTATGATATTGTTGTGGAAGTAATAAAAGCGACAGACTGCATAATAAAGGTCTACATACAAGGGGCAATATAAAGTGACGTTCTTTTGCATTAAGATTTTGTGCATCAACCCTAAACGCACATGACAACCTTTGCTTCCCTCTGCAAAGGGACTATCTTTTACTTTATGTTTTTATTTTATGTTTGAGTCAAGGTGATCCTCACCTTTCCCTTTTTCATTTTATCCTTTGGTAAGCTCCTCGTGTTTGAAAGATCATGCTATATATATCCAATTGGATGTAAGTTAGCATGGGCTATAATTGTTGACATCACCTAAAGGTGAATACGTTGGGAGGCAACACAATAAGCCCCTATCTTTCTCAGTGTCCGGCTGAACCTCCATAACCACAAGTATTGCGTGAGTGTTAGCAATTATAGAAGATTACATGATAGTTGAGTATGTGAACTTGCTGAAAAGCTCTATTGTTGAATCTTTCTGATGTTATGATAAATTCTGATTGCTTCAGTGACTGAGATTATAGTTTATTAGTTCCCAATGAAGTTTTTGCCATACTTGACATTGTGAATTGATTGTTACTTGAGCATAAGAAATTATATGATAAAATCTATACATGTTGTTGTTATAAGAATGATCATGATGCCCTCATGTCCGTATTTTATTTTTATCGACACCTCTATCTCTAAACATGTGGACATATTTTTCGATTTCGACTTCCACTTGAGGACAAACCAGGTCTAAGCTTGGGGGAGTTGATACGTCCATTTTGCATCATGCTTTCCTACAAATATTTATTGCATTATGGACTGTTATTACACATTATATCTCAATACTTATGGCTATTCTCTCTTATTTTACAAGGTTTACCACGAAGAGGGGGAATGCCGGCAGATGGAATTCTGGCTGGAAAAGGAGCAAACATTGGAAACCTATTCTGTACTGCTCCAAAAGTCCTGAAACTCCACGAAACATCTTTTTGGAATTTATAAGAATTATTGAGCGAAAGAAATACACCAGGGGGCCCACACCCTGTCCAGGAGAGTGGAGGGCGCCCCCCCCCCTATAGGGTGCACCCCCTATCTCCTGGGCCCCCTGGTGGGCCTCCGGTGTCCATCTTCTGCTATATGAGAGCTTTTACCCTGGAAAAAATCGTGGGCAAGCTTACGGGATGAAACTCCGCCGCCACGAGGCGGAACCTTGGTGGAACCAATCTAGGGCTCTGGCAGAGCTATTCTGCCGGGGACACTTCCCTCCGGGAGGGGTCACTCTCCATCAACATCTTCACCAGCACCATCTCCTCTCAAAACCCTAGTTCATCTCTTGTATCCAATCTTGTATCAAAACCACAAATTGGTACCTGTGGGTTGCTAGTAGTGTTGATTACTCTTTGTAGTTGATGCTAATTGGTTTACTTGGTGGAAGATCATATGTTCAGATCCTTTATGCATATTATTACTCCTCTGACTATGAACATGAATATGCTTTGTGAGTAGTTATGTTTGTTCCTGAGGACATGGATGAAGTCTTGCTATTATTAGTCATGTGAATTTGGTATTCGTTCGATATTTTGATGAGATGTATGTTGTCTTTTCCTCTAGTGGTGTTATGTGAACGTCGACTACAAGACACTTCACCATTATTTAGGCCTAGAGGAAGGCATGGGGAAGTAATAAGTAGATGATGGGTTGCTGGAGTGACAGAAGCTTAAACCCTAGTTTATGTGTAGCTTCGTTAGGGGCTGATATGGATCCATATGTTTAATGTTGTGGTTAGGTTTACCTTAATACTTCTTTTGTAGTTGCGGACGCTTGCAATAGGGGTTAATCATAAGTGGGATGCTTTTCCATGTAAGGGAAGTACCCAAGTACCGGTCCACCCACATATCAAATTATCAAAGTATCGAACGCGAATCATATGAACGTGATGAAAACTAGCTTGACGATAATTCCCATGTGTCCTCGGGAGCTCCTTTCTCATTATTAGAAATTGTCCAGGCTTATCCTTTGCTACATAAAGGATTGGGCCACCTTGCTGCACTTTATTTACTTTATTTACTTGTTACTCATTACTATTTATCTTATCACAAAACTATCTATCACCTACAATTTCAGTGCTTGCAGAGAAAACCTTACCGAAAACCGCTTATCATTTCCTTCTGCTCCTTGTTGGGTTCGACACTCTTAATTATCGAAAGGACTATGATAGATCCCCTACACTTGTGGGTCATCAGCTACAAAAAGGATTGGGCCACCTTGCTGCACTTTATTTACTTTCATTGTTTGTTACCCGTTACAAATTATCTTATCACAAAACTATCTGTTACCTACAATTTCAGTGCTTGCAGAGAATACCTTACTGAAAACCGCTTGTCATTTCCTTCTGCTCCTCGTTGGGTTCGACACTCTTACTAATCGAAAGGACTACGATAGATCCCCTATACTTGTGGGTCATCAATACTCTTTTCTGGCGCCGTTGCCAGGGAGTGAAGCGCCTTTGGTGAGTGGAACTTGGTAAGGAAACATTTATATAGTGTGCTGAAATTTTCTGTTACTTTTTACTATGGAAACTAATCCTTTGAGGGGCTTGTTCGGGGTATCTTCGCCCCGACCAGTAGAGCAAAGGGTTGCTCCTCAACCTATTGAACCTACTGAGAATATTTACTTTGAGATTCCTTCAGGTATGATAGAGAAACTGCTAGCTAATCCCTTTGCAGGAGATGGAACATTGCATCCCGATTTACATCTTATCTTTGTGGATGAAGTTTGTGGATTATTTAAGCTTGCAGGTATTCCCGATGATGTTGTCAAAAGTAAGGTCTTCCCTTTATCTTTGAAGGGAGATGCATTGGCATGGTATAGGCTATGTGATGATACACGATCTTGGAACTATAAACGATTGAAGTTGGAATTTCACCAGAAGTTTTATCCTATGCATCTTGTTCATCGTGATCGTAATTACATATATAATTTCTGGCCTCGCGAAGGAGAAAGCATCGCTCAAGCTTGGGGGAGGCTTAAGTCAATGTTATGTTCATGCCCCAATCATGAGCTCTCAAGAGAAATAATTATTCAAAAAAATTATGCTCGGCTTTCTCTCAGTGATCGCACCATGCTCGATACTTCCTGTGCTGGTTCTTGTATGCTGAAGACTACTAAATTCAAGTGGGATTTATTGGAAAGAATTAAACGTAACACTGAAGATTGGGGTTCCGACGATGGTAAGGAGTCAGGTATAACTCCTAAGTTTGATTGTGTTAAACCTTTTATGGATATCGATGCTTTTCGCAGATTTAGCGCTAAATATGGACTTGACTCTGAGATAGTAGTTGCTTTTTGTGAATCTTTTGCTACTCACGTTGATCTCCCTAAGGAGAAGTGGTTTAAATATAATCCTCCCGTTGAAGTAGAAGTAATTGCACCTATTACAGTTGAAGAAAAGACTATCACTTATAATGATCCTATTGTCCCTACTAGTTATGTTGAGAAACCACCTTTTCCTGTTAGGATAAAGGATCATGCTAAAACTTCAACTGTTGTTTGTAAGATTAATACTAGAACTTATACACCTCCTGAGAAAATCAAAGTTGAACCTAGTATTGCTATGGTTAAAGATCTCTTGGATGATAATTTAGATGGGCATGTTATTTACTTCTGTGAACAGGCTGCTAATATTGCTAGACCAGATGCTAAGATACATAGACCTGTTGTAGGCATGCATGTTATTTCTATTAAAATAGGATATCATTGTTATCACGGCTTATGTGATATGGGTGCTAGTGCTAGTGCAATACCCTTTGATTTATATCCAGAAATTATGCATGATATTGCACCTGCTGAAATATAAGATATTGATGTTACTATTAAGCTTGCTAATAGGGACACCATTAAGCCAGTTGGGATTGTTAGAGATGTTGAAGTCTTGTGTGGGAAGGTTAAATATCCTGCTGATTTTCTTGTTCTTGGTTCCCCACAAGATGACTTTTGTCCCATTATTTTTGGTAGACCCTTCTTGAATACTATTAATGCTAGGATTGATTGCAAAAAGGATGTTGTTACAATTGGCTTAGGGGATATGTCTCATGAGTTTAATTTTGCTAAGTTTCATAGACAACCCCGTGATAAAGAACCACCTTGTAAGGATGAGATTATTGGTCTTGCTTCTATTGCCGTGCCTCCTACTGATCCGTTAGAACAATATTTGCTAGACCAAGAAAATGATAAGTTTATGAATAAAAGAAGAGAAATAGATGAAGTATTCATTCAACAGGGTCCTATTCTTAAACATAACTTGCCTGTTGAAATCCTAGGGGATCCCCTGTGACGCCCCTGATTCAATCATACACTAATCATGCACGCAAACGTGTACGATCAAGATCAGGGACTCACGGGAAGATATCACAACACAACTCTAAAAACATAAATAAGTCATACAAGCATCATAATACAAGCCAGGGGCGTCGAGGGCTCGAATACAAGTGCTCGATCATAGACGAGTCAGCGGAAGCAACAATATCTGAGTACAGACATAAGTTAAACAAGTTTGCCTTAAGAAGGCTAGCACAAACTGGGATACAGATCGAAAGAGGCGCAGGCCTCCTACCTGGGATCCTCCTAAACTACTCCTGGTCGTCGTCAGCGGGCTGCACGTAGTAGTAGGCACCTCCAGTGTAGTAGGGGTCGTCGTCGACGGTGGCGTCTGGCTCCTGGGCTCCAGCATCTGGTTGCGACAACCAGAAAGAAAGGGAAGGGGGGAAAAGGGGGGAGAAAGCAACCGTGAGTACTCATCCAAAGTACTCGCAAGCAAGGAGCTACACTACATATGCATGGTTATATGTGTAAAGGGCCATATCAGTGGACTGAACTGCAGAATGCCAGAATAAGAGGGGGATAGCTAATCATGTCAAAGACTACGCTTCTGGCAGCCTCCGTCTTGCAGCATGTAGAAGAGAGTAGATTGAAGTCCTCCAAGTAGCATCTCCAAGTAGCATCTCCAGGTAGCATCTCCAGTAGCATCGCATAGCATAATCCTACCCAGCGATCCTCTCCTCGTCGCCCTATTAGAGAGCGATCACCGGGTTGTATCTGGCACTTGGAAGGGTGTGTTTTATTAAGTATCCGGTTCTAGTTGTCATAAGTTCAAGGTACAACTCCGGGTCGTCCTTTTACCGAGGGACACGGCTATTCGAATAGATAAACTTCCCTGCAGGGGTGCACCACATAACCCAACACGCTTGATCCCATTTGGCCGGACACACTTTCCTGGGTCATGCCCGGCCTCGGAAGATCATGACGTCGCAGCCCCACCTAGGCACAACAGAGAGGTCAGGACGCTGGTCTAACTCCTATGGCGCAGGGGTCTGGGCCCATCGCCCTTTGCACACCTGCACGTTGCGAACGCGGCCGGAAGCAGACTAGCCCCCTTAATACAAGTGCAGGCTTACGTTCCAATCCGGCGTGCGCCACTCAGTCGCTGACGTCAAGAAGGCTTCGGCTGATACCACGACGCCGGGATACCCATAACTACTCTCGCGTAGATGGTTAGTGCGTATAGACCAAATAGCCAGACTCAGATCAAATACCAAGATCTCGTTAAGCGTGTTAAGTATCCGCGAACACCGAACAGGGCCAGACCCACCTGCCTCCTAGGTGGTCTCAACCTGCCCTGTCGCTCTGCCACAAAGTAACAGTCGGGGGCCATCGGGAACCCAGGCCCACCTCTACCGGGATGGAGCCACCTGTCCTTTCAGCCCCCTTATCAGAATCACTTGCGGGTACTCATCGAGCTGACCCGACTTTAGTCACCATCTGTACAGTATGTATGTATAGTATAGTATATACCCGTGATCACCTCCCGAGTGATCACGGCCCAATAGTATAGCAAGGCAGACTGACAAGAATGCAGGGCCAATGATGATAAACTAGCATCCTATACTAAGTATTTAGGATTGCAGGTAAGGTATCAACAGATGTAGCAACAATGTCAGGCTATGCATCAGAACAGGATTAACGGAAAGTAGTAACATGCTACACTACTCTAATGCAAGCAGTATAGAGGAGAATAGGCGATATCTGGTGATCAAGGGGGGGGGGGCTTGCCTGGTTGCTCAGACAAGAAGGAGGGGTCGTCGGTGACGTAGTCGACCACAGGGGCATCAGCATCATCACGGGGTCTACCGGAGAGAAGAGGGGGGAGAAACAGTAAATACATAGCAAGCAAGTGCGTAACAGGACAACAAGCAGAGCTAGACGTGTTCTATCACGGTATGAGGTGATACCGGTGAAGGGGGGAAACATCCGGGAAAGTATCCCCGGTGTTCCGTGTTTTCGGACAGATGAACCGGAGGTGAAATGTTGCAGGTTCACTATGCTAGGGACGCGTGGCGGATGAACGAGCTGCGTATCGGATCCGTCTCGTCGTTCTGAGCAACTTTCATGTTGAAAATAATTTAATCCGAGTTACGTATTAAAAGATATGATTTTCTAAAGATTTTAATAATTTCTAGAATTTAATTAATTATTTAATTTAATTTGAAAATGTATTTATGACATCAGCATGATGTCATGCTGACGTCAGCAGTCTACAGGGTTGACTGGTCAACCTGACGTGTGGGTCCAGTGGGACCTACCTGTCATACACTGATTAGTTTAATTAGGGTTTAGCTAAACTAATTACTGTTTAATTAAACTAACAAGTTAATCAAATTAATTAAATAGGATTAATTAATTTAATTAATTCACTACTTAATTAATTAATTAATTATAAATTTTAGTGATTCATTTTTTACATTTTTTTAAATCGTTCTAGGGGCTGGGCCCCGGCTGTCAGTGGCCCATAGGCCACTGGATCGGGCGTGCTGGTTCGGCAGATCCGGGTGATGGGCGCCAGCCCATCGGGGCGCATTGCCCAGGCCAGCAGCAGGGTGCCGCCAGCCAAGGACGGCACCAGGCAAGGCCGCGGCCGGCGCGGGGAGGTAGGCCAGGCGCGGCGGTTGCCGAAGTCGGGCGCGGGTGGAGGTGGCCGTGGACGGCCGTGGCGGGGCGGCGAGCACGCATCAGGGCGATGGGGCTCGCGCAGGCGCTGGTGGGCGCACGCAAGGTGAGCGGAGGAGGGCGGGTTCCGCGGCGGCCAGCGACAAAACCGGCGGTGCGGGTGTACGCGAGAAAAGGGGCTGTCGGCAAGCGCATGTGCGCGGTGGCGCCCGAGCATGGTGAGCAGGGGAGGCCCAGACGGCGCGGGGGCAGGGGGAGAGAGGAGGATCGGTGTCCTCACGCGGGCGTAGGGTACGGGGCAGTGGGGTTGAGGAGGTCGACGGAGACGATGCGTTGTGGAGGAGGCAGACCGGCGAGGAAGAGGAGGCAGGCCGGTGAGGAGGTCCGGCGAGGTCCTCGGGCGGCGGCGCGGGCTCCGGGCCGCATCGGCGACGGGGCGCAGCATGGGTTGGGGAGGCCGTCGGGGAGGAGGTCCGGCGTGGGAAGGAGACAGGGAGGTGACGGCGGAGACGGGCGACGCCGGCAACGGGGTGCTGTCGAGTGCCCGATCCAATCTGGATCGGGGGTGAAGCAGAGAGCGAGTGGGGGAGGAGTGTGTGGTGGTTGTGGGGCTAGGGTTCAGTGCCCCCAGGGGGTATAGGGAGTGGGGGTGTGGGGCGGTTGGGCCGGCCCGTTCGGGCGGCGGAGGCCAGCTGGGCCACTTGGCCCAACGGGGGGGGTCTGTTATTTTTGTTTTGTTTTGTTTTGTTTCTTTTTATTTACTTTCCTTTCTGTTTTATTCAATTTAAAATATTTATGCATTTTCTAAAAATGTGTTTACTTCACCATAATTATCTATGCAATATTTGACACGGTCCGAACATTTTTGTTTTAAAGTTTGAAAACTTTGTTTGTTTGCCAAAAATTCAAGTTTGAATTCGAATCCTTTTGAACTAACGCGAGATTAGCGACAGTAACGGAGGTGACATGGCGTCATTAGCAGAGGTTACTGTAGCTTGATTATCCGGGCGTCACAATTCTCCTCCACTACAAGAAATCTCGTCCCGAGATTTAAGAGGGGAGTAAGGGGGAAAGTTCTGGTTACGGTATTCTAACGGATCTTCTCGGTCTTGGTTGCTCTTCTCGAAGCGGTCGATCCATTATGTTGATGTCTTCATTTCTCTGCTTCAGGCCATCATGATGTAGTACACATCCTTTCTTCGGGATCTTCATCGTACTTACGAAAAGGATAAAGGGTGGGCATTCTGGGAGTACGGACCTCTGCAAGGTCGACTATCTGGTCGATAACATCGGGGAGGGTGGCGGATAGCAACTCTCGAATTGAAACTTAAGAAAATATCGTGAGCAAAGTAAGAAGGTGCAAATAGAAGTTTCAAGCGCATAGGCAATCGTTCGTTGCCTGAAACAAAGTGTGAAAGGGGTTCGGAGCAATGGGAATAAGTATTGCGTCTGATAGCAGATCTGGTGATCTCTCAGAAGGTGGCTCTTAAATTACTTACGAGGCCATGCGCGAGGAACAACCTTGGCAACAGGGGGTTTACCGGAGAGTCAGGTTTTGATCCTGTGGAACTGTGGGTTATGGGCCCACCATGTGGGTTAAAGTAAGAAGAGCATGGACATCTTGCACGGTCATGATAGCAAGACATGTCAGAGGGTAGGCTATCAGTTATGTTGGCAAGAATGTCGGTACCAAGGGCGAGGGATGAAGAGAACCATTTTCCCGCTCGTTGAATGAGGTGTGCCAATAGGCAAAGTTCTCGTCCATTGGTGGTTACCGAAAAGTCATTAACAATAATAACAGGGTCTTACTGACACGGTTGTACACCAAGGTGTTTACATAAGCAGAAGAATATTACTACTTAGATCATATGGATCACAAGGTTAAACAAATCAATGGAAAGGAAAATGTGATCATCAGATCAAACAGAACAATGGAAAGGAGAATGTGTTTGACACATATACCAGGGGTATACCCTTCCCAAGGACAAGCAGAGCATGATATCCATGGCAAGATATAAATAGAAAACCCTTTAGATGAGGGTAGAGAAATTTCATGACGTTACCCATACAACGGTGTTTGGATAATTGATAAGGAATTTTTTTTGCATTGTGCTTCAAATGTTTTTATTGAAAATCGGAGTACCACAGACATGCTTCGAGATAGCATTGACATGGTCTTTCAAGCAAAGGTCGGACTTTGGATACACAAAGGATCCATCAGGAATAACTTGTGGAATAAGTCTTACAATTTCCTCATGGAAGAATGGATAACCTTGCTGAAAAGGAATCTATAACAATAGGCCTCCGGCCATGCTAGGCACGACAGCACCTTACCGGGTCACATAAAGACCATTGTTATAACTCTTGGAAACATGTTCCAACCATCATATCTGACCGAGATTCAGATCTGATTGGTGTCAGGATACCTCAGACTCAGGATGCCTGAGAAGAAAGGTGCAACACAAATTGACAGGATGACACTGTAAGATTCTCGGGAAATGAACTATGAAGTGATTTCCGTTAACAAGAGTTCATCATTAACCCAAGGAGAGGTCAAGGAGGTGGCTGATGAACTCAACGACAATTCATCGAGATTTCCAAAAGATGGATTTCCACAATTAAGTGAACAAGGAGATAACATTTGTCAGACCAAATGATATAAGGAAGTATGCTCGAAGAGAACATACACAACTAAACATTGGTTGAAAGGTGCGCCCGAAATATGGGTTGGGTTGCACGTCCAATGTCAGAATGGTGATTCAATAATCAATAGTCTAAGAATGAACGGCTGACCATTAACTTCAAAGCAATAGGGTTGCTAGAAGTGCAGGGTCCAAACAGCACCGTTCACTTGCCGGTACCCCAGTTGGAATCAACACGAGGACCATGAAAGAATGGTGATGGTGAGAAGTATCACCATACCAAGAATTCTTAAGAGGTGGTGAAATTCCCACGACATTCTTGACATAAAAGGTGGTAATATTCCAAGGTAAAGAAGAACAAGGCTGGGTAGCAAGGAACTCAAGGTATAACACAAAACACGAACAAGTTTGTGTTGGAGGGAAGGCAGTAAAGTGGTTGATGATAACACAAATCATCGAGGCATGGATGGTATTTCTCATCATGAATCCGATTGATATCCTGGAAGAGCTCATAAGGTTGATGATGATCACGACACATTTGTCGAGAGGTTACACGAAGATGTAGTTGATCGACGATGACATCAAGTCAAACGAATGATGAAGCAAAAGATTATTGGGACCACGGTTAGGACACAAACTCCAAAGCAAGCTTGTTGTCCAAAGCAAAATGATATGATGAGGAAAGATCGATGTAAGCTTAGCTCATCGTCAAAAATTATGCTCTGGGAACAGGACCAGGTAGCACACTTAAAATCGGCATGACAAGGATATAGCCAAACAAGCTAGGAATGACGTGATTGAGTTCAAACTCGTAAGTAATGAAGGTTACCAAGAGTTGCTTAATCTCGATGCGGACTCGGGTCAGTTATCGGTGTCTTTGAGTGTTAAATAACTCAGAGCCCGTGAAAAATTGGAATCAATGAGAATGTAGCACTTGATGAAGAACTCATAAGAAGTTATGTAGTTCCGTGATAATCTTGAGATACCAGGGGGGTAATACTCGAGGACAAATCAAAGTAGAGGTTGGACTGGGGTATTACTCTATAGAAGACAAGTGCTTAAACTTGCACGAGAAATGGTATTTAAAGGAGAACATGGTCGGAAACCTCGATCATAAATGATCGAACCACGGATACAGGATGAACTTATAACAAGGGGGTAACTATTTTTACGAGCAGCTTCCATGATAAGTTATACATCGTGTCCATGGGCATGAACACAAGGTCCAAGGTCGACTCCCACTTCTTCAATGTATAACCTTCCATTCACTTCTCGCTTTGATAAAGGCATTAGTGTTGAAAGTTTTACCTGGTGAAATACCAGATGAGTATGACTCGTGAAAACTTCCGCGTTCACACATATAAAGGAAGGCATAGGTTCAACCCGTCAGGGTATCGTGGAAACATATACCACAAGCTTCAATAGTAAATACCACCAGCTCGAAAGCAGAGCATGGTTGGCCAAGCAGATGATACAATTTACCAAAGGCACTATGTATCAGGGGAAGAACTCACAAGGTGATTGATTATGAAGGACACTGTCGGATAACAATCCAACAATGGATCGGGTGATCCACAACAGAGCTGGTGTGAGTATCGGTACTCCATCAGAGGAAGAAAGAATGCACGAGCATCATATTATAGAACATCGGAATAATTCAATGCTTAGATAACAAAGGAATTTTGATTTCCAAAACAACGGATCAGAAGCAATGCTTTGATTAGGGATGGATAAGTTGAATAACCTTAGGGTACAATCAACGACAATTGGATTGGTCGAGAACCAATTCCAGTTAAAAGAATGGCAGCTCAGCCGGAAAGGTAATTTATAAGGATCAATGATGATTGCGTGTATTCGCAAACATATTGAGTCAACAGACTCAAAATGATAATGACCAGGAATGTCAATAAGACTACGAGACTTATGGGATTAACCATAATGCAAGCAAGCAAGAATTTCAAGAGAAAAAAGGCTCCAGAGGATTTTCGGAAGATCAAATAGTATTTGGAAGACTTTTGTGAAACACATGAACAACTAAGGATGAGCGGATACTCGACAAGTGCGAGGGTTTATTTGAAGGGGTATTCATGTGGCAAAGAACTGCTAGGCAGTAGGCACAAAGTATTCTCGGAACAATAGAGAAAACTTCGGGGTATCTTGTAATAATAAGATCAATGGGGGATGATCGTATGAATGGCAAGTGTAAGTAGTTATCCATAAGGATTTATCGGTGGTCGGGAATAGCAAAAGTGATGGGCACAAAGTCTCGAGAGAATATCAAAGAGTATCTTCGGAATCTTCTGGTGAAGCAGGCCATCATCTGGAATGAAGGGGCTCTCCAGGAGAAAGTATTTATGAGAACCTAGAGTTAGAGTTAGCAAAACCTTTTAACCCGAATAGAAGAGAGATCAGGTTCCTAGAGTAAAGGCGAGGAATAAAAGATCCTAATACCACCCAAATGGCGACGTGGGCCCATGGGCCGCACAGCCATGTTAGTAAAACAGTTTTCATCGACTAGACTCAACTTCGGCCAAGGAGTGTGGAAGGGGCATTCCTATAGGCAGTCGGCTCTGATACCAACTTGTGACGCCCCCGATTCAATCGTACACTAATCATGCACGCAAACGTGTACGATCAAGATCAGGGACTCATGGGAAGATATCACAACACAACTCTAAAAACATAAATAAGTCATACAAGCATCATAATACAAGCCAGGGGCCTCGAGGGCTCGAATACAAGTGCTCGATCATAGACGAGTCAGCGGAAGCAATAATATCTGAGTACAGACATAAGTTAAACAAGTTGGCCTTAAAAAGGCTAGCACAAACTGGGATACAGATCGAAAGAGGCGCAGGCCTCCTACCTGGGATCCTCCTAAACTACTCCTGGTCGTCGTCAGCGGGCTACATGTAGTAGTAGGCACCTCTAGTGTAGTAGGGGTCATCGTCGACGGTGGCGTCTGGCTCCTGGGCTCCAGCATCTGGTTGCGACAACCAGAAAGAAAGGGAAGGGGGGGAAAGGGGGGAGAAAGCAACCGTGAGTACTCATCCAAAGTACTCGCAAGCAAGGAGCTACACTACATATGCATGGTTATATGTGTAAAGGGCCATATCAGTGGACTGAACTGCAGAATGCCAGAATAAGAGGGGGATAGCTAATCCTGTTGAAGACTACGCTTCTGGCAGCCTCCGTCTTGCAGCATGTAGAAGAGAGTAGATTGAAGTCCTCCAAGTAGCATCTCCAAGTAGCATCTCCAGGTAGCATCTCCAGTAGCATCGCATAGCATAATCCTACCCGGCGATCCTCTCCTCGTCGCCCTGTTAGAGAGCGATCACCGGGTTGTATCTGGCACTTGGAAGGGTGTGTTTTATTAAGTATCCGGTTCTAGTTGTCATAAGGTCAAGGTACAACTCCGGGTCGTCCTTTTACCGAGGGACACGGCTATTCGAATAGATAAACTTCCCTGCAGGGGTGCACCACATAACCCAACACGCTTGATCCCATTTGGCTGGACACACTTTCCTGGGTCATGCCCGGCCTCGGAAGATCAACACGTCGCAGCCCCACCTAGGCACAACAGAGAGGTCAGCACGCCGGTCTAACTCCTATGGCGCAGGGGTCTGGGCCCATCGCCCTTTGCAAACCTGCACGTTGCGAATGCGGCCGGAAGCAGAACTAGCCCCCTTAATACAAGTGCAGGCTTACGTTCCAATCCGGCGCGCGCCACTCAGTCGCTGACGTCAAGAAGGCTTCGGCTGATACCACGACGCCGGGATACCCATAACTACTCCCGCGTAGATGATTAGTGCGTATAGACCAAATGGCCAGACTCAGATCAAATACCAAGATCTCGTTAAGCGTGTTAAGTATCCGCGAACGCCAAACAGGGCCAGACCCACCTGTCTCCTAGGTGGTCTCAACCTGCCCTGTCGCTCCGCCACAAAGTAACAGTCGGGGGCCGTCGGGAACCCAAGCCCACCTCTACCGGGATGGAGCCACCTGTCCTTTCAGCCCCCTTATCAGAATCACTTGCGGGTACTCATCGAGCTGACCCGACTTTAGTCACCATCTGTACAGTATGTATGTATGTATAGTATATACCCGTGATCACCTCCCGAGTGATCATGGCCCAATAGTATAGCAAGGCAGACTGACAAGAATGTAGGGCCAATGATGATAAACTAGCATACTATACTAAGTATTTAGTATTGCAGGTAAGGTATCAACAGATGTAGCAACAATGTCAGGCTATGCATCAGAATAGGATTAACGGAAAGCAGTAACATGCTACACTACTCTAATGCAAGCAGTATAGAGGAGAATAGGCGATATCTGGTGATCAAGGGGGGGGGGCTTGCCTGGTTGCTCAGACAAGAAGGAGGGGTCGTCGGTGACGTAGTCGACCACATGGGCATCAGCATCGTCACGGGGTCTACCGGAGAGAAGAGGGGGGAGAAACAGTAAATACATAGCAAGCAAGTGCGTAACAGGACAACAAGCAGAGCTAGACGTGTTCTATCGCGGTATGAGGTGATACCGGTGAAGCGGGGAAACATCCGGGAAAGTATCCCCGGTGTTCCGTGTTTTCGGACAGATGAACCGGAGGTGAAATGTTGCAGGTTCACTATGCTAGGGACGCGTGGCGGATGAAAGGACTGCGTATCCGGGTCCGTCTCGTCGTTCTGAGCAACTTTCATGTTGAAAATAATTTAATCCGAGTTACGGATTAAAAGATATGATTTTCTAAAGATTTTAATAATTTCTAGAATTTAATTAATCATTTAATTTAATTTGAAAATGTATTTATGACATCAGCATGGTGTCATGCTGACGTCAGCAGTCTACAGGGTTGACTGGTCAACCTGACGTGTGGGTCCAGTGGGACCTACCTGTCATACACTGATTAGTTTAATTAGGGTTTAGCTAAACTAATTACTGTTTAATTAAACTAACAAGTTAATCAGATTAATTAAATAGGATTAATTAATTCACTAATTAATTCACTAATTAATTAATTAATTAATTATAAATTTTAGTGATTCATTTTTTTACTTTTTTTTAAATCGTTCTAGGGGCTGGGCCCCGGCTGTCAGTGGCCCATAGGCCACTGGATCGGGCGTGCTGGTTCGGCAGATCCGGGTGATGGGCGCCAGCCCATCGGGGCGCATTACCCAGGCCAGCCGCAGGGTGCCGCCGGCCAAGGACGGCACCAGGCGAGGCTGCGGCCGGCGCGGGGGGGTAGGCCAGGCGCGGCGGTTGCCGAAGTCGGGCGCGGGTGGAGGTGGCCGTGGACGGCCGTGGCGGGGTGGCGAGCACGCATCAGGGCGATGGGGCTCGCGCAGGCGCTGGTGGGCGCACGCGAGGTGAGCGGAGGAGGGCGGGTTCCGCGGCGGCCAGCGACAAAATCGGCGGTGCGGGTGTACGCGAGCGAAGGGGCTGCCGGCAAGCGCCTATGCGCGGTGGCGCCTGAGCGTGGCGAGCAGGGGAGGCCCAGATGGCGCAGGGCAGCCGGAGAAAGGAGGATCGGTTTCCTCACCGCGGGCGTAGGGTACGGGGCGGTGGGGTTGAGGAGGTCGACGGAGACGACGCGTTGTGGAGGAGGCAGACCGGCGACAAAGAGGAGGCAGGCCGGTGAGGAGGTCCGGCGAGGTCCTCGGGCGGTGGCGCGGGCTCCGGGCCGCGTCGGCGAAGGGACGCAGCATGGCTTGGGGAGGCCGTCTGGGAGGAGGTCCGGCGTGGGGAAGAGACAGGGAGGTGACGACGGAGACGGGCGACGCCGGCGACGGGGCGCTGTCGAGTGCCCGATCCAATCTGGATCGGGGGTGAAGCAGAGAGCGAGTGGGGGAGGAGTGTGTGGTGGTTGTGGGGCTAGGGTTCGGTGCCCCCAGGGGGTATAGGGAGTGGGGGTGTGGGGCGGTTGGGCCGGCCCGTTCGGGCGGCGGAGGCCAGCTGGGCCACTTGGCCCAGCGGGGGGGTCTGTTATTTTTGTTTTGTTTTGTTTTGTTTCTTTTTATTTACTTTCCTTTCTGTTTTATTCAATTTAAAATATTTATGCATTTTCTAAAAATGTGTTTACTTCACCATAATTATCTATGCAATATTTGACACGGTCCGAACATTTTTGTTTTAAAGTTTGAAAACTTTGTTTGTTTGCCAAAAATTCAAGTTTGAATTCGAATCGTTTTGAACTAACGCGAGATTAGCGACAGTAACGGAGGTGACATGGCGTCATTAGCAGAGGTTATTGTAGCTTGATTATCCGGGCGTCACATCCCCCTCCACCCAAGGGTGATCCCGTGTTTGAGCTCAAACCATTACCTGATAATATTAAGTATGCTTATCTGGATGAAAAGAAAATATATCATGTTATTATTAGTGATAACCTTTCAGAGCAAGAAGAAGAAAGGTTATTGAAAACTCTGAAGAAGCATCGTGCTGCTATTGGATATACTCTGGATGATCTTAAGGGCATTAGTCCCACTCTATGTCAACACAAAATAAAAGTGGAGAAAGATGCCAAACCAGTTAGAGATCCTCAACAACGGTTAAATCCTAAGATGAAAGAAGTGGTAAGAAAGGAGATACTAAAGCTCCTTGCGGCAGGTATAATCTATCCCGTTGCTGATAGTGATTGGGTAAGTCCTGTCCATTGTGTACCTAAGAAGGGAGGTATTACCGTCGTTCCTAATGATAAAGATGAATTGATCCCGCAAAGAATTATTACAGGTTATAGGATGGTAATTGATTTCCATAAATTAAATAAAGCTACTAAGAAAGATCATTACCCTTTACCTTTTATTGATCAAATGATAGAAAGAGTATCCAAACATACACATTTCTGCTTTCTAGATGATTATTCTGGTTTCTCTCAAATACATGTGTCAGCGGAGGATCAATCAAAAACTACTTTTACTTGCCCTTTCGGTACTTTCGCTTATAGATGTATGCCTTTTGGTTTATGTAATGCGCCTGCTACCTTTCAAAGATGCATGACGGCTATATTCTCCCACTTTTGTGAAAAGATTTGTGAGGTATTCATGGATGATTTCTCCGTTTATGGATCCTCTTTTGATGATTGCTTGAGCAACCTTGATCAAGTTTTGTAGAGATGTGAAGACACTAGTCTCGTCTTGAATTGGGAAAAGTGCCACTTTATGGTTAATGAAGGCATTGTCTTGGGGCATAAGATTTTCGAGAGAGGTATTGAAGTTGATAAAGCTAAAGTTGATGCCGTTGAAAAGATGCCATGTCCCAAGGACATAAAAGGTATAAGAAGTTTCCTTGGTCATGCCGGTTTTTATAGGAGGTTCATTAAGGACTTTTCTAAAATCTCTAGGCCTCTGACTAATTTATTGCAAAAAGATATTCCTTTTGTCTTTGATGATGATTGTGTAGAAGCATTTGAAATACTTAAGAAAGCTTTGATCACTGCACCTATTGTTCAGCCACCTGATTGGAATTTATCCTTTGAAATTATGTGTGATGCTAGTGATTATGTTGTAGGTGCTGTTCTAGGGCAAAGAGTTGATAATAAATTGAATGTTATCCAGTATGCTAGTAAAACTCTTGATACTGCCCAGAGAAATTATGCTACTACTGTAAAAGAGTTCTTAGCAGTCGTATTTGCTTGTGATAAGTTTAGACCTTACATTGTTGATTCTAAAGTTACTATTCACACTGATCATGCTGCTATTAAATATCTTATGGAAAAGAAAGATGCTAAGCCTAGACTCATTAGATGGGTTCTCTTGCCCCAAGAATTTGATTTGCATATTATTGATAGAAAGGGAGCTGAGAACCCTGTTGCAGATAACCTGTCTAGGTTAGAGAATGTTCTTGATGACCCACAGCCTATTGATGATAGCTTTCTTGATGAACAATTAGCGGTTGTTAATGCTTCTCGTACTGCTCCAATGTATGCTGATTATGCTAATTACATTGTTGCTAAATTTATACCACCTAGTTTCACATACCAGCAAAAGAAAAAGTTCTTTTATGATTTAAGACATTACTTCTGGGATGACCCACACCTTTATAAAGAAGGAGTAGATGGTGTTATTAGATGTTGTGTACCTAAGCATGAACAGGAAGAGATCTTACGCAAGTGTCACTCTGAATCTTATGGAGGACACCACGCTGGAGATAGAACTGCACATAAGGTATTGCAATCCGGTTTTTATTGGCCTACTCTCTTCAAAGATGCTCGTAAGTTTGTTTTGTCTTATGATGAATGTCAAAGAATTGGTAATATTAGTAGACATCAAGAAATGCCTATGAATTATTCTCTTGTTATTGAACCATTTGATGTTTGGGGCTTTGATTATATGGGACCTTTTCCTGCCTCTAATGGATATATACATATTTTAGTTGTTGTTGATTATGTTACTAAGTGGGTAGAAGCTATTACAACTAGTAGTGCTGATCATAACACCTCTATTAAGATGCTTAAAGAAGTTATTTTTCCAAGGTTTGGAGTCCCTAGATATCTTATGACTGATGGTGGTTCACTTTTTATTCATGGTGCTTTCTGTAAGATGCTTGCTAAGTAAGATGTTAATCATAGAATTGCATCTCCTTATCACCCACAGTCTAGTGGTCAAGTAGAGTTGAGAAATAGAGAGCTCAAATTAATTTTGCAAAAGACTGTCAATAGATCTAGAAAGAATTGGCCCAAGAAACTTGATGATGCATTATGGGCCTATAGAACTGCATATAAAAATCCTATGGGTACGTCTCCTTATAAGATAGTTTATGGAAAAGCATGTCACTTACCTCTTGAACTTGAACATAAAGCATATTGGGCTATTAAAGAGCTCAACTATGACTTCAAACTTGCTGGTGAGAAGAGGTTGTTTGACATTAGCTCACTTGATGAATGGAGAATCAAGCCTACGAGAATGCCAAGTTGTTCAAAGAAAAAGTTAAATGATGGCACGACAAAAGGATACAAAAGTGTGAGTTTAACATAGGCGATTATGTGTTGCTATTCAACTCTCATTTAAGATTTTTTGCAGGAAAACTTCTCTCTAAATGGGAAGGTCCTTACATTATCAAGGACGTCTATCGTTCTGGTGCCATAAAAATCAACAACGTCGAAGGCACAAGTCCGAGGGTGGTGAACGGTCAAAGAATCAAACACTATATCTCAGGTAATCCTATCAATGTTGAAACTAATATTATTGAAACCGTAACCCCGGAGGAATACATAAGGGACACTTTCCAGAACGTTCAGACTCCAAAAAGCAATAGGTATGTGGTACGGTAAGTAAACTGACTCGAAAACAATTCTAATGGCAATTTTTCTCCGTTCTGGAATATTTAAGAATTTTAGGAAGCAAGAAGTAATCCAGGAAGGACACGAGGCCTCCACGAGGGTGGAGGGCACGCCCACCCTTACTGGGCGCGCCCCCTGTCTCGTGGCCACCTAGTGTGCCTCCCGGACTCTGTTTTCTTGCACGTTACGTATTTTGGTTGGTAAAAATTCATTTATATAATCTCGCGAAGGTTTTGACCACCGTATCACGCAAATATCCCCTGTTTTCATTTCGAGCTGTTCTTTTGATAGATCTAGAGCACCATGACGTCGCCCTCCTTCAACAATGAAGACAAGGATGCTTGGCTATTGAAGATAGAGTTGAAAAGAGAAGAACCGGAGGAGATTAACAAGGATGAAGGGATCAAGAAGGCCATGGAGGATCAAGCTCCGGCAGTGGAATAAGAAGACATGCCTCAACCTCTACCTAACCTCTTTACTCCAACTGAGATTGAAGCTTTCAAGATGATTGAGTTAGCTCGCATACAAAACAAGTATCTCACGCAGGAAAATATTTTGTTGAAGGATCATATTGTCGGACTCAAGGGCATCATCCGCAAGTTGGAGGAGCTTTTACACTCGATGTGCGATTATCCACCATCATCATCACCACCTCCATCACCTCCGAGGACATAATCACATGGGTATGGCCACACCCCTTGGCAACTACCAAGCTTGGGGGAGGTGCCCCGGTATCGTATCACCATCACACTCCTATCTTTACCGTTTTACTTAGTTTGATCCTTTTAGTAATATCTTGACCTAGTAGATTGAAGTTTTAGTATGAAGTAGTTTTGAGTTTTGCTTTGTGATCTCTTTATGTAATCGAGTCCATGAGCTATCTATAATAAAGATTAGTGTTGAGTCAAGGGCTTTTCTATCTTGCTATGATCTCGAGAAAGTAGAAAGAATAAAAAGAATAAAAGAGTTCATATTGATCTTATGGATAGTAATGACTTCACATACAAAAAGTATGAGGCATAAAAGTTGTTGAGAGTTGACAAACATAGTTTTGGTCATCGTCGCAATTAATAGGAAGTAATAAGGAAAGAGAGGTTTTCACATACAAATATACTATCTTGGACATCTTTTATGATTGTGAGCACTCATTAAGCATGACATGCTAAAGAGTTGATGTTGGACAAGGAAGACAACGTAATGGTTTATGTTTTCTCACATCTCAGTTAAAGTATATTATCATCGATCTTTCAAACATGTTGAGCTTGCCTTTCCCCCTCATGCTAGCCAAAAATTCCTCGCACCAAGTAGAGATACTACTTGTGCTTCCAACTATCCTTAAACCCAGTTTTGCCATGAGAGTCCACCATACCTACCTATGGATTGAATAAGATCCTTCAAGTAAGTTGTCATGTTGCAAGCAATAAAAAATGCTCTCTAAATATGTATGACTTATTAGTGCGGAGAAAATAAGCTTTATACAATCGTGTGATATGAAAGTAATAAAAGCAATGGACTGCATAATAAAGGTTCATATCACAAGTGGCAATATAAAGTGACGTTCTTTTGCATTAAGATTTTGTGCATCCAACCCTAAAAGCACATGACAACCTATGCTTCCCTCTGCGAAGGGCCTATCTTTTACTTTATGTCTTTTACTTTTTGCAAGAGTCAAGGTGATCTTCCCTTTTGCATCCAACCCTAAAAGCGAGCGGACGTCCACCTAGGACCGGACGTCTAGCGCCTGACACTCCAGCCAGCGGATGTCTGAATAGGATGGGACATTCGGCACCTGAAGGCCTAGCTGACCCAAGTCCCAGCCGATGAGAGCTACAGAAAGCGGACGACCGGCCACCTCCGGACGACCGACAACAATGCCCAGCGAGCGGACGACCGATAAGTCCACACCCGAAGTGTTTCAACGGAAGACCGAAGAAACTGGACGACCGGCCACCTCCGGATGTCCGGCACAACGTTCACAGAACGTAATTAGCGGAAGTCCGAGCCCTACCGGACGTCCGGACCTCCGCGAGCGACCGGACGACCGGTAGAGACTGGACGTCTGCTGCCTGTGTGTGCGCAGCTTCGGGCCCGAAGCCCATGTACCCCTTCATTCCGCCCCCTTTTGCACTTATATTATAAATAGACCTCCTCCCCCTCCTAGTTAGGGCTAGCATTGTGATAGCTCATCTTTGAGATAGAGCTTTCCTCGTCCACTTGGTTACTTCTCCTCGGAGCTCACGATCTCTTCGGAGAAGATCCCCCAAGCGGATTGAATACCCCATCACGGGAAGACCCTTCAAGACCTCCTCATGGAGAAGACTTTTTGTATCATGCCTTGTAGACTTTGAATCGTGTATCACTCTTTGTGTTTAGAAGATCTAGCATATGTGTGACCATATCTTGTTGGTTGAGTGATTTCTCTCGTGTTCCCCTCATTTTTTCCCTCGTGTTCTTCGTAGGATCCCCTCCAATCGTGAAAGATCGGGCATCTAGGGTTCTACCCTAAATCACTCCCTCTCTCGAAACCCTAGCAAGGTCCCCCCCACAGCCGCTGCAAGACCTCCATTGTCAACATCTGCCGGTTTGCCCGTGCAGCTTACCCACCGATCTCCATACCCAGGTCACCCTGAGTTTCTTAGATGACGCCTTCCAAATGCCCCCTTTCCCACAAATCCCCATCCCCCACTCTAGAGCATCGCAGCCTCAGCCTAGCTATGCTTCCTGTGGAGCTCGAGGAGTGACTGGCCCAAAAGAGTTGTATCGCGGTCTCTTCGCCCATCACCGAGGAAGCTGACAACCATTACTGGCCGCAGACACTCAATCAGCGGGCTAGAGTACGCGGGTATGTCACGGACGTCGGCTACACATCGAGGTTGTCAACAGCGACAGCCTGAGGCGGGCTATGTCACAGGTTAAATGGCCCACCCCCAACCCCTCGGGTTCAACCGCCGTCGATCTCATCCATGGCCTTGCCACTGATCACCTCTGGCTCGCTGTCAAGAATTTGCCATCCTACATCGCCATCGAGGCCCTTTTGTCATTTCTGAAGGACACATTCTGCAACGCTGGCTAGGGATCCACAGCTTCCAAGTCAGACCTCATCGACAACGACCACGAGGAGGGCACCCTCTCCGGCTCTTCCAAGGGGAAAGAGGCCATCTGCTCTTCCAAGGGAAAAGAGCCCGTCTACAACATCAGGGAGGGCACCCTACAGACATGCTCTTCCAAGGGGAAGGAGCCCATCTGCGACAACATGGAGCGCATCCAGGGTCCACGCTCTTCCCACGGCAACGAGCCCATCTGTGACAAGTGAGGAAACCCATGATTTGTTTTGCCGTGCCTCTTCACAGGGGGAAGCCCATGATTTGTTTGTCAAGGCCCTTTTGTAGTGTAGTGAGAATATGTCCAGTTTTAATTGCTATATCTGGTTGTTTGCAGTATGCCTTGTTAATTTCAGTTGTTCACAATGTGATGCTCTATATGTGCAATTATTTACTATGCAGTACATTTCATCAATCCAGTTTTAAACATACTAATAGGAATGCATATATTTGCTTGCTATTAAGCCTATTATAGCTAGCATATGCCTCTTTTAAAGTTTTTTGATTGTTCTGTTGTTTCTAGTTAGCATATGTCCAGTTTCAAATGCTATCTTTGGTTGTTCGTAGTATGCCTTGTTTATTCCAGTTATTCACAACATGTTGTTCGATATGTGCAAGTATGAACTGTGCAGTTCAATTTCATCAGTACCAGTTTCAACAATACCACTATGAATGACTACATTTGGTTGCTACATCTTCTAGTTCACATGCCTTTCAATTTTTATTTAACAATAACTAGTGTACTTAGACCAGCACAATACCAGTTTGAATGACTATGTTTGCTTGTTGTTAAATGTTAGGCTTGTTGTAGTTAACACACCTTTCCACTTGTTTTGCTTTACTAGCATGCTTAAACCTGCACACTAAAGCTATCTTTTGGAGATTATTTTGTCTGCCATGAATAATTTTGGTTGATGTTTAGCCTGTTGTGCTTAACATGCTTATCGATGTACCTACATGGGACAATTCTGGGAATGACAGTTGTTTTCCATTGAGGTTAGTTTCATCCCATGGCATATATATGCTCACTGTTCAGGATATCGGTAGCTGGTACCATATAGGCCGGGGGCTGATAAGGGACTAATCGGTGAATCGGACTTTTAACTGAATATATCTACAACCCATTTACCGTTAGGTTAACTAGGGCCATGTGTAATATATCTGAGGCTACATAGCAACATGCACTGTACTTAATGTCTACATATGCAATCCTAGGCTAAATAACAACAAGGAAGAGTGTTACCTTAATGTTCTGATGATGTCTAGATATAGACAACAACAACAACAATGACAACACATCCCTGTTTGGATACAACTTAGCTAGAGGTTAGAGTTAGTTTCTAGATCATGACTAACCCTGAACTAACTCCATCCAAAGATGTGTTTGGATGACAAGGTTAGATACTTAGATTGACAATAAATGCACTAGGAGAACTAGCTCCAATTAGCACCTCTTGGGTTGGATATTTTTTGGGTGGGTTATAGATGCAACTAGCTCAAACTAGCCCTCATGTTTAGATATAATTTAGGGCTATTTGAGACCGAACTAGCTCAAACTAACTCTAACCCATGGATACATCAGCAGTTAAATAGTCGATAATTTGTAAGAATGCAATAAACTCCTTCTGGCCCATAATATAAGGTGTTAATTCATCTAATATGTGAGTATATTGGATGTTATAAGATATTATAAAAGAGTGTTGTACTACATCATTGTGCAATTGGTGTTTAGCTTCTAGTATTAACTTGGTGCTTTTAGGTACATATGTCATTGGTAAAGATCGATGCTTCGACCCTTTCTGCGTATGGGGAAATGAGATATCGATGAACCAGCATCAAGTCAGGAAGCTGATAAAGCTTGTTAGTAAAATGGGTCAAAAGATGGCAATTAAACTATTTGTTTACACTTTATCCAATACAACAGCGAACTGCAGGATGGTAAGTAAGAACTCTGCAACCTTCTTTTTACTACCCATAATGAGTTGTATTATATGACAATGTCTGAATCTTTTTTCCTTTGCAGTGATTCCCAAAGCAGTTTACTCAAGATTACCTCTCAAACTACGTGACTGGTGGGCATGCAAAGGTTAAAGTATTTCTACCAGAACACGATGATTATCTAGATGTTTTCATGAAGACCGTGAAGGATGGGCGATCGGCCATCACAAGGGGTTGGACTAGAGCCATGCGTGCCTTCTACATGGAGGAGGGCACAATATGGGCATTCTGCTTCACCTTGTTCAGCAACCAGAATGTGTTTTGCCACTTTCTTTACCGTCTTTAATAGTACAAGTATAAAACTGTGGTTCATCATTCTTTATTTGGTTCTTATGTAATTCTTGATATGTATCTATGAATCGAATAATGCATTGGTTGTCTGAACCTGATGGATATGAATAAAGCTATAACATACATTCAAATTCATATTCAAATCCGATACAATTTGATATAGCAGCAATTAAATTACGGTGAAAGTACGCTCTCCAAGTCATTATGACACACACGGTTGGTAAAACACAAACGTTTGCGACATACACCATAATCCGAGACGGTTCACAAAGAGGAAACGTGTGCAAGCGTGCACACAGTTACCGTTTGCAAAGCGTGTGCGATGTCAGACAATATCACAAATGGTGCGGGAAAACAAACGTTTGTGATAGTTTCCTTATCGTACACGATTCTCAACCATGAACTATTTCTGATGAAGTATGCATCATAAACATTGCACCACAGAATAGTGTGTGCGATAGTTGTCGTGTACGACGATGTTACGACGGTCCGATGTTTCGTAATCCTATCCGACAATCGTACGACGATTAGCTAATCTTCTTAATTAGTTATCGCATATGGTTTGGGAATGCTTATCATACACATTTTGTAATAATTAACCGTTTGTGATGGGTCGCGCATCGTAAATGTAGCACCACAGAATACCGACTACAATGGTAATGCAAGCACAAACGAGTAGGAGTATTGTATATGCATCTTGGCTCCCTATCCCCGACGGTTTCTAGGTCATGTGGGAAGGACCCCCCCTATCGCCCACACTCACTTGGCGATGGTTCTAAATGTCGTTGTGGAAAGGGGTTAAAACCCGTTTGTATAGCACCGGCACGTACCAGTGTTGGCGTCAATGATACCCAATATGATGGAACATGTAAAGGCAGTTCTTCAGAAGACTTGAAGAAAGATGATGAATCATATTCAACCCACAAGGTCCTTGCTCTAACTTGGCCCATGATATGGGTATAGCATGCATATAATGTCCTGGAGTGCATCTACTCTATTACAATGCCATGTGCTTAGTCTACTAATCATGCATGTAAATATGTCATGTATTCCTATTTTTCATTACCTATTCCATTCATGATAACATGTTTTCAAAATCAAGTAATGTCATTCCACTCTATCACAATACCATCTACTTAATTTGGACATCATGCTTCTGAATATCTTATGCATTGTTATTCCTCAGTATGTACTCCATCTGTCTACCATACCATGTTTTTTTGCATTGAAATGATGTTCTAGTGGTCTGTTGCAATGCCATCTTAGTTTCCCAATCATACATGCATATATTGCCTCAGTGTTGTTCTGTGTGTATTCCGCTATCATACAGTTTTACATTCAACTAGTGTTTTTACTCTATTGTCATGTCGTATCCCTAGCTCTTACATCATACTCCCTCCATCCGGATTACGTGTCACAGAAATGGATAAAAATGGATGTATATAGAACTGAAATATGCCTCGACACATCCATTTATTTCCGGATGGAGGGAATACATGTCAATATGTCATGCATGTCTATTCTTTAGTACCTATTCCATCTCTTTGTCGTAGCATGTTTTATAATTGAAGCACCATTCTTCTATATAAGGCATGCAAGGGGAAGACGACTATGTTAGAATCTGAAGGGTTACAAACAAGGTCTTTGCAAAAGATCCAAACACCAGGAGATAGTAAACCACCTCCAGTGTTCATAGATACTGCTCCAACACAGAGAAACCCAACTCATAGTGATAATAAGTAGATTCCAGTGGCCAAAGAACTAGTCCACTCCAGTCCAGCAAAAATATGTCAACTCCTTTCTAAGAAATGGGTGCATATCCTTGCATCATGAAATTTTATAGCATTAAGATCATATTTTCTATTTGTTTCTTACCCATCTCTCTTTTAGAAAATAAGTTTAAAGGATAAAAGACTTTCTAAACTGGGATCGTGTTTGAGGAAAGTACCTTGCGGGAATTCTCTGTGCTCCAATGCTGATGTAAGTACCTGTTGTATATCACTATATTTTTACATCCGCATGTATTTTGTTAATCGGCGTGAATCCAACCTTTATCCAATCTAATTTTACTTGTAGCAAAATGCATAATTAAAGGAGACAATGTTTATTTTTGTAAGGAAAACTGCCTGGTAGTTTTACATACTAAGCTGGATGAGTGTACTATCTCATATCATGCACATTACTAAATTGTAGTGATCTTCTGGTTGCCCAATCATTCATTGTGTCAATGTTGCTTTCTTATTACCTTACCTTGTTGATGGTACACTACTAGGGAAAACCTTATACACAGAATCTTAGCAGCAGCGAAGGGTAGGAGCCCCACGCTACTACTACTTACTAGCAGCGTGGGTGAAAACAGTGCGCTACTACTAGAGAATAGTAGTAACACGGGTCTACCGTTCCCACGCTACTACTAAGTGATCCTCACCGTGTCCCCGGGATGGACCATAGTAGTAGCGCGGGGTATAAAAGTGGCGCTACTAGTAAGTTGACAGCCGTAGTGTGGGTATATTACCCATGCTACTACTACGGATAGACACGGTGGTAGCAGCACCGCACCCGTGCCCCGCGCTACAACTAATCCGCACGTCCTAGTCCCTCTCCCTCCCACGCCCCACCAAATCTTTCCCACGCTGCCGCTCCTCCCAATCCGCATCCTCCTATGCCTCTCCTCACATCTCGTCGCTCCACACCTCCTCCTCCCCCGCTCGCGGTCGCCTCTCCCAATAGATCTGGTGCCAGGGTTCATGACGCTAGCGA
>NC_041385.1:205921118-205996066 GCF_002162155.2 Triticum dicoccoides
ATGGCGCCGGCGCAGATTGATGTGAGGATATGTGGAAACTCCCTCCTCCCTCTTCCCCCCTCGCTCTCCTAACTGAAGCATCCTCTGCCTTGTTTTCTTCTGATTTTTTTCTTGGATGATTTGGAGATTGGCGAATCTGAAGATGACGGAGCTGGAGATCCTGGGCATGAACTTTGGCTGCGTCCTCTCGACGCTGTCGGACGCTAAGATCCCGGAGAAAGAATGCCTTCTCCCGCTCGTCTCCAAGCTCCTCGGCTACTGCATCGTGGCCGCCTCCACCACCGTCAAGCTCCCGCAGGTTCGTTCCGTTCTTTGCCTTTTGTTGCCTGAACTTTCTTGGTGATTTCTCAAGATTACAACATTGGGCACCCGTAGGAGTAGATTATTGTGCCATATGAATCCAAAGAAGCGTGTTCCATGTGGCTGTTTTGATTCGTGTGGCGGTGGGTGGTGTGAGAGGACCTCAGGTTCTTTACGTGAGCACGGTGTGCAAAATTGCGGATAAATAAAGGGTTGTTTGTTTGGTAGCCTGGCCTGGTCGAATCCTTGGCACGGCATGGCAAGGTCCCTGTGCTAGATTGTGCATAAAACCAACAAAGCAAGAAGCCACCAGGGGAATTCTTTGTTTGTTTGCTCCATGGCCGTGTGATCCCTGTGATTGTTAGTTTGTAGGTGTGGATGCTGCAAATTCTCTCTAGCCATGCGAGATATAATTCTCCACCCTCTGAGGCATTTGCAGGTATCACTACATAGCCGCTTGCTTGAATCTATAAATTGATTAGCGAGCATGATTCCTTGGTGCCACATGCTCTGCTCTCTCACCACCAATAGTGCATTCCGATCCTGGCCAGTTGACAGAAAAACATGCTCTACAGCCCACACAGCTTTGACCTTAAAACTAACAATCATAGGGATCGACGCTGCTCCACTGCCAGGCATGCCTCCTCCCCCTCAAGCCCCTGTGTCCAGGTACTTCGGCTGGGACCTACCACGGTGTGGCGGAGCACAAGCGCGTGTGCCCGCAGATACCCTGCACGTGCCCGCAGCCGGACTGTGCCTTCCTCGGCCCCCCAGCAGCGCTCTTGTAGTGCAAGCCCCTCGTTGAGATCGAGGTGCCGCTCGTATCTCCTCCTACTCCCAGCTATTTCAAGTCCTAGGTGCTTGATTTTGCATGTTTCTCGGGTGGGTCAGGGTGGATTCCGGCAGATCGGTGGCCGACAAGCTGGATGGATCGGTTGTACGCCTTTTCTTAATTGAAAAGAATAAACCTTTGATGATGTACTAGGTTGCTAGCGATTGAATGTTTGAGCTGGTGCATTGGTTTTGTGTGTGAATCGTTTGGTTTGCTACCAATTTCAATGTATTGTACTATAGAATTATGAATGTTTGTAGGAATTATTGTAAGGTCGCATAAGAGGCATGCATAAGGTAGAGGTTCTTATAGGTGTTGATATAGTTGGTCTTGACCTGCATTTTGGGCCTTGACCAATTGGACCAAACAGCGTACTAATTTTTTGTTATTCTCTGTGCTTAGAAGAATTAATTTGCTATCAGGTTGCTTGGTAACGAGTTATCAGCACCTTATAAACATTTCTTTTGCATTTAATCCCGCCGCCGATGCCTCCTCGGTTGTCGATGTCTTGTCGTGGCCGTGCTTATGCATAGGCGCCGCCAGCGTCGCGTGCAAGTTAGCCTGTCAACAACATGAGCAGTCTGCCCACCCTCTCCCCACTGGGAATTTAATCTTGCTATACTGAAGTCCAGCTCTTTGATTATGCATTTTCAGTGTAGATTCTTTCATGTTAACTAATTGGAACAAGTTCTAATTAGGTCATAGATTTTGTACTGAATAAAAAGTGTTGTTTAGAGACAGTAATGGTTAAGGGCAAAACCATTGATTTTACAATTTGTACCACAAGTGTCGAGCGTGCATTTTCTACTTTGAGGTTATTTAGGCAAGCTACAGTCATATGGTGGAAGGTGTTTTTCTATCCAACAGGTTGTAGCTAGTAAGCATAGAGTAAAATGATAGATGAAGATTTCCTTAAGCAATTTAGGAGCGGAAAGAAACATATAGCTGACTACTCTGTTTCAGCCAAACATTTTTTTGTTTGTTCATGTTTGAGGAACAAAACCAAACATATAGCGATTTAAGGTAGTTCCAATTTTTGTCTTGTGACAGGTGCATGACGACTATGGCAATTGGCGCCAAATCCCGGCTTTTCTCTGTTCATTTATTTGTACTGGCATCAATCTTTGATTTACCAGTGGATGTAATTTCCTGTAATATATGTTGGATGTGCTACGTTTTTCCTTGTATGTCGTACATTTTCTTAGCGTGCCTCGCATTCCAGCCAACTAGTCGCTAGGAAGCCAAAAAAGCCATGAAATTAATAGCTAGCACAAACCATCATGGGCCCTATATGAAGGATAGCGGCTCACTGCCCTTAATGGGATCCTCTAATGGGTTTGCAGGCACTACTGCAGGATGCTGCTAATGCACACTACGATCAGAGACCCTTTGACGAAACTATGTGTGATGCATTAATCGCAAACGATGATGTAAAAAACAGTTAAAAAAGATGCAAAACATTTGCGATGGGTGAGCCATTAAACACGGTTCCAATTTTAGTTGCGTGTGCGATGCAGGGCATAAAGTTCAGTTCAGTTAATTGTTTGTGATGAGGAAGAAGAACATAAAGGGGCAGCCAGATGAAGGCGTGTGCGATATACAACATACAGTTCACTAGGATTATCTATTTGTGATGAGGCGGAATAACAGAAACGGGCAGCTAGATAAAGGTCTGTGCGATTGAGGGCATACACTTCAGAAGGATTAACTGTTTGCGATTAGGCAACAGAACAGAAACAGTCGCCAGATCAAAGTGTCTGTGATTGATGGCATACACTTCACACAGATGAACTGTTTGCGATTATCCACAACAAACAGAAAAAGTTAGACAGATCAACATGTGTACGCTAGACGGGCACACATTCTAATTAAAAGAAGTGTGTGCAATGGTAATAAAGAGCGCGCACGGCTGTTGGAACAAGACGTGTGCTGACATTGCCTATTGCGGTGCACCTTATGGTGCATACGCCACGTACGCAGTCGAGAAAGCGTGCCCACGTTACGCCATTCGAGAATAGTGCCGCACTTAGAAATTATAGAACCGTCAATAAATTTTGAGCCTGCGTCTCGTCACATTCCAAATTACTACCATGCTACATTTAATTGCATAAATGTTCACACCGATCAAAACCTAAATGGTTTCCCAGTTAGGAGAGTATTAGTGCTCGGTTATAAATACTACTACTCCAAGATGACTGCACATTCCTCCTCAACTCCTCATCCACAAAAACAAACAAGTCATTCATCATCATTCCCTTGCGTCTGCCATGGCCAGCGTGAGTTCTGGGTCGAGAGATTGCCACCAGGGAGAGGCGAGCATGGAAGCAGAAGCACGAGAGATGTCCCGCCTCACTGCAAAAGCAGCCGACATGTCCCGCCGCATGGTCGTAGTAGCACAGAGGTCCCGCCGCGCTGATACGTCTCCAACGTATCTATAATTTTTGATTGCTCCATGCTACTTTATCTACTGTTTTAGGCAATATTGGGCTTTATTATCCACTTTTATATTATTTTTGGGACTAACCTATTAACCGGAGGCCCAGCCCAGATTTGTTGTTTTATGCCTATTTCATTGTTTCGAGGAAAAGGAATATCAGACGGAGTCAAAACGGAACGAAATCAACTGGAGAAGTTATTTTTGGAAGGAAACCCACCTGATGGACTTGGACTCCACGTCAGAAGATACGGGAGGTGCTCACGAGGGTGGGGGGCGCGCCCACCCACCCCCTGGGCGCGCCCCCCTACCTCGTGGGGCCCCCGTAGCTCCACCGACGTGCCCCCTGCACCCATATATACTCTTATACCCTAAAACTTCCAGAACATAAGATTGATCGGGAGTTCCGCCGCCGCAAGCCTCTGTAGCCACCAAAAACCAATCGGGACCCTGTTTCGGCACCTTGCCGGAGGGGGATCCCATCACCGGTGGCCATCTTCATCATCCCGGCGCTATCCATGACAAGGAGGGAGTAGTTCACCCTCGGGGCTGAGGGTATGTACCAGTAGCTATGTGTTTGATCTCTCTCTCTCTCTCGTGTTCTCTCTCGTGTTCCCTCTATGGCACGATCTTGATGTATCCCGAGCTTTGCTATTGTAGTTGGATCTTATGATGTTTCTCCCCCTCTACTCTCTTGTGATGAATTGAGTTTCTGAAAGTGCAACAATCCCTAGGTGGTTTTGGTAATTCATAACAACATTTAGCTCATTGAGCTCATGCTATTCCAAGACTATTATTTCAGGAAAGCTCAATGAATGGCATGGCATGGATGATGAAAGTGGATCCCTCAAAGTACTAATGACAAAGGATTGGCTCAAGCTCAAAAGCTCAAGACTCTTCATTTTATATTTTAGTGATCCAAGATCACATTGAGTCTGTAGGAAAAGCCAATACTATCAAGGAGGGATGAGGTGTTGCTTAATGAGCCTCTTGCTTCATGTGCTTGGTGATATGCTCCAAAAACCCTCAGCTACTTTCTCACATCCACAAATGACCTAAACCTAAAGCCAAAATCGGTCACACCGATTCTTTCTATCTGGCGCCACCGAGTTCTAATGTCATAGCCACTGCCACAAACCCTAGGAAAATCGGTCCTACTGATAGGGATCTCGGTCTCACCGAGATGGGATTGTAATCTCTCTGTTTCCCTTTGTAACGTTTCGGTCTAACCGAAGTGAGCGATCGGTCCCACCAAGATTGCAATGTAAACTCTCTATTTCCCTTTTGTAACATTTCGGTCTCACCGAAAAGAGCAAATCGGTCCCACCGAGTTTACCTGACCAACTCTCTGGAAAGCCTATTACCAAAACGGTCTCACCGAGTTTAAGTAATTGGTCGCTCCGAGATTACGTTATGCCCTAACCCTAACCGAATCGGTCTTACCGAGTTGCATGTCAGTCCCACCGAAAATCCTAACGGTCACTAGGTTTACTAAATCGGTCTGACCGAGTCTGGTGAATCGGCCCCATCGAGTTTGGTAAATTGTGTGTAACGGTTAGATTTTGTGTGGAGGCTATATATACCCCTCCACCTCCTTTTCATTCGTGGAGAGAGCCGTCAGAACAAACCTACACTTCCAACTTACCATTTCTGAGAGAGAACCACCTACTCATGTGTTGAGGCCAAGATATTCCATTCCTACCATATGAATCTTGATCTCTAGCCTTCCCAAGTTGCTTTACACTCAAATCTTCTTTCTACCAGATCCAAATCCTATGAGAGAGAGTTGAGTGTTGGGGAGACTATCATTTAAAGCACAAGAGAAAGGAGTTCATCATCAACGCACCATTTGTTACTTCTTGGAGAGTGGTGTCTCCTAGATTGGCTAGGTGTCACTTGGGAGCCTCCGACAAGATTGTGGAGTTGAACCAAGGAGTTTGTAAGGGCAAGGAGATCGCCTACTTCGTGAAGATCTACCGCTAGTGAGGCAAGTCCTTCGTGGGCGACGGCCATGGTGAGATAGACAAGGTTGCTTTTTTCATGGACCCTTCGTGGGTGGAGCCCTCCGTGGACTCGCGCAACTGTTACCCTTCGTGGGTTGAAGTCTCCATCAACGTGGATGTACGATAGCACCACCTATCGGAACCACGCCAAAAACATCAGTGTCTCCAATTGCGTTTGAATCCTCCAAACCCTTCCCTTTACTTTCTTGCAAGTTGCATGCTTTAATTTCCACTGCCTGTATACTCTTTGCATGCTTGCTTGAATTGTGTGATGATTGCTTGACTTGTCCTAAGATAGCTAAAATCTGCCAAACTCTAAAATTGGGAAAAGGTTAAGTTTTTAATTGGTCAAGTAGTCTAATCACCCCCCCTCTAGACATACTTCAAGGTCCTACAAGTGGTATCAGAGCTTTGGTCTCCATTTGCTTTGATTTCCATAGCTTTTGGTGGTCATAGCCTTGGTTTCACAACCTAGGAGAGTATGGCGTCTAGTGAGGTGAATTATCACCGTAGAGGTTCTTACATTGATGGTACTAATTTTGCTAGTTGGAAGCATAAAATGAAAATGCATATTCTCAGACATAACCCCGCCGTTTGGGCAATTATTTGTATTGGCTTGCAAGGTGAATTCTTTGATGGGAGAGAGCCGAACTGTGAAGCTAATGCGGAAGAATTGAAGATGCTGCAATACAACGCTCAAGCTTGTCATATCATCTTCAACGGTTTGTGCCCTGAAGAATTCAACAAAATCAGCCGTCTTGAGAATGCAAAGGAAATTTGGGATACTTTGATTGATATACATGAAGGTACCGACTCCGTCAAGGAATCCAAGTTGGATGAGCTCCAAAATCAGCTTGACAAGTTCAAAATGAAGGATGGTGAAGGTGTCGCTGAAATGTACTCTAGGCTTGCACTTATCACAAATGAGATTGCCGGCTTAGGGAGTGAAGAGATGACCGACACATTCATCATCAAGAAGATCCGAAGAGCATTGGATGGAAAGTATGATACCGTGTGCATATTGATCCAAATGATGCCAAATTACAAAGATCTCAAGCCAACGGAAGTCATTGGAAGAATTGATGCTCATGAGATGTCACTCAAGGATAAGGAGGAACTTCACAACAAGTCAAGTGGTGCTTACAAAGCCTAAAGTGAAGCCCTCACATCATCAAGTGAGAAACAAACCTTCAATGAAGAATTGAGCCTAATGGTGAAGAACTTCAACAAATACTACAAGAGTAGAAGCAAAGAAAGAAGCTCTAAGTCAAGGTCCTACAATGACAAAAGATCTTCTATTCGAGAGCGAAATTGCTACAATTGTGGGAGACCCGGACACTATTCCAATGAGTGTACGGCACCCTACAAAAGAAGAGAAGATTCTCCGAAAAGAAGAAGCAAAAGAGAAGAATCACCATCGAGAGAGAGGAGGAGTAGAGATGATCGTTATGAACGAAGACCCTCACGGAGAAGCAAGGATTCGGAAAGGAAGGACAAGTCATCAAGGAGCTACACAAAACAAAGACATCAAGCTCATGTTGGTGAATGGGTATCCGACTCCGACTCCGACAATCACTTTGAGAGAAGCTATCACTCCGACTCCGAATATACTCAAGATGAAGGTGTTGCCGGTCTAGCACTTGTGTCAACCAACTCCTACGACATATTTGATTCACCAAATGAAGGAATTGGAAGATGCTTCATGGCCAAAGGTCCAAAGGTAACACATCCTGAGTATGTTGATTTCGATAGTGATGAAGATGATTTGCTTGTGGATGATGATTTACTTGTTGACAACTCTAGTGATGAATACTATGATGAAACGTCAATTAATCATGCTAATCAAGATAAAACGAATGACAATGATAAGGAGAAGATTGAGCTTCTAACTAAAGAACTAAACACTCTTAAGTTAGCTCATGAAACTATCTTCGAAGATCATCGAGAACTTTTAAGGGCTCATGAGAAGTTACGCTTTGAAAATCTCAATCTTGAGCAAGAGCATGAGTTCTTAAAGGCAATCAATGATGATCTCCGTAAGAAAAGTTCTTCTTACATTGCCAAGCGTTTACTCTTATCTACTTACATGCCTCAAGTCAAGTCTAGTAACAAGTACAAGAAAGATCCTTCCTCTAGTAGTAACAATAATAATGTCAAATCCAATATTGTTGCTTCTAGTAGTTCTCTTGATTCCACTAATGATTCTCTTAGCCAAGTTACACTTGAGCAAGAAAATAGCTTATTGAAGGGAATTATAGAGAAAGGTGTTTACAAGAGCCTTGCCGGGAGTAAGCAATTCGAGGAAATTGTACGCAAGCAAGGAAGGCACCGGAAGGATCAAGGTGTTGGTTTTGAACGAAAGTTCAATGCCAATGGAGTTGAGTGGGAAGAAGATCAATACCCCAAGACAAAGTTTGTTCCTCAACAAGAGAAGTATGATCCTACTTCCTTCAAAGGTACACAAGCACAAGATGATCTTCCACCACAAGACCACAAGAACAAAGGCAAGCACAAGCTTCAAGAAGAGATTGATGCATTTGAAGAAGCACCTAAGGTCTCGGTCAAGTGGGTTCCCAAGACTACGTCAAGTTCTACTTCATCTAGCACAACTACAACTCCAGGGATTCCCATCAAGATGATGTGGATCCTGAAGAAGAAGAACTAGAGAGTTCTTGAGGGTGACTCCGCCAACATTCTTCACTCATATCATTATGGCAAGAACAAGTGCAATCAACTTCCACATCTTGCACTAGTTCAAGGAGTCACAAACCCTCATGTTGGTAAGGCAAGGGACAAACCTAATGATTTCATGGACATCATCTTGTGTGTGCATCACTCTATGTCTATGGATATTCTTGTTTGTTACTTGTGGGACTAACCCATGTAGGTAAGTTGAAAGTGTAACTCACTCCAAAGGATTGCTCCAAATGATCTACATCAACATTGAGCATCCACATTTTCAACACCTACATGAAGTCATCATTGACAAAACCCAAGGTTAGTTCATCCCTCTAAGGGGGGATCTCACATCTAAGGGGAGCTTAACTCTAAAAAATGAGTCAAAGCAACTCTAATGGTGTGAACACATCAATGCATTATGTAAAAGTGGTAACCCCACTTGAGCTTAAACGATGAGTATGACCTATGATCAAATGTTTTCATTTGACTCCTAAGTCAATATACTCATATATAGATGACCTAGTCATCGCCAATTGTTTGATAGATGCTAGAATTGGTTGTGCATGCTTTGCCACATATTTCATTTGCCATCTTTTTGTGTGAGCATGTTGGTGCATATTTTACTCATTCTAGGACATCCACTTGTTGTTTTGAGTGATTGGCTTCCTTTTCTTTTTGCCAAGTGGATGGACAAGAATGCCTAAGAACCTTCTCTAGCTATCTATGCTTTTCTCATCTCAAACTCTATTCATGCTACATCACAAAATTTGATCAAGTCAGATTCGAACCACTCTGTGTGAGGAGCACTCGGAGTCCCCGATTCGTCATAGACTTAAACTTCCAAAACTTCTTTGTGATTCTCGGTCTGACCGATTCCTCCATTTCGGTCCTATCGAGATCACTAAGTCGATCTAGGTTTTCAATCTCGGTGCAACCGATTTGAACTTTTCGGTCACACCGAGTTGCTGTAATTGTACACAGTTATGCATCTCAGTGCCACCGAGTCGTTCCACTCGGTCACACCGACAGGGTCGGGCTATATATAGTCACGGGCAAAATTTTGGAAATTTCTCGGAACCTCTTCGCCAGCGCAATAGCTCACTCTGCCTCCAGGGTCTCTGGATCATCTCCTCATCGCCAGCCACCTCCTATCGCTGGTCTCCACCGCTGTCAACGTATTTCACCCCCGCCGTTGCCGCCGTAGCGAGTTCATCGCCAAGCTAGGGTATGGACTCGATCATAGTGCTATCCTCGTCCGATTCCTAGCACATTGTGTTCTTAATGATTCTTGCCACGATTGAAATACTCCTATCCATTCAATGCAATCCTTAGATTAGATGAGATTCAAAAATTTAGGGTTAGGTTTCCGCCGAAACCATCTCGGACCCACCGAGTAGAAAAACTCGGTCCCACCGATTTGGCTAATGCCATTGCACTAGTAACTCTCGGTCTGACCGAGAATTGCTAACCGGTGAGACCGATTTTAGGACTTTGTGAAACCCTAGCAGTCTCGGTGCCATCAAACTGTGACTCGGTCCAACCAAGTTCATCAGTTTAGGTTCCAAAACTGCTTCGGTATCACCGAGTTTGAAAATCGGTTGATCCGAAATGCTTTCTGTGGAAAACTAAAACTGAATTTTTGAATCATTCTTTTGTAAAAATCTCTGGATTTTGTGATGCTCATCCACTATCTCATCTATAACTCTTCACAGGTCAACAGTCAGTGATTTGCAGCATGTCAGACCAAAGTGATAGTCAGAACAGGTCAGAAGAGCAGATTCACATGAGTGAGGGCACTAGTCCCTAGCACTTCAGATGAAGGCAGCAGGAGCACCCCAAGCAACCTGCCTAAAGCTGCTACCAGGACAAGGAAGAAGAGAACCTCAGATTCTGAGGATGAGGATTATAGAGCAGAAGAGGATGAGGCTACCTCCAAGAAGGTAGTGCTCAAAAAGGAGTATGCCTCAGCACATAGCACTAAACCTGGACTCAATAGAAAGGTTCCTGCCAAGAGGACACCTATGCTGAAGGTCAGAGGATCTACTCAGGTGCCTGATAAGTCTGAACCCAAAGAGGCACCTGCAAAGAGAGTCACAACTTCCAAACCCAAGAAAGTTCCCATTGGAGAAACTATGAAGTTTACCATTGAATCAGAAGATGAAGCTGCTGCTCAGGATAAGAAGAAGAAAAGAGCCAGAACCACTACTGCCTAGGTTCTTGGAAAACCCTCAATGAGGAAAGACTCTAAAGAGGAAGAAGAGGTTGCTGCACCAGCACCCAAGGCACAAAAGCTGATGGGTGATGCTATTAGATCAGGGGCTGCAACATCAAAGCCCAAGGAAGCACCCAAAGCTGCCCCCAAGCCCAAGCTTGCACCAAAGAGGAATACCAGGAGTATTCCAACTACTGAGAAGCACAAGGCCCCAGTGCCTGAAGTTGCTGATGAGGAAGATGAAGAAGGACAAGTCCTGAGGAAGCTCAAGCCTAAGATACTAGACCATAAAGATGCCCATCATGTGGCTGAGGACATGAAGATCAGAAGAGACTCAGGGTTGAGGCTATGGTGGATGACAGATCCATATGCCACAAGGAGAAGAACTGTTGTTGATTATAGGTTCCATACCAAGGAACAACAGGACTTCTATGAGACAATCTTGTTGGACAAGAAGCCCATAGTGTGTGATATGACGTGGGTCGACTGGACCTACATGAAAGAAAATGAAGAACACTATCCTGGAGTGCAAGATAGTTTTGTTGCTTGTGGAGTTGCAGATTTTGTTGGGCAAAAGCTCACCAACTGGAATGATGAACTCATTATGCAATTCTACTCCACAACACACTTCTATCTAGATGGGAGGATAGTTTGAATGTCTGAAGGTACAAGGTACCAGTCAACTGTTGAGGAGTGGGCAAAACTGATCAATGCCCCAAAGGAGAGTGAAGATGACTTGGATGTCTATTCCAAGAAGAAGATGGACCACAATTCCATGGCACACATGTACAAGGAGATCCCAGACAATGCAATTGAGACACATAAGTTTGGGTCAGTCCACTTTCTTCTGTCAGGGCTGCCAACAATCAACTGCATCCTAAGGCACACTCTGTTGCCTAAGTCTGGTGACCACAACATGATTAGAGGGCATGCAATCAACATGTTGCATTTTTTTGATGTGCCACAGAAATTCAAGGTCATGAGCCTTATGGTTGAGATCATTAAGAGGAATGCAGCAGACCAAAAGAGGAGTTGTGGATATGCCCCTCAGATTCAGGAGTTGATTAACTCAAAGATGGGCATAGGCAAATATCTATTGGATAAGGAACATTTTCCTCTCTATCCAGACTTTGAGGACAATTAGGTTGTCATGAATGAGCATGAACCATCATTAGTACAAGCTCAAGAGAAGAAGGAGAAGGCAAGGAAAGCGAAGGCTGCCAAGATGCCAACTCAATAGGAGGCATCTGAGTACTTTTTAAAGAACAAACAGGAGCAGCTTGGTTACTTGATAGCATCGACTCTGAGGATTGAGAAATCGGGAGAGCTTGGAAAGAATCATGGACCTAAAATTCCATGATCTAGATGTCAAAGTAACTGAGATTCAATCAGTTGTGGAGCAGCTACAGGATGACATGCAGGAGAGGCAGGGCAAGACTACCACTAATGTATTTGCCAAAGTATCTAGAGCTCAGAGGTCAGTTGTAGTGCCTGTGACAGACACCAGAGCCACATCATATGCACCAGCTATAGCTCCAGTGCAACCAGCTCCAGCACCATCTCCTCCAGCTCCATCCACTTCAACTGAAGCCTTCGTTCTTGGAGTTATCCGGACACCACCACCTGAAGATCAAGCCTGAGAGTCGATCTAGCACTATGCATTTTCTATGAACTTTTTGGTAACTTGTTGCCAAAGGGGGAGAAAAATGTATAGATCATAGGCTTCGAGAGAGAGAGTGTTTCTTTTGTTCTCTCTTGCTTTGGTGGTTAAACTTTGTTTGCTTTTGAGTGCTTGAGATACTATGCTGTTTTTGTGAGACATTGATGATCATGTGTTTGATCATAAGCTACACTTATGCATGGTTGATGATATTATCTTACCTATCCATGTGTGATCATTCACTTTGCTTGGTGATGAGTGCATGTATTCAATCTTTATCATTTTGAGCGCTCCACCAAGATGTATGTGACATGGAAGAGTAACCCATGAGCCTAATTCCTTGTGCATTTGCAGTCCAAAGCAAATCTTAAACTATGCACAAATTTAGGGGGAGCTCTTGCTTATCACATACTTCTCAAAGCGACGATGTTGTTAAATCTTATTATTATTTGTCAAAGCTTTGATCTATATGTTGTCATCAATTACCAAAAAGGGGGAGATTGAAAGTGCAACTATCCCTAGGTAGTTTTGGTAATTCATAACAACATATAGCTCATTGAGCTAATGCTATTCCAAGACTATTATTTTAGGAAAGCTCAATGAATGGCATGGCATGGATGATGAAAGTGGATCCCTCAAAGTACTAATGACAAAGGATTGGCTCAAGCTCAAAAGCTCAAGACTCTTCATTTTATATTTTAGTGAACCAAGATCACATTGAGTCTATAGGAAATGCCAATACTATCAAGGAGGGATGAGGTGTTGCTTAATGAGCCTCTTGCTTCATGTGCTTGGTGATATGCTCCAAAAACCCTCAGCTACTTTCTCACATCCACAAATGACCTAAACCTAAAGCCAAAATCGGTCACACCGATTCTTTCTATCCGGCGCCACCGAGTTCTAATGCAATAGCCACTGCCACAAACCCTAGGCAAATCGGTCCTACCGATAGGGATCTCGGTCTCACCGTGATGGGATTGTAATCTCTCTGTTTCCCTTTGTAATGTTTTGGTCTAACCGAAGTGAGCGATCGGTCCCACCGAGATTGCAATGTAAACTCTCTGTTTCCCTTTTGTAACATTTCGGTCTCACCGAAAAGAGCAAATCGGTCCCACCGAGTTTACCTGACCAACTCTCTGGAAAGCCCATTACCAAAATCGGTCTCACCGAGTTTAAGTAATCGGTCTCACCGAGATTACGTTATGCCCTAACCCTAACCGAATCGGTCTTACCGAGTTGCATGTCAGTCCCACCGAAAATCCTAGCGGTCACTAGGTTTACTAAATCGGTCTGACCGAGTCTGGTGAATCGGTCCCACCGAGTTTGGTAAATTGTGTGTAACGGTTAGATTTTGTGTGGAGGCTATATATACCCCTCCACCTCCTCCTCATTCGTGGAGAGAGCCATCAGAAAAAACCTACACTTCCAACTTACCATTTCTGAGAGAGAACCACCTACTCATGTGTTGAGGCCAAGATATTCCATTCCTACAATATGAATCTTGATCTCTAGCCTTCCCCAAGTTGCTTTCCACTCAAATCTTCTTTCTACCAGATCCAAATCCTATGAGAGAGAGTTGAGTGTTGGGAGACTATCATTTGAAGCACAAGAGCAAGGAGTTCATCATCAACGCACCATTTGTTACCTCTTGGAGAGTGGTGTCTCCTAGATTGGCTAGGTGTCACTTGGGAGCCTCCGACAAGATTGTGGAGTTGAACCAAGGAGTTTGTAAGGGCAAGGAGATCGCCTACTTCGTGAAGATCTACCGCTAGTGAGGCAAGTCCTTCGTGGGTGACGGCCATGGTGGGATAGACAAGGTTGCTTCTTCGTGGACCCTTTGTGGGTGGAGCCCTCCATGGACTCACGCAATTGTTACCCTTCGTGGGTTGAAGTCTCCATCAACATGGATGTATGATAGCACCACCTATCGGAACCACACCAAAAACATCCGTGTCTCCAATTGTGTTTGAATCCTCCAAACCCTTCCCTTTGCTTTCTTGCAAGTTGCATGCTTTAATTTCCGCTGCCTATATACTCTTTGTGTGCTTGCTTGAATTGTGTGATGATTGCTTGACTTGTCCTAAGATAGCTAAAATCTGCCAAACTCTAAAATTGGGAAAAGGTTAAGTTTTTAATTGGTCAAGTAGTCTAATCACCCCCCCCCTCTAGACATACTTCAAGGTCCTACAGTTTCCCCTTTGAAGTTACCTTATCGGATTGAGTCTTTTATGAACACTTGATGTATGTCTTGCGTGGGATAACCGTGGTGACAATGGGTTATTCTATTGATCCACTTGATGTATGTTTTGGTGATCAACTTGCGGGTTTCGTGACACTTGGGAACCTATGCATAGGGGTTGGCACACGTTCTTGACTCTCCGGTAGAAATTTTGGGGCACTCTTTGAAGTACTTTTATGTTGGTTGGATGAATCTGAGATTGTGTGATGCATATCGTATAATCATGCCCACGGATACTTGAGGTGACAGTGGAGTATCTAGGTGACATTAGGGTTTTGGTTGATTTGTATATTAAGGTGTTATTCTAGTACGAACTCTTTTATAGATCGATCCGAAAGAATAGCTTTGTGGTGGTTTCGTACCCGACCATAATCTCTACGTTTGTTCTCCGCTATTAGTGGCTTTGGAGTGACTCTTTGTTGCATGTTGAGGGCTTGTCATATGTTCTATCTATGTTATTATTGTTGAGAGAACTTGCACTAGTGAAAGTATGAACCCTAGGCCTTGTTTCCTATCATTGCAATACCGTTTACGCTCACTTTTACCACTTGTTACCTTGCTGTTTTTATATTTTCAGATTACAAATACCTATATCTACTATCTATTTTGTACTTGTATCACCATCTCTTCGCCGAACTAGTGCACCTATATAGTTTACCATTGTATTGGGTGTGTTGGGGGCACAACAGACTCTTTGTTATTTGGTTGCAGGGTTGTTTGAGAGAGACCATCTTCATCCTACGCCTCCTAAGGATTGATAAACCTTAGGTCATCCACTTGAGGGAAATTTGCTACTGTCCTACAAACATGTGCACTTGCAGGCCCAACAACGTCTACAAGAAGAAGGTTGTGTAGTAGACATCAAGCTCTTTTCTGGTGCCGTTGCCGGGGAGGCTAGGTAAGTGAAGTTATATCTTTAGATCTTGCAATCGAATCTTTTTGTTTCTTGTTTTAGCACTAGTTAGTCTATAAAAGAAAATTACAAAAAAATGGAGTTAAGTTTGTCTCATACGCTTCACCTTTTTAATATCTTTCGTGAGTACGACGGGAAGGAAAATTGTGCTCAAGTGCTAGAAGAAGAATTACATAGAATTCTTGGCTTAAAATATGTGAATGATGAGCATGATTGCAATGTTGCTAGTATGAATTCCTTGAATATCCATGATGCTAATGATATGCAAAGCCACAAGCTTGGGGAAGCTATGTTCTATGAAGATGATATTTTTTGTCCCCCAAGCTTTGATGAGCAAATTTACTATGATGAAAGCATGCCTCCTATCTATGATGATTATTGTGATGGTATGTATGCCATAAAGAAGAAGTTTGCTTATGTGGAGAGTAGTAAATTTTCCTTGCAAGTAGATCATGAAAAGAATGCTTTAGGTGCTGGTTATATTGTTGAATTCATTCATGATGCTACTGAAAATTATTATAAGGGAGGAATATATGCTTGTAGGAATTGCAATAATATCAAATTTCCTCTCTATGTGCTTAAAGTTTTGAAGTTATGCTTGTTGTACCTTCCTATGCAAGTTGATTATTGTTCCCATAAGTTGTTTGCTCACAAAATCCCTATGCATAGGAAGTGGTTAGGCTTAAATGTGCTAGTCATATGCTTCATGATGCTCCTGTTATGTTTCAATTCTTATCTTTTTTGTGAGCATCATTGTCATCATCATGCCTAGCTAAAAGGCATTAAAGAAAAGCGCTTGTTGGGAGGCAACCCAATTTTATTTTAGTTTCTTGCTTTTTGGTTCTGTTTAGGAATAAATAATCCATCTATATTCTGTTTATATGTGGTTTTATGTTTTAGTTAGCGTTTGTGCCAAGTAGAACCTTTGGGAAGACTTGGGTGAAGTTTATGTGATCTTGCTGTGAAAAACAGAAACTTTAGCGCTCACGAGTTTAGCTGCCATTTTTTACTGGAGAGTTATATTTAGTTGAATCTTTTTGAAGATGATTAATAGACAAATTGCTCAGGTCCAGCAATTTATTTCATAATTTTTGGGGTTCCAGAAGTATACGTTTTATACAGATTACTACAGACTGTTCTGTTTTTGACAGATTCTGTTTTCTATGTGTTGTTTGCTTATTTTGATGAATCTATGAGTAGTATCGGAGGGTATGAACCATAGATAAGTTGGAGTATATTAGATATTACACCAATATGAATTTAGAATGAGTTCATTACAGTACCTAAGTGGTGGTTTTATTTTCTTATACTAACGGAGCTTACGAGTTTTCTGTTAAGTTTTGTGTGGTTGAAGTTTTCAAGTTTTGGGTAAAGATTCGATGGACTATGGAATAAGGAGTGGAAAGAGCCTAATCTTGGGTATTCCCAAGGCACCCCAAGGTAATATTCAAGGACAACCAAGCAACTAAGCTTGGGGATGCCCCGGAAGGCATCCCCTCTTTCGTCTTCGTTCATCGGTAACTTTACTTGGAGCTATATTTTTATTCACCACATGACATGTGTTTTTCTTGGAGCATCATTTTATTTTGTTAGTTTTTGCTTTATGTTGTTTAGATTAATGTTTTTCATCTTTAGTTTCAATAAAAAAGTCAAGGATAGCCTTTGCCATGCTTATTTTGCTAGTATACATGTTGCTGTTTGAAAACAGAAAGTTTACCGCTGTTGCAAAAATTCCCTAGAAAATTAAGAGAGTGGTATAATGTTGAATATTTTTGCATATTGAGCTATGATAAATTTATTACAGTGGGAATTTTAGTTCATAATTTTTGGAGTCAGGGAAGTATTGATACTCTTGCATTCTTTACAGACTGTACTGTTTTGGCAGATTGCTGTTATGGTTGCATTGTTCGCATATGCTTGCTTGTTTAATAATTCTATTTGAGGATAGGAGTATTAAATATGCAGAGGCATTTAGTATTCAATGTTGAATAATAATTTTAGTGATTTGTTACAGTAGAAAATGATAAGGTTTTGCATTGGTTTATACTAACCTATCTCACGAGTTCTTGTGTAGTTTGTTGTGAATGAAGCTTTTGATAAAAAGAGAAACCATGATATGAGAGGAATTAAGGAGACACAAAAGCTCGAGCTTGGGGATGCCCAAGGCACCCCAAGATAATATTTCAAGAATTCTCAAGCATCTAAGTTTGGGGATGACCCGGTAGGCATGCCACCTTTCTTCTTCAACAACTATCGGTTAGTATCGGTTGAGCCTAAGTTTTTGCTTCTTCACATGAGTTGTGCTATCCTTGCAATGTAGTTTTCTTTAGCTTTGATTGCTGTTTGAATAAAGTATCAAGATCTGAAATTATTAAATAGGAGAGTCTTCACATAGTTGCATAATTATTCGACTACTCATTGATCTTCACTTATATCTTTCGGAGTAGTTTTTGTTATTGCTCTAGTACTTCACTTATATCTTTTAGAGCACGGTGGTGGATTTGTTTTAAAGAAACTATTGATCTCTCGTGCTTCACTTATATTATTTTGAGAGTCTTAAATAGCATGGTAATTTGCTTAATGTTAATATACTTGGTATTCAAGATATGTGAAACTTTCTTATGAGTGTGTTGAATACTAAGAAAAGTTTGATGCTTGATAATTGTTTTGAGATATGGAGGTGATAATATCAAAGTCGTGCTAGTTGGGTGATTGTGAATTTAAAGTATACTTGTGTTGAAGTTTGTGATTCCCGTAGCATGCACGTATGGTGAACCGTTATGTGATGAACTCGGAGCATGATTTATTTATTGATTGTCTTCCTTATGAGTGGCGGTCGGGGACGAGCGATGGTCTTTTCCTACCAATCTATCCCCCTAGGAGCATGCGCGTAATACTTTGCTTTGATAACTTCTAGATTTTTGCAATAAGTATATGAGTTCTTTATGACTAATGTTGAGTCCATGGATTATACACACTTTTTCCCATCCTTCCACCATTGCTAGCCTCTCTAATACCGCGCACTTTTCGCCGGTATCATACACCCACCATATACCTTCCTCAAAACAGCCACCATACCTACCTATCATGGCATTTTCATAGCCATTCCGAGATATATTGCCATGCAACTTTCCGCCGTTCCGTTTATTATGACACGCTCCATCATTGTCATATTGCTAGCATGATCATGTAGTTGACATTGTATTTGTGGCAAAGCCACCATTCATAATTCTTTCATACATGTCACTCGTGATTCATTGCATATCCCGGTACACCGCCGGAGGCATTCATATAGAGTCATATTTTGTTCTAAGTATCGAGTTGTAATTGTTGAGTTGTAAGTAAATAAAAGTGTGATGATCATCATTATTAGAGCATTGTCCCAGTGAGGACAGGATAATGGAGACCATGATTCCCCCACAAGTCGGGATGAGACTCCGGACAAAAAAATAAAAGAGGCCAAAGAAGCCCAAATAAAAAAAAGAGGCCATAAAAAATAGAAAAGGCCCAAATAAAAAAATAAAATAAATAATAAAAAATGACAGAAAAAGAGAGAAGGGACAATGCTACTATCCTTTTACCACACTTGTGCTTCAAAGTAGCACCAATATCTTCATGATAGAGAGTCTCTCATTTTGTCACTTTCATATACTAGTGGGAATTTTTCATTATAGAACTTGGCTTGTATATTCCAATGATGGGCTTCCTCAAAATGCCCTAGGTCTTCGTGAGCAAGCGAGTTGTATGCACACCCACTTAGTTTCTTTTGTAGAGCTTTCATATACTTATAGCTCTAGTGCATCCGTTGCATGGCAATCCCTACTCACTCACATTGATATCTATTGATGGGCATCTCCATAGCCCATTGATACTCCTAGTTGATGTGAGACTATCTTCCCTCTTTTTGTCTTCTCCACAACCACCCTTCTATTCCACCCATAGTGCTATATCCATGGCTCGCGCTCATGTATTGCGTGAAGGTTGAAAAAGTTTGAGATTATTTAAGTATGAAACAATTGCTTGGCTTGTCATCGGGGGTATAGAAGTTGGGAACATCTTTGTGTTACGAAAATGAAGCATAGCCTAACTATATGATTTTGTAGGGATGAACTTTCTTTTGCCATGCTATTTTGAGAAGACATGATTGCTTTGATTAGTATGCTTGAAGTATTATTATTTTTGTGTCAATATGAACTTTTGTCTTGAATCTTTCGGATCTGAATATTCATATCACAATTAAGAAGATTTACATTGAAATTATGCCAAAGTATCACTCCGCATCAAAAATTCCTTTTTATCATTTACCTACTCGAGGACGAGCAGGAATTAAGCTTGGGGATGCTTGATACGTCTCCAACGTATCTATAATTTTTGATTGCTCCATGCTACTTTATCTACTGTTTTAGGCAATATTGGGCTTTATTATCCACTTTTATATTATTTTTTGGGACTAACCTATTAACCGGAGGCCTAGCCCAGATTTGCTGTTTTATGCCTATTTCAGTGTTTTGAGGAAAACGAATATCAGACGGAGTCAAAACGAAACGAAATCAACTGGAGAAGTTATTTTTGGAAGGAAACCCACCTGATGGACTTGGACTCCATGTCAGAAGATACGGGAGGTGCTCACGAGGGTGGGGGGCGCGCCCCCCCTGGGCGCGCCCCCCTACCTCGTGGGGCCCCGTTAGCTCCACCGACGTACCCCTGCACCCATATATACTCTTATACCCTAAAACTTCTAGAACAGAAGATAGATCAGGAGTTCCGCCGCCACAAGCCTCTATAGCCACCAAAAACCAATCGGGACCCTGTTCCGGCCCCTGCCAGAGGGGGATCCCATCACCGGTGGCCATCTTCATCATCCCGGCGCTATCCATGGCGAGGAGGGAGTAGTTCACCCTCGGGGCTGAGGGTATGTACCAGTAGCTATGTGTTTGATCTCTCTCTCTCTCGTGTTCTCTCTCGTGTTCCCTCTATGGCACGATCTTGATGTATCCCGAGCTTTGCTATTGTAGTTGGATCTTATGATGTTTCTCCCCCTCTACTCTCTTGTGATGAATTGAGTTTCCCCTTTGAAGTTATCTTATCGGACTGAGTCTTTTATGAACACTTGATGTATGTCTTGCATGGGATAACCGTGGTGACAATGGGTTATTCTATTGATCCACTTGATGTATATTTTGGTGATCAACTTGCGGGTTTCGTGACACTTGGGAACCTATGCATAGGGGTTGGCACACGTTCTTGACCCTCTGGTAGAAATTTTGGGGCACTCTTTGAAGTACTTTTATGTTGGTTGGATGAATCTAAGATTGTATGATGCATATCGTATAATCATGCCCATGGATACTTGAGGTGACAATGGAGTATCTAGGTGACATTAGGGTTTTGGTTGATTTGTATCTTAAGGTGTTATTCTAGCTCAAACTCTTTTATAGATCGATCCGAAAGAATAGCTTTGTGGTGGTTTCGTACCCGACCATAATCTCTACGTTCGTTCTCCGCTATTAGTGGCTTTGGAGTGACTCTTTGTTGCATGTTGAGGGATTGTCATATGTTCTATCTATGTTATTATTGTTGAGAGAACTTGCACTAGTGAAAGTATGAACCCTAGGCCTTGTTTCCTATCATTGCAATACCGTTTACGCTCACTTTTACCACTTGTTACCTTGCTGTTTTTATATTTTCAGATTACAAATACCTATATCTACTATCTATTTTGTACTTGTATCACCATCTCTTCGCCGAACTAGTGCACCTATACAATTTACCATTGTATTGGGTGTGTTGGGGACACAAGAGACTCTTTGTTATTTGGTTGCAGGGTTGTTTGATAGAGACCATCTTCATCCTACGCCTCCTACGGATTGATAAACCTTAGGTCATCCACTTGAGGGAAATTTGCTACTGTCCTACAAACATGTGCACTTGCAGGCCCAACAACGTCTACAAGAAGAAGGTTGTGTAGTAGACATCACGCGCCGCTGAAGCAGCACATAGGTCCTGTCGCGCCGTCGATGCAGCAGTCTGGTCTGACTGCACTACGGAAGTAGCAGAGATGTCTCGCCACGCCGTGAATGCAGCAGAGATGTCCTCCCGCACCGCGGCGGCCTGGGAAAATGTCTCGTGGGGAAGTGAGGACTCTTACAGGCGCATGCATGCGATCGTCCATAGCCAAATGGATGAGATCTCCGACTGGGTGAGGTTGCAGGACGACATGAAAGCCTTGTTTGAACAGGCTACCAGTGTCATCCGGCAACTAAGGGAGGGCAATGAGAAGCTCCGGGACAAGCGCAACCTGCTGAGGGCGAAGATCATCAGAAGTGCGGAGCAGGAGGAGGAGACCACTGCCTTGTTCAAGAGGACCGGCGTCATCGTCAAGAAACTTATGCACGAGAATGACATGCTCCGCATCGAGCGCCAAAGGATAGTGGAGGAATCCGTGGATGCTCTCAAGCAGCATCTTGAGGACACGAAAGAGCTCATCGCCACTCGCCGCAGAGACTAGTTCCCACGGCCTGCCGCTACGCATCAAGAAACTAGAGATCAGCGAGCCAGATCGTTGTCTTCCTTCTTCTTTTGCCCTTGTGTATTTCACGCGTTGCCGCATGTGGCCTTTTAATTTATCTTCCTAAATATGTAAGGCTATTATTATCCACTGTCATCGTTCTTATATTCATCAGTCTTGCTATAAGTCGCAATTGATGCTATATATGTCCATCGGATCTTACATCAAGATCCGTGCAAAACTTTCTTTTTAGATTTTCTTTTTTCTCTCTTAAATCTCAGTCCAGTGTGACTTAGACACGTCGTGAAACAGGGGCTCGGGCGCCATTAATGGAGACGTTGGGAGGGGGGTGCGCGATGGATAGAGGTCAAAGGGCTCTCCTCCTGATGAGCATGCGCAGGGGTCTGATCACACGCCTCCCATACTCAAATAGCTACCCCGCACGGCACCTCCTAGCCAATAAAAAAGGGGATGTGTGGCGGCACGTAATTGGTAAGTAGAACGCCCACGGTTTCAATAATACTTGTGTTTCTGATTTGTAACGTGACCGCACTTGTTCCAAAATAACTTTGTTGATTGTTAATATGTGCGCCTTCACAAATCGGACACAAAATTACCACAACATGTTGGTGCCATGTCATGACACCATGCCAAGTTTCATGATTTCTAGGCGAGTTTTGGATTTGCGGGAATTTTAAAACCAAGTTTCTCGATGTTTCCGGCCAAGCCAAGACGCCCATATGTTTGAATTCCATTCCCACTTCTTCCATGGGACCTAGAAGTTCGGCCAAGTACACATAACTGATTTTCCAACTAACTTTTGCGCACTGGAGCATGCACTTGTACTTCAAATTTGAATTATGTGCATTAAATGCCTAGAAAATGAATTAATGTATAAAAAGGCCAAACAAACCCAGAATAATTCCAAAATTTAGCACTAAACTCCTATTTGGTCTAAGTTGCCTGTGTAAAAAAATCAAGGCGGGAGACGACAGTGTATGTCATTTTGCACACGGAGGTGACATGTTCCCTCTCGGAACCATGAGCCTTCTTGACATGTTCCCTCTCGAAACCATGAGCCTTCTGGGAGAAGCTCCGGTTTGCAAGAAGCTTATACCAAAGCTTGTCCCAATTCGGCCAAAAAAATTACCACAACATGTTGGTACCATGTCATGACACCATGCCAAGTTTCATGATTTTCAAGCGTGTTTTGGATTTACAGGAATTAAAAAACCAAGTTTCTCAATGTTTCAGCCGAGACACGACGCCCAGATGTTTGAATTCCATTCCCATTTCTTGCATGGGACCTACAAATTCACCCAAGGACACACATGTGATTTTTCAACCAACTGTGGTGCACTGGAGCATGCGCTTGTAGTTCAAATTTGAATTATGCACATTAAATGCCCAGAAATTCAATTAATGTATAAAAAGGCCAAACGAACCCAGAATAATTACAAAATTTAGCATGATACTTCTATTTGGTCTAATTTTCCTGTGTAAAAAAATTAAGGCGGGAGAAGGCAGTGTATGTCGTTTCGCACAGGGAGGTGACACATTCCCTCTCAGAACCACGAGCCTTCTTGAGAGAAGCTCCTGTTTGCGAGAAGCTTATACCATATCTTGTCCCATTCGGCCAAAATAATTACCATAGCATGTTGGTGCCATGTCATGACACCATGCCAAGTTTCATGATTTCAGGCGTGTTTTGGATTTACATGAATTAGAAAACCAAGTTTCTCAATCTTTCCGGCCGAGCCGCGACACCCAGATGTTTGAATTTCATTCTGTTTCTTGCATCGGACCTAGAAATTCACCCAAGGACACACATGTGATTTTTGAACCAACTTTGGTGCACTGGAGCATGTGCTTGTAGTTCAAATTTGAATTATGCACATTAAATGACCAGAAATTCAATTAATGTATAAGAAAGTCCAAACGAACCCGGAATAATTCCAAATTTTTCCACGGCACTCATATAGTTCTATGTTGCCTCTGTAAAAAATCAAGGGGGGGAGGCAACGTATATCGTTTCACACACAAAGGTGACACATCCCCCCTCGGGAACCACGAGTCTTCTCGAGAGAAGCTCCAGTTTGCAAGAAGCTTATACCCAAAAACTTGTCCAAATGTGGCCAATTTTTTACCACGACATGTTGGTGCCATGAAATGACACCATGCCAAGTTTCATGATTTTCAGGTGAGTTTTGAATATCCAAGAATTTAAAAACCAAGTTTTCAATGTTCCCGGCCGAGCCACGACGGCCAGATGTTTGAATTTCATTCCCATTTCTTGCATGGGACCTATAAACTCACCCAAAGACACACATGTGATTTTTCAACAAACTTTGGTGCAGTGGAGCATGTGCTTATAGTTCAAATTTGAATTATGCACATTAAATGCCTATAAACTCAAATTAATGCATAAAAATGCCAAACGAACCCGGAATAATTCCAAATTTAAACACGACACGCATGTAGTTGCATGCTCACTGTACATAAATATTCTAGCAATTCAAACACCATCCTTGTCAGGACCCCGACTCAATGCCATATCGATCTAGCATGTAACACCTCATATCACTTTGCGGCCTCACGCACGGTATTCCCACGGGTGTCGCCTTACCTTAGCCCGGGACCGTTTGCGCCTTTTGGCATACGTATATGACGGTGTCGCTAGCATCCATATGATAAGGAGTCCGGGCTGACATGGCTAGTCGTAAACCCAAAGTGGCACAGACTTACAGGGACAGGCATTCATGACCCAGCATCGAACGTGTCGGTCATCAGCGAGTGAATCCAGGCTGTAGCACTGGGCTAGCAGGACTCCGGTGAACCGGGCTATAGCGGGCTAACAGGACTCCGATATTCATCGCGTGACATTTCCCCGAAGGGACAGACACAGGAACGAAGAAGGACACATGCCGGCCAGCCTAAGTGTTCCGGAGCAGTAGCAAGCTACCATGGCTCGGTGGAAACACTAGGAGACATTTCCCGGTAAGAGAGGCTACTAAAGATAAACAACTAGATGGTCAGATCCCACACATACCAAGCATTTCAATAGCATACACACAATATGCTCGATATGTGCAAATACAACATGGCATCACAACATGACTCTACGACTCAAGTAATTTATTCAAATGGCTCCGAGGAGCGAGATATTACAAACAGGGGTCTCATGACCCAACAATCAGAGCATACAAGTCAAAGCACAAGCGGAAGCTATCGTGTCTGAGTACAGACATCTATAAATGAAAAAGGCTGAGAAGCCTGACTATCTATCAGATCCTGCCGAGGGCACAAGATCGTAGCTGAGGTATCAAGCTAAACGTCGAAGTCCAAGCGGAACTACTAGTGAGACTGAAGTCTCTCTGCAAAACATAAAATAGGCAAACGTGAGTACAAATGTACCCAGCAAGACTTACATCAGATCTATCTACATATGCATCATTATCAACAAGGGGGTGGAGGGGTTTGACTGCGGCAAGCCAGCTTTGACTCGGTGGCTATCCTAAACTACGACTGCAAGCGACTCTTTTGAGGTGGCGCACACGAGTCCACATATTCACCATATCAATACACCACTATGGATCCGCTCCCGTCTCCCTATGAGAACGCCATCCATAGCACTCACGCCTATCTTGCGTATTTTAGAGTATCCACTTTCACTTGTCTATGAACTGATATAAGCAACCCAGAAGTCCTTTTCCGCGGACACGGCTATTCGAATAGATGATGTTAACCCTGCAGGGGTGTACTTCTTCATACATGTTTCCACCACTTAGCGTCTGCACACGACATGTGCTCGGCAGACTTCAAGCGAAAGCCGACGTGGGTGTAGACCACGACCTACCTAAACACCTAAGTCTCTAGTCCAGGTTTATCGCCTATTCGAGTTCCATCCATGAGGAGATCCGGCCGGAGTTTCGCTCACAGCCCCAAACGATGTGAACAGGGTTCCGTGACACCAAACGGGTGTCCGGTTTACCCAGCCACGTGCCTACCGCATCACAGCCCACCCCTACGGTCAGCGCTGTCCACGGCCTCCAGCATACTACAAACACCAGAAACTACTTGCAACTCCTGGACAGAGGACTAGGGTGATTAAGAAGTCGAGCGGGGTCATATTTCAGGGCCCAATGCATGGTAGTAGCTGAATCATGGATCACAAACACAGAACTCAGTTCCTGAGGACGGCTTCAATGAGACAACCCACCATGTACTCCTACATGGCCTCTCACCGACACCTTTTACCAAATCGTGTTCACACACTTAGCTCACACATAGTAGGACATGTTCACACGCCTCTGATTCATCCCCGATGAATCAGACCTGACTCAACTCTAAGCAGTAGCAGGCATGACAAACAAGCAAGAATGAGTAGGCACAACAGGGCTCAAACAACTCCTACTCATGCTAGTGGGTTTCATCTATTTACTGTGGAATGACAGGTCATGCAGAGGATAAAGGGGTTCAGCTACCGCAGCAAGTAACAGATGATCGGTGTTGTCCTAATGCAGTAAAAGAGAGCAGGAGCGAGAGAGTAGGATTGTACCGGAATGAACAAGGGGGTTTTGCTTGCCTGGCACTTCTGAAGATAACATTGAGTCTTCATCAGTGTCAACGATCACATCATCGGTATCACGTCTATCGAAAGGGGGCAATCACCGGCAACTGAGGAAAGACACAATCAATGCAATGCACAATATGATGCATGCTCATGACATGGCAATATGAATGTGTTTTGAGCTAATGCAACTAGCAACAGATTAAATGAAGTTGGTTTGAATATAATATTCAAATTCAAACTCCATATGTGATTATTCAAATGCCATTTAATTGATTTGTGCTAAACAGCAGCTATAAGTTGTTCTAACATGCATGAAAATGGTACAGATGGATTCCTTGAATTTTTCTGATAATTTTTCATATATAAATTATTTAATTTGGAGCTACGGTTGAATTTCTATGAATTTTAGAAGTTTTAGGCATTTTCTGGAATTTCTTATATAAAAATAAATTCAGAAAATAAGTTACTGCGTCAGCATGACGTCGGCATGACGTCAGCAAGTCAAAGGCGTCGACCAGGTCAAACCTGACCAGTGGGGTCCACTGGTCAGTGACCCAGTCAACTAACCAAGTTAGTTAGCCCTAACTAACTTAGTTAGCCGGGCGGGGCCCGCATGTCAGTGGCTCACCTAATTAACTAAGTTAATTAACACTAACTAACCTAGCACTAACTAAGCAGGCGCCTGGGCCCACACGTCAGGGGGTCAAACCCCGGGTCAATAGCATACACACAATATGCTCGATATGTGCAAATACAACATGGCATCACAACATGACTCTACGACTCAAGTAATTTATTCAAATGGCTCCGAGGAGCGAGATATTACAAACAGGGGTCTCATGACCCAACAATCAGAGCATACAAGTCAAAGCACAAGCGGAAGCTATCGTGTCTGAGTACAGACATCTATAAATGAAAAAGGCTGAGAAGCCTGACTATCTATCAGATCCTGCCGAGGGCACAAGATTGTAGCTGAGGTATCAAGCTAAACGTCGAAGTCCAAGCGGAACTACTAGTGAGACTGAAGTCTCTCTGCAAAACATAAAATAGGCAAACGTGAGTACAAATGTACCCAGCAAGACTTACATCAGATCTATCTACATATGCATCATTATCAACAAGGGGGTGGAGGGGTTTGACTGCAGCAAGCCAACTTTGACTCGGTGGCTATCCTAAACTACGACTGCAAGCGACTCTTTTGAGGTGGCGCACACGAGTCCACATATTCACCATATCAATACACCACTATGGATCCGCTCCCGTCTCCCTACGAGAACGCCATCCATAGCACTCACGCCTATCTTGCGTATTTTAGAGTATCCACTTTCACTTGTCTATGAACTGATATAAGCAACCCAGAAGTCCTTTTCCGCGGACACGGCTATTCGAATAGATGATGTTAACCCTGCAGGGGTGTACTTCTTCATACATGTTTCCACCACTTAGCGTCTGCACACGACATGTGCTCGGCAGACTTCAAGCGAAAGCCGACGTGGGTGTAGACCACGACCTACCTAAACACCTAAGTCTCTAGTCCAGGTTTATCGCCTATTCGAGTTCCATCCATGAGGAGATCCGGCCGGAGTTTCGCTCACAGCCCCAAACGATGTGAACAGGGTTCCGTGACACCAAACGGGTGCCCGGTTTACCCGGCCACGTGCCTACCGCATCACAGCCCACCCCTACGGTCAGCGCTGTCCACGGCCTCCAGCATACTACAAACACCAGAAACTACTTGCAACTCCTGGACAGAGGACTAGGGTGAATAAGAAGTCGAGCGGGGTCATATTTCAGGGCCCAATGTATGGTAGTAGCTGAATCATGGATCACAAACACAGAACTCAGTTCCTGAGGACGGCTTCAATGAGACAACCCACCATGTACTCCTACATGGCCTCTCACCGACACCTTTTACCAAATCGTGTTCACACACTTAGCTCACACATAGTAGGACATGTTCACACGCCTCTGATTCATCCCCGATGAATCAGACCTGACTCAACTCTAAGCAGTAGCAGGCATGACAAACAAGCAAGAATGAGTAGGCACAACAGGGCTCAAACAACTCCTACTCATGCTAGTGGGTTTCATCTATTTACTGTGGAATGACAGGTCATGCAGAGGATAAAGGGGTTCAGCTACCGCAGCAAGTAACAGATGATCGGTGTTGTCCTAATGCAGTAAAAGAGAGCAGGAGCGAGAGAGTAGGATTGTATCGGAATGAACAAGGGGGTTTTGCTTGCCTGGCACTTCTGAAGATAACATTGAGTCTTCATCAGTGTCAACGATCACATCATCGGTATCACGTCTATCGAAAGGGGGCAATCACCGGCAACTGAGGAAAGACACAATCAATGCAATGCACAATATGATGCATGCTCATGACATGGCAATATGAATGTGTTTTGAGCTAATGCAACTAGCAACAGATTAAATGAAGTTGGTTTGAATATAATATTCAAATTCAAACTCCATATGTGATTATTCAAATGCCATTTAATTGATTTGTGCTAAACAGCAGCTATAAGTTGTTCTAACATGCATGAAAATGGTACAGATGGATTCCTTGAATTTTTCTGATAATTTTTCATATATAAATTATTTAATTTGGAGCTACGGTTGAATTTCTATGAATTTTAGAAGTTTTAGGCATTTTCTGGAATTTCTTATATAAAAATAAATTCAGAAAATAAGTTACTGCGTCAGCATGATGTCGGCATGACGTCAGCAAGTCAAAGGCGTCGACCAGGTCAAACCTGACCAGTGGGGTCCACTGGTCAGTGACCCAGTCAACTAACCAAGTTAGTTAGCCCTAACTAACTTAGTTAGCCGGGCGGGGCCCGCATGTCAGTGGCTCACCTAATTAACTAAGTTAATTAACACTAACTAACCTAGCACTAACTAAGCAGGCGCCTGGGCCCACACGTCAGGGGGTCAAACCCCGGGTCAACTCGCCGGAGTTGACCCGCGGCTCGTCGCCGGCGGAGCCAGAGACGGCGGAGGGGGTCGGAAATCCTCCTCCGGCGACCAAAACAGCGGCAGCGATCATCTACGCGTAGCTGGCGCTCAGCCGCATCCATCTAGGCAAGCGGGAGGGGCTGAGGTCGAACGGGCTCGCCGGAATCGAGCTCGCGGCGGTGGCCGGAGCTCGGGGTTGGTGCGGGTTGGCGCTAGGGGGCACGGCAGGTCGCACGGGTGGGCGCGCTCGGCTCCTGGAAGGGTGCTGAGCACGTTGCCGTGCTCGGGAGTTAGCTACGGTGGCTCTAGCACCGACTGCGTCATCGCCGGCGGCGAGGAACTGTCGGCTCCGACAGTCGGGGTGGCTAGAAGGCACGGACGGGCACGGGGAGAGAGGGGAAATGGACAGGGGCTCACGAGGGGTCGGGAGAGAAGCTCGGTGGGCTCGGGGAAGCCTCTGCAACGGCGAATTGACGACGGCGATCTCCGGGCACCGGAGATGAGGACGACGACGCTCCGGTCGACTGCGGCCTCCTCTGGTCGCGTGCGTCGCGTGTGTAGCTCCACGGGGTCAGGGCGGAGCTCAGGGATGCATAGTGGGAGCGAGGGGGTGGCTGTGGCCCCGGTAAACGGCGTCGGCGGCGATGGGCTCCGCTCGGGCGCGTGAGGGAGAGAGAGCAGAGGAGGGGGAGGAGCGAGGGAGAGCGCGAGGGGTTCCAGGGAGAGTGAGAGAGAGGCCAGGGGTGTCGTGGCGTCTCCAGGCGCATCGAGGAGGGAGGCAACCAGGCAGGAGGTGGCGCACGGCGGCGCGCGCGGCCGACAGGCAGCTGCCTGCCTGCTCTGGCGGGAGGAAGCAGGTGGCTGGCACGGGCCAGCACAGTGCTGGGCCGGCCAGCGGGCTGCCAGGTAAGGTCAGGTAAACCTTTCTCTCTCCCTTTTTTTTATTACTATTTCCTATTTTCTGTAATTGTGTTTGGATTTATTAAAAATGCCAGAGCATTTCCAAAAATCATGCAACTGACTGTGGCCACTGTTTGGAATATTTCCAACAGTAAACATTTCAGTTTGTGATTATTTGAGCATTTAAAATATTATTAGCAATTAAATGCCCAAATGCAAATACTATATAATTTAATTCAAAAATCCAGGAATAGCCTATAAATATGTTCATCATTTTTGGAAGAGGTTTTCACCTTTAACAGAAATTATGAACATTTCCAAAGGGCATTCTGGGTTATTGAAAATATTTTTATTGAACCTAGTTAAATTTCATTTGGTGCTAGGGTTTCAACAATCCCCATTTCAAATTTCTTTGGAATTTAAACATGATGGCATGATGAACAAGCAAAGTCAAGCAAGGGCTGAACTGGGGTTGTGACAACTCACCCCCACTAAACAAAAATCTCGTCCCGAGATTCAAGACGTGAGGTAAGAAGACAGAGGGGACACGGAACTGACACAGTCTTCATGATCCATTATCCTCCTCAAAGATGTTGATTCATTGCTTCAAATTGATCTCGATGTCTTCGCTTTCGAGATCTTCATCCAACATGATGACAACAGAAAGAAACTCTACAGGAATCGATCTTCTCGAAGATCGAGCAACTCACGGAATGAGACATAGTAACATCTCTCGAGCTGAGAGACGAAGCACACCTCTAGAGGAATGGAGTGGAGCAGATGACGAAGGTTCACTAGGTAGACAACAATTCCACACCTAAGAAGGTGGTAAACGGTTGTCAACGTAGCGAGGAGTTGAGTTGCCATGATACCACGACGAAACATTCTGGAGGAGGGTGATTCGTAGATTATTTCCTTAAGTGGCAAAAGAATTACCTTTGATTCAGAGATCATTGAAACTCTTTAAACCAGCCTAAGGCAATTCTTGAGCGATCGTTTGGAGGGGGTCGGTAGAATGGCATACTCGGACTTGGATGATGTGGACTACCTTGTTGAAGACAACGCAATGTATGATTTTGCTTATCACCGGAAATGGAAGAGACCCATGGTAGAATGGCACATTGGCGGTGCAAGCTGGGAATAAAATGCAAATGATGGGAATGATTCTGGTAACTAAGGAAGAACCCAACAATAGAGAGTGGATTCACTGTTTGAAAAGATCATAGCATTGCCGAGGAAACTGAGAGCAAACCCAGGTAGTGCCGATGATAACACGTAGCGCTTGTGCATGCTCTCAAGAACTTGAGCATTTCCACAATCATCAAGATTCTACCAATATCCATGTCAAGGATCCTGGCAACACAACTTGCTACCATGATGAATGATGCAGATGCAAAGGAAGATAACACCTTCTCAGATTTCACCCTTGGCGGGGCCAAGGAAATAAAATCTGGATGATCGACCGAGAGACATTTAGCACTCCGCTTCTAATGTTCTCCTTGATGTGCTAGTGTAACCCACTCATAGATATGGTTTGATATCCAGAACATCAAGTAAAAAGGTCGGACTTCGGGAGCACTAGAATCCATAAGGAACAGTTACGGAGGTAAATCCTACGAAATCCTTATGGGGAGGTGGCCAACTTCCTCAAACAAGATACTACAATAATAGGTCTTCCGGCTGGGTGTGTTGGCCACGACATCCACTTTACCGGTTATCGAGGGACCAATATTATAGTTCTTGGGAAATATTCCAACCATCATATCTGCCTGAGATTCAGATCTGGTTGGTGTCAGGATATTCCAGACTCATCGAGTCTAGAAAGAAAAATGAAAGTTTGCAACACAAATCGACGAGATGACGTTGCGAGGTTCTCGGGGAGCGAACTATGATAGCAAGCTCCAAAACATGAGCTGGTTCTGCTACAAACATGTGAACACGTTGTCCCAGACAAGCATGACCACGTGGTAGTCTTATAATGAAACACTACCGAGTTCAGGTGGGGAACCATCAACGAGGATATCAAAATCCTTGCATAAGGTATACTCTTAAGAAGGAACTTCTTCTCCTTGAACAAATCAATCAGTGGCTTGGTGTGCTAGGGATACATATAGATTGAAGGTTGCAAGTCTTCAAACCACAGAATTCTTCGCGCATGTGCATGACTGACTTGCGATGATTCCAGAGGAAGCAACATTGACTTTCTCGAGTCCACGGCGGCAACTTGCATCAAATGCACATGAACTAGAGGAAGTCACTTCTTACATCCGAACATATGCTTCATGAGCTAGCATGAACAAATGCTTTCAAAAGTTTCCAACACTAGCTTAATGTTCAGCAAGATTATGGAGAAGACAAGGATGTTGTCAATGGGCACAACAACAATTCATCTGGGTTTCCTTTTAAAAGGAATTCCATAGTTAAGTGAACAAGTGATAGCATTGGTCAGAACCAAAAGATATAATGGTGTATGCTCGAGGGATCAACCACGAGTAAGACAACATTACGAATATCATTGGTTCTGGTTTGATTGGATGATAGCCCATACTCCAATCAAAGGTTAGATAAAAATGATAGGTCCAGCAACTGATCACAGGGACCAATCGATGAAGATATCATCTTTCTTCAACACACACTACACAAGAATATCCCTTTGGAACGAACTAAGTCAGGCAAGCTTTTATCTTCCAACCCTCCAAGTTGTCGTTTAGCTTAACCAACTAGCTCAGGGATATCTAACACCGATTTTTGGAGAGAAGGTGGTTCACAAGAACCCAACTTGATCACGAGATCAACATAGCGGTCAGGCGACAACCTGGTGATACTTCCGAGAAGAAATTTGGAATATCATGAACCACCGGTATGTTACTAAGCTCGAGAACAATCTCGCTTTTGAGGGCAAGACGATATGATCAAATGAGTGAGGACTTGACAAGATCCTAACTCATCAATCGAAGGGTGCACCGAAATAAGGACTAGGTAGCACGATCAGTCTTAGAGGGATGATTTAAAAACCAACATGCTAAGATTGAAATTATTATCCTTTAACTACCAAGCAACGAGGTTGCTGGGAGTATTGATTTCACACGCCATGATTCATTTGTCGGCATTCCGGTTACAATAACACAGGAACCGAGGAATGAACAATGATGGCAAAAGTATCACTGTACCAAGAGTTCATAGGATGGTGTGCAATTCCTATAACAATCCCGATATAAAAGATGGTAATACTCCAAGGTAGAACAGAGCAAAAGCTGGATTGGCATTTTGATCTGCGGAGTACAATTGTTTTGACCCAATCCTAGATATGGAAGAGGTACTGGAGTTTGTTTCTCCTAGTCATTCCGCGATAGAATGGCTTGACGGACCACAAGAGTAATAGGCATCGATAAACGAACGCACGTATACTCTTGACTATCAATTGATAGACGAGGGTCAGAATGCAACTAAAGAGAACATCTCAAAGGAACATATAATTTTTCTGAGTTGTGGATGCATAGATTAGTATGTCGAACCAAGTTCAACATATTTCTTCTGGATAACCTATGCAGAAAGGTAGAACTGGCAGAGTCACGATTTATGAATGGAGAACTCCTCAAGAGTACTCTAATTGTGATTTTTTTTGATCCAATAAACATCTGCCATAAGTAGTTCATGGTATTTGGAAGAAGAAGATACCACGGACTTCAAGGACTATCGCAAAGGTTACTAATATCCTAAAGGCACTAGCAATTACTATCAACATGAAGTAGGTAGAGTGAATCTCGGGTTCAAAACCCAGGAGTAGAATACCTACTACTAAGTAGCATCACAGGATGCTTTCGAGAATGATGGCCAGAATCATCACACTGGGATCACAAAACATTGCTAGATTACTAGGTGACTCCCTTAAACATCTAGGGCCATAATAGTAACTCCAACATAATGTCAAGGCAGTAGAGTACCTCAACTTAACAATTAGTGTGATTGAGCTGGCATAAAGGAACATCGAAACCAGAGGGAAAGGATTTGCAAATGCATCAGACTATTTAGAAACCTGGAATGACTCGGACAGCATAACGGCTGTAAATGCTCAGAAAAGACTTGAGACATTCACAAAAATGGTGGCATAACCACTCAGAAGCACAATATCAAGGTTTCGAGATCAACAATTAACATATGGAGGTAGTAGGAACTGACCTCAAGCTTAAATCCAACAATCTTATAAGTCTACAGATTAGTAACACGTGATCCTGATGGGAAGAAGAGATAGCCTAGTTCTTAATCCCCGTAGAAGAGAAGATGATGTCTCAGATCAGAAGGCCATGAGGTATAAGGAGTAAAAAGAGCCTTACGTTCCATCCCACAATCAATTCCCTTATATAACTAAAGAATTTCTAGACTCAACTTCGACCAGTTTGGCTTGGTAATCCTACAGGCAGTCAAGCTCTGATACCAACGCTATCAGGACCCCGACTCAATGCCATATCGATCTAGCATGTAACACCTCATATCACTTTGCGGCCTCACGCACGGTATTCCCACGGGTGTCGCCTTACCTTAGCCCGGGACCGTTTGCGCCTTTTGGCATACGTATATGACGGTGTCGCTAGCATCCATATGATAAGGAGTCCGGGCTGACATGGCTAGTCGTAAACCCAAAGTGGCACAGACTTACAGGGACAGGCATTCATGACCCAGCATCGAACGTGTCGGTCATCAGCGAGTGAATCCAGGCTGTAGCACTGGGCTAGCAGGACTCCGGTGAACCGGGCTGTAGCGGGCTAACAGGACTCCGATATTCATCGCGTGACATTTCCCCGAAGGGACAGACACAGGAACGAAGAAGGACACATGCCGGCCAGCCTAAGTGTTCCGGAGCAGTAGCAAGCTACCATGGCTCGGTGGAAACACTAGGAGACATTTCCCGGTAAGAGAGGCTACTAAAGATAAACAACAGGATGGTCAGATCCCACACATACCAAGCATTTCAATAGCATGCACACAATATGCTCGATATGTGCAAATACAACATGGCATCACAACATGACTCTATGACTCAAGTAATTTATTCAAATGGCTCCGAGGAGCGAGATATTACAAACAGGGGTCTCATGACCCAACAATCAGAGCATACAAGTCAAAGCACAAGCGGAAGCTATCGTGTCTGAGTACAGACATCTATAAATGAAAAAGGCTGAGAAGCCTGACTATCTATCAGATCCTGCCGAGGGCACAAGATCGTAGCTGAGGTATCAAGCTAAACGTCGAAGTCCAAGCGGAACTACTAGTGAGACTGAAGTCTCTCTGCAAAACATAAAATAGGCAAACGTGAGTACAAATGTACCCAGCAAGACTTACATCAGATCTATCTACATATGCATCATTATCAACAAGGGGGTGGAGGGGTTTGACTGCAGCAAGCCAGCTTTGACTCGGTGGCTATCCTAAACTACGACTGCAAGCGACTCTTTTGAGGTGGCGCACACGAGTCCACATATTCACCATATCAATACACCACTATGGATCCGCTCCCGTCTCCCTATGAGAACGCCATCCATAGCACTCACGCCTATCTTGCGTATTTTAGAGTATCCACTTTCACTTGTCTATGAACTGATATAAGCAACCCAGAAGTCCTTTTCCGCGGACACGGCTATTCGAATAGATGATGTTAACCCTGCAGGGGTGTACTTCTTCATACATGTTTCCACCACTTAGCGTCTGCACACGACATGTGCTCGGCAGACTTCAAGCGAAAGCCGACGTGGGTGTAGACCACCACCTACCTAAACACCTAAGTCTCTAGTCCAGGTTTATCGCCTATTCGGGTTCCATCCATGAGGAGATCCGGCCGGAGTTTCGCTCACAGCCCCAAACGATGTGAACAGGGTTCCGTGACACCAAACGGGTGCCCGGTTTACCCGGCCACGTGCCTACCGCATCACAGCCCACCCCTACGGTCAGCGCTGTCCACGGCCTCCAGCATACTACAAACACCAGAAACTACTTGCAACTCCTGGACAGAGGACTAGGGTGATTAAGAAGTCGAGCGGGGTCATATTTCAGGGCCCAATGCATGGTAGTAGCTGAATCATGGATCACAAACACAGAACTCAGTTCCTGAGGACGGCTTCAATGAGACAACCCACCATGTACTCCTACATGGCCTCTCACCGACACCTTTTACCAAATCGTGTTCACACACTTAGCTCACACATAGTAGGACATGTTCACACGCCTCTGATTCATCCCCGATGAATCAGACCTGACTCAACTCTAAGCAGTAGCAGGCATGACAAACAAGCAAGAATGAGTAGGCACAACAGGGCTCAAACAACTCCTACTCATGCTAGTGGGTTTCATCTATTTACTGTGGAATGACAGGTCATGCAGAGGATAAAGGGGTTCAGCTACCGCAGCAAGTAACAGATGATCGGTGTTGTCCTAATGCAGTAAAAGAGAGCAGGAGCGAGAGAGTAGGATTGTACCGGAATGAACAAGGGGGTTTTGCTTGCCTGGCACTTCTGAAGATAACATTGAGTCTTCATCAGTGTCAACGATCACATCATCGGTATCACGTCTATCGAAAGGGGGCAATCACCGGCAACTGAGGAAAGACACAATCAATGCAATGCACAATATGATGCATGCTCATGACATGGCAATATGAATGTGTTTTGAGCTAATGCAACTAGCAACAGATTAAATGAAGTTGGTTTGAATATAATATTCAAATTCAAACTCCATATGTGATTATTCAAATGCCATTTAATTGATTTGTGCTAAACAGCAGCTATAAGTTGTTCTAACATGCATGAAAATGGTACAGATGGATTCCTTGAATTTTTCTGATAATTTTTCATATATAAATTATTTAATTTGGAGCTACGGTTGAATTTCTATGAATTTTAGAAGTTTTAGGCATTTTCTGGAATTTCTTATATAAAAATAAATTCAGAAAATAAGTTACTGCGTCAGCATGACGTCGGCATGACGTCAGCAAGTCAAAGGCGTCGACCAGGTCAAACCTGACCAGTGGGGTCCACTGGTCAGTGACCCAGTCAACTAACCAAGTTAGTTAGCCCTAACTAACTTAGTTAGCCGGGCGGGGCCCGCATGTCAGTGGCTCACCTAATTAACTAAGTTAATTAACACTAACTAACCTAGCACTAACTAAGCAGGCGCCTGGGCCCACACGTCAGGGGGTCAAACCCCGGGTCAACTCGCCGGAGTTGACCCGCGGCTCGTCGCCGGCGGAGCCAGAGACGGCGGAGGGGGTCGGAAATCCTCCTCCGGCGACCAAAACAGCGGCAGCGATCATCTACGCGTAGCTGGCGCTCAGCCGCATCCATCTAGGCAAGCGGGAGGGGCTGAGGTCGAACGGGCTCGCCGGAATCGAGCTCGCGGCAGCGGCCGGAGCTCGGGGTTGGTGCGGGTTGGCGCTAGGGGGCACGGCAGGTCGCACGGGTGGGCGCGCTCGGCTCCTGGAAGGGTGCTGAGCACGTTGCCGTGCTCGGGAGTTAGCTACGGTGGCTCTAGCACCGACTGCGTCATCGCCGGCGGCGAGGAACTGTCGGCTTCGACAGTCGGGGTGGCTAGAAGGCACGGACGGGCACGGGGAGAGAGGGGAAATGGACAGGGGCTCACGAGGGGTCGGGAGAGAAGCTCGGTGGGCTCGGGGAAGCCTCTGCAACGGCGAATTGATGACGGCGATCTCCGGGCACCGGAGATGAGGACGACGACGCTCCGGTCGACTGCGGCCTCCTCTGGTCGCGTGCGTCGCGTGTGTAGCTCCACGGGGTCAGGGCGGAGCTCAGGGATGCATAGTGGGAGCGAGGGGGTGGCTGTGGCCCCGGTAAACGGCGTCGGCGGCGATGGGCTCCGCTCGGGCGCGTGAGGGAGAGAGAGCAGAGGAGGGGGAGGAGCGAGGGAGAGCGCGAGGGGTTCCAGGGAGAGTGAGAGAGAGGCCAGGGGTGTCGTGGCGTCTCCAGGCGCATCGAGGAGGGAGGCAACCAGGCAGGAGGTGGCGCACGGTGGCGCGCGCGGCCGACAGGCAGCTGCCTGCCTGCTCTGGCGGGAGGAAGCAGGTGGCTGGCACGGGCCAGCACAGTGCTGGGCCGGCCAGCGGGCTGCCAGGTAAGGTCAGGTAAACCTTTCTCTCTCCCTTTTTTTTATTACTATTTCCTATTTTCTGTAATTGTGTTTGGATTTATTAAAAATGCCAGAGCATTTCCAAAAATCATGCAACTGACTATGGCCACTGTTTGGAATATTTCCAACAGTAAACATTTCAGTTTGTGATTATTTGAGCATTTAAAATATTATTAGCAATTAAATGCCCAAATGCAAATACTATATAATTTAATTCAAAAATCCAGGAATAGCCTATAAATATGTTCATCATTTTTGGAAGAGGTTTTCACCTTTAACAGAAATTATGAACATTTCCAAAGGGCATTCTGGGTTATTGAAAATATTTTTATTGAACCTAGTTAAATTTCATTTGGTGCTAGGGTTTCAACAATCCCCATTTCAAATTTCTTTGGAATTTAAACATGATGGCATGATGAACAAGCAAAGTCAAGCAAGGGCTGAACTGGGGGTGTGACAATCCTTTCCCTCTGTAACACCATTTTGTCTTTCAAAATATAATGAAAAAATCAGGTATACCACAAACAGTTTACTAGAAAGAATCGTGTGGGATGCGATATAAAATATCTTGGTGCACCGTCTTGTCTGGCTTACGTAGGAAGCTTCGTCGTCTACAGTCCATCGCCCCCGCTTGAACCACACTTGCATGCCAGTTTCTCGCAGCACCGAGCAAAATTTTTCTGCCACTGCGGAAATATCTATCTCCCCGCCCCTCACTCCCACCAAAAGCCACATTTCCACTGTTCCTCCTTGCTTTCCAAGTTCAAACCTTCACTGCTACTTACTGGCAGCTCAGCCTCCTTGTCGGTGCCGTTCTTCTTGCAGCGCCACCTCCTCGCCGACTACCCTTCTTCTTGCAGTGTTGCCTTCTCACCGGTGACCCTTCTTCTTGCAGCGCCGCCTCCTCGCCGGTGACCCTTCTTCTTGCTGCACGGCCTTCTCACGGCCGACCCTTATTCTTGCTGTGCAGCCTAACCGATATGGTTAGGTAAACCACACCCCACCCACACCATCCCCCTCCTTCCCCGTCCCACATGCCCCGACCGACGGTGCGCCACCTTCCGCCGAAATCACTGTCCTCCTCCTCCAATTAAGTGTCGCCCATAGCCATTTTGCATGCAGTATAATGCAGAGCTCAGTAGCATCTGGCTGCGGAGAAGTAAATCGTGGCTGCACGCGCGCACGAGGTCGTTATGGCTGCCATGCGTGCCAACCGCCGGATCTTGGAGGAGCACCTCATCTTCGAGGCCACCGTCAACACCGCCACGCGGTTGTCTACTTTAAAATACAGTTCGTGTTGTTTTCTCAAGGCCACCGCCGGTGCCTTCTAGTGATTTGTCCTCTATAGTGTTAATATGCAATCTGATGTTCAGTTAACAGTTTGGTCCTCTAAAATCTAATGTTCAATTAATAGTTTGGTCCTCTAAAATGTAATGTTCAGTTAACTGTTTGGTCCAACAATTGCTACATTTCGTAGTACTGTTCTCAAGCATTCTTTGTTTTGTTAACTGTCTTATCTTCTAGTACATGTTTCTATTCTGCAATGTCGTGCTTTGTTAACTGTTTTGGTTCATTTGGTCCGCTATCCATTTAATTGTTTGGTTCAATTCTGCAATTTGATTTTCATTTGCCGTGGGTACAATTTTGTATTGTTATGCATGTGAAATAAATCGAATTTGGTTGTAATCAATACATATTCTACTGATAGTATGGCAACTCTCAGTTAACCTGATCAAGATCTTCCTTATGTGTGTTGTAGGGAAAGAATGGGAGACAATGTGGTTTACCATCGTGGTTTGCTCATGCATGGTCCATTTACTAATAGCACATTATTATGCAGTTGCAAGAATCATTCTAATATTTAGGTTTCTTACAATGTGGTCTTGCACATGTAGGTCCTGCTGTCAGAGGCTTAGACCCACTGTTCAACCCATTTTGCTTATGGGGAAATGAGATGTCCATGAATATCAGTCAAGTCAAGAAACTCAAAAGGATTGTTAGGATGAAGAAACTTGCGACGAATAACAGCAAGATCTTTGTTTACACAATGAAGAAGACATTAGTCAACTATAGGATGGTACTAACTCTTTTACCTTGTTTTTACCCCTTGTGTCATTTCAAAATTTATAACAGCGATTTATGCATATCTTTGTTTTCAGTACTTTTCAAAGCAGTTCACCGATGATTACCTCTCAAACCACCTGCATGGTCAAGAGGCGAGGAAGGTATTCATTCAACACCCACGGTATAATATTGAAGTCTTCCTGAAGAGGACGAAGGTTGGGCGGGCAATTATCCATAGCCACTGGCCTAAAGTTGCAAGGACATTCAACATCACTGAAGGCTCAATATTTGTCTTCCGCTTCTGCAGTTTCCCAAATGAGATTCATCTATGTATTTACTGTGTATGATGCAACCTTCCAAAGGTTTTCGATGTTGCATGTGAAACTTGGTGCTGTTGTGTAATGGCATCACTGAGTGCCGAAGCTATCTGATGTAATTCGATTATGAAATCCTGGTTGTCGTTATACAAATATGAAATATCTGGCGTGTTTTATAAGAAATATCAATTTGATTAGTACATGGATTATCAATAATAGGCTAATTACCCTGCTTATTGGGGTTTTCTATTGCAGACGGTTACTCAGACAGCACCGTGGGCAATGAACTCAAACAACCCACACAGTTTCTAGAAAGTAGGCGTGTTCGATCAACTAACAATCACACCCGACTTCCGGCAGAGAACTGTTTGCGTTAGGCCACCTTGCACAAACGTTTTCCACACCAAAAACTATGTGTGATATACATACGAACGGAAATGTTTTTCTGGGATTCACCGTGTGGGATGTACATACGAACGGAAACGATTGGGTTTCGATGCCTCGCCAGATCGCACACAAGCTCATTTTGCCCCAGCCTGTGTGCCAGGAGGGCCTATCCCCGACGGTTTCTAGGTCGTGCCGGAAGGACCCCCTTATCGCCCACACTCACTTGGCGACGGTTCCAAACACCGTCGCGGAAGGGGTTAAAACTGTTTGTATAGCAGGTCTCTGCACCAGTGAGGGGCCAAAATTCTCATAGGCCTTTGATTGATCGGTTTTGGTCTTGTCCATAAATGCTCGTCGTAATGGGCTCAAATTATAGTTGGGCCGAAATCAACTTTATTTAATTGGGCCTACAAACATGTTCAAACTTTAGCGGGCCCATTAAGTTGATGGACCATAACTAGGCCGAAAGCTCTATTGGGCCACTATAATTGAAATGAGTCAACAATTAATGCTTGGCCTAGTTACCTCTTGGGTCGTTAACAGGCCGGCATCGAAGCGGGCAATAATTGGGCCCATTCGATTTGATGGGTCGTTAACAGACCGATAATAAGGTCGGGCTATATATGGCCCAACTGTATTGTGGGCCCTTAGCAGGCCGAATGAGACATCGGGCTCGTATTGGACCATGAAGAGCATGGGCCGCTAAGAGGCCGAAAGTCAGGCCAGACTGTATATGGCCCAACTGTGTTGTGGGCCTTTAGCAGGCCAAAATAGAAACCGGGTTGGTATTGGACCATGAAGAGCATGGGCCATTAAGAGGCCAAAACTCATGTCTGACTGCAAATGGTCCAACTCCTTTATGGGTAGTTAACAAGTTGAAAGACACACTGGGCTGGGAATTGGCGCAACACTTAAATGGGTCGCTAAAAGGCCGAAAGACATGCATCCTAAAAATTGGCCCATCCCTTGAATGGGTTGTTAACAGGCCCAAACTATGTCGGGACGATATTGAGCCAAATATATAGCGGGCTGTTAACGGGCTCGAGCTGACGATGGGCTGCAATGGTGTCAAATAGTTAACGGGCCGTTGACGAGCCGAATTGGCACATCTCGTATGGGTCGTGGGCTTAAATGGACCAGACATAAGTAGGCCATATATGGGCCGACCTGCTAATTTTGACTGGGCCGCCCTCTTTCACCTAAATGGGCCACTGTTGGGCCTCGCCACGTGTCAACATATCATAGGCGCCTCCCGTACAATGAGTGGATGATATCTGTCCCAATGCTAAGCCGACACGTGGATCCTCCGGCGAATGAGAATTTTACACGTGAAAAATCCCCATTGGTTCGGGCTGTTAATAGGTTATCAGATCCAAACCAGAGCTCGATAGCTTAACAGCGACCCGTTACGGTGGATGCCATGTGTCGGTTACCCTTGACGAAAACACTCCGATGACGCGCCATTTATCATCATGGAAGTGGACACTTCTGTTATGATAATTTTGGTATTGTCATGGAACACTTCTACGACAGCACAGATATGACTATCTTGATTCTATCATAAATTCGTCATGGATGTACATGCATGACAGAAAATGTGACCTACTGTGATAAACACGTATCATCACTGAAGTGTATTTTTTTTGTAGTGGTGCAATCGTGCGAATGGTCGTGCAACACATTCTTGAGAGATGCAGGCATTCTCGAGGATTTATATCATTTGGTGGGGAATGCCGGGATCATACCATTCCTTGAAGATAAGTGTGATCATTACCTTCTCTTCACCAATACTTTTGTGCAAAATTTCCTTTTTTATGCTAGGAGAGATGAACCTACCATGTCATTCCATCTCAATGATATCCCCAAAGAAATGACACTTGCTTGTTTTGCAAAATTCCTAACCAGGGCAGCCCTCTAGAGCCACATCCTAGGGCGTTGGGAATTTTATGTCTGTAGGTATCGTGGGGGAAATGAGAGGAGTTTCCGGGCCAAAGTGGCTAGTTTACTTTTTTCCATTTTACATTACTTTTCATTACTTGTCGGGAGGTGTATAACTGGTAGGCGGGGGAGTGGAATGCTCAGCTTGCCTGATCTTGCTATCTTGTGTTGTGCACTTTATGGTGACAGGACTTTTAGTTTGGGAGCTATTATCATGCAACGGTTGCACACCAATCACTCTGATCTATCATCTATGGTGGTATTTATGCCTCCTGCATCGTTAGACATTTTGGGATTCCTATTAGACATGGGGAGGATGAGCTTTTACCTAACAAATATCTTGATTATGATAGCATGGTTGAGCATAAATTTATTTTCTCCGGTAGGATTCGATTCTGGTATAACTGGTATTTAGTCAGGGTACTCGTGAGGTTATTGTTTGGGAACATAGTAATTTCAAAAAAATTCTACGCACACGCAAGATCATGGTGACGCATAGCAACAAGAGGGGAGAGTGTTATCCACGTACCCTCATAGACCGAAAGCGGAAGCGTTAGCACAACGCGGTTGATGTAGTCGTACGTCTTCACGATCCGACCGATCAAGTACCGAATGTACGGCACCTCCGAGTTCAGCACACGTTCAGCTCGATGACATCCCTCGAACTCCGATCCACCCGAGCTTTGAGGAAGAGTTTCGTCAGCACGACGGCATGGTGATGATGATGATGTTCTACCGACGCAGGGCTTCGCCTAAGCACCACTACGATATTATCGAGGTGGATTATGGTGGAGGGGGGCACCGCACACGGCTAAGAGATCTCAAGGATCAATTGTTGTCTAGAGGTGCCCCCCTGCCCCCGTATATAAAGGAGCAAGGGGGGAGGCGGCCGGCCTAGGAGAAGGGCGCGCCAAGGGTGGGTCCTACTAGGACTCCCAAGTCCTAGTAGGATTCCCCTTTCCTTTCCGGAGTAGGGGAGAAGGAAAGAGGGGGAGAGGGAGAAGGAAAAGGGGGCTGCACCCCTTGTCCAATTCGGACCAGAGGGGGGGCGCACGCCTCCTTCCTTTTGGCCTCTCTCCTCTATTCCCGTATGGCCCAATAAGGCCCATATACTCCCCGGCGAATTCCCGTAACTCTCCGGTACTCCGAAAAATACCCGAATCATTCGGAACCTTTTCGAAGTCCGAATATAGTCGTCCAATATATCGATCTTTACGTCTTGACCATTTTGAGACTCCTCGTCATGTCCCCAATCTCATTCCGGACTCCGAACTACCTTCGGTACATCAAAACACATAAACTCATAATACCGATCGTCACCGAACTTTAAGCGTGCGGACCCTACGGGTTCGAGAACAATGTAGACATGATCGAGACACGTCTCCGGTTAATAACCAATGGAGGAACCTGGATGCTCATATTGGCTCCCACATATTGTACGAAGATCTTTATCAGTCAAACCGCATAACAACATACGTTGTTCCCTTTGTCATCGGTATGTTACTTGCCCGAGAGTCGATCGTCGGTATCTCAATACCTAGTTCAATCTCATTACCGGCAAGTCTCTTTACTCGTTATGTAATGTATCATCACGCAACTAACTCATTAGCTACATTGCTTGCAAGGCTTATAGTGATGTACATTACCGAGAGGGCCCACAGATACCTCTCCGACAATCGGAGTGACAAATCCTAATCTCAAAATATGTCAACTCAACAAGTACCTTCAGAGACACCTGTAGAGCACCTTTATAATCACCTAGTTACGTTGTGACGTTTGGTAGCACACAAAGTGTTCCTTCGGTAAACGGGAGTTGCATAATCTCATAGTCATAGGAACATGTATAAGTCACGAAGAAAGCAATAGCAACATACTAAACGATCAAGTGCTAAGCTAACGGAATGGGTCAAGTCAATCACATCATTCTCTAATGATGTGATCCCGTTAATCAAATAACAACTCATGTCTATGGTTAGGAAACTTAACCATCTTTGATTAACGAGCTAGTCAAGTAGAGGCATACTAGTGATACTATGTTTGTCTATGTATTCACACATGTACTAAGTTTCCGGTTAATACAATTCTAGCATGAATAATAAACATTTATCATGAAATAAGGAAATAAATAATAACTTTATTATTGCCTCTAGGGCATATTTCCTTCAGTTATTACTTTGCCCGCACCTGCTTTGTTCGATCTTTCCAGGGGAGGCACACTATTATGCCTAAGGACCTTTACGCTTATTGGTGCTTGGCATCGCCCCAACACCTACCTATTAGTGGGAGCCTCAGGAGCCTCAGTATTACCCTGGATCTAACTATTTCCAGCCGTGGCCATAGACCAAGTTAGGCTAAAATCCTAAGCGCGGGGGAGTACGTATTTCTCACCGACATTACATTCATGTACCACACATTCACTCTAGTTGTCGGTGTTCATCCTCTTTCATTGTATATCCATGTTAGTTTTTATTTTAGGTTTCTTTTGTGTGTTTGAAAAACTTTGAAAATCCAAAAATATTTCTCGCTTGTTTTAGTTTTTTTCTTTCCTCTTTAGTTAGTTCGTAGTAGTAAAGGAAAACCCAAAAAGATTTCTCGTTTATTCTTTTGTCATTTGTTAGGAGTTCTTCGATGTAAATAGTTTTTCTTGATTTTTGTTTTCCTTCGTTAGTTCGCTTTCTTCAGAAAAGGTAAAAACTCCAAAAACATTTATTGTGTTTCTCTGAATTTCTTTTCTTTTCTTTGAGTCCTCATAAGGAGAAGACTATGCTAGAGTTGCTGAGTGGCTCTCATATGCGTTATTGATGATCTAATGAAGAGCCTTGGTTCTCACTTAAGGAAATACTTATCTCTACTGACTGCATCTACCCTCCTCTTTGGGGAAAATCCCAACATAGCTCACAAGTAGCTACATGTTTTCTGGATCTCAGGATATCGTTAAGTGTAACGATAGTCCTGAAACAACATTGAGGGTATGGTGTTAGAAGAACGATCATATTGAATCGACCCAATCTTGTCTGTTATACTTCGAGATAATATTTTCTGAAATCAATTGTTGTAACACGGAGTGTTAGCATGTGTTTTTATCTCCTTAGACCATGAGAGTATCTTAGTCACTTCCTACCATATGGTGGACTTTAGGGTTGCTCAAATATCATCAGTAACACAGTGATCATAACAACAACTTACAGGTTCATCAAAAAGTTTGACAAGGGACTAGATAGCTCGGGAGTGGGATTTGGTCCTCCGGTGATGGAGATATATCCTTAGGGCCCTCTTGGTGTGACGACATACATCATTGTCTAGCCAAACATAGGTGACTATGTCATGGGGATGCCGGAACACTTCAATGAGAAAGAAGAATAAAATCGGGAACTGGTCAATGGTATAGTGAGCATGTGCATGACTCAGGAGGATACCGATACATCCTAGGTTTTGTGAAGTATCATGAAGCAAAGGGAACATCACATGATAACTAAAGTTTCACTTGCATTGAATGGCATTCGTGTAATCATAGGTATCGATATGGACGTCCACGGTTCCGCTATCGATCATTGAACTAAGGGGTTTCTTTCATGTCAATGATTTACCGAACCTACGGGGTCACAAGCTTAAGGTAATCATGCCCGTTGAGTGTTAGTAGGACGAGAGTATCGAGGATTTATTTGTGGAATTGTTTCATTAATATTCGAAATAGTTTCAAGAGGAACCGAAAGTGTTTCGGGGTCACCGGAAGGGTTTCAGAGTTTATCGGGAAATACCGGGTATTACCGAGAAATAATATATAGGTGGAAAATGTTTCCGGAGATGTTAAATTATAATAAAAGGCTCTAATAATATTTAGGAGGCTCTCATATTTAATTTAATATCAACGGGTCTTAAAAGGCCAAGTGGTGGAAAGATACATGGGCCCAAGTGGAGGTGGTGCTCCCTTTTCCCACTTGGGAAGGGAGGGGAGGCCCAATTGGATGGGGACTTGATGGGGAATGTTGCATGGAAAACAAAACAAATTACGCACACGCAAGATCTATCCATGGAGATGCATAGCTACGAGAGGGGGAGAGCATCTACATACCCTTGTAGATCACTAAGCGGAAGCGTTTATCACGCGATTGATGTAGTCGTACTCTTCGCGATCCGATCACGATCCAACCGATCTAGTGTCGAACGGACGACACCTCCGAGTTTAGCACACGTGCGGCTCGATGACGTATCCTCCTTCCCGATCCAGCAAGCGGGAGAGGAGAAGTAGATGGGATCACAACCAACACGACAGCGTGGTGGTGGAGCACCGACAGCACTTCGCTAAGCGTCGCCGGGACGAGGCTATGGAACTACGGAGTAACGGGAGAGAGAGAGGGGTGCCAAGGGCTTGGGGCGCCCCCTCCCCTCTATATATAGGTGGAGGGGCGTGGGAAACAGCCCCTCCAAGCCCTAGGCGCAGCTAATGGGGAGAGGACTTGGACTCCAAGTTCAATCCTATTCCTATTAGGACTCCTTCCTTGTTTGCCTTCCCTAGCCACATGGGCTTTTGAGGACTTGGTGCGGCTAGCACAATAAGTCCAGGGCACCTCCCCGCAGCCCATGCTATCCCTTGGGTCGTGGTGGACCCACCTGTGGACTTCTGGACCCCCTCCAGAGTCCTCCGGAACCTTCTGGAAGCTTCCCGGTACAATACTGAAGAAACTGCAGCTTTTTCCGGAAATCAAAATATGACTTCCCATATATAAATGTTTACCTCTTGATCATTCTGAGACTCCTAGTGACGTCCGGGATCTCATCTGGGACTCCGAACAACATTTGGTTATCACTCATCAAATATCCCAATACTACTCTAGCGTCAACGAACGTTAAGCGTGCGACCCTGCGGGTTCGGGAATTATGTATTCATGACCGAGACACCTCTCCGGTCAATAACCAATAGCGGGACCTGGATGCCCATATTGATTCCTACATATTCCACGAAGATATTTTATCGGTTGAACCTTTATGACAACATACTAATTCCCTTTGTTTATCGGTATGTTACTTGCCCGAGATTCGATCGTCGATATCTCTATACCTAGTTCAATCTCGTTATTGGCAAATCTCTTTACTCGTTCTGTAATACATCATCTTGCAACTAACTCCTTAGTCACTTTGCTTGCAAGATTCTTGTGATGTGTATTACCGAGAGGGCCCAGAGATACCTCTCTGTCATTCAGAGTGACAAATGTCAAAAATCCCAATCTCGATTCATGCCAACTCAACAGACACCTTCGGAGATACCTGTAGAGCATCTTTATGATCACCCAGTTACGTTGTGATGTTTGATAGCACACAAGGTATTCCTCCTGTATCCGGGAGTTTCATGATCTCATGGTCGAAGAAAGATGTATTTGGCATTAAGAAAGCAGTAGCAATAAACTGAACGATCATATGCTAAGCTAACGGCTGGGTCTTGTCCACCACATCATTCTCCTAATGATGTGATCCCGTCATCAAGTGATAATTCATGTCTATGGTTAGGAAACCTTAACCATCTTTGATGAACGAGCTAGTCTAGTAGAGGCTCACTAGGGACACTGTATTTGTTTATGTATTCACACATGTATTTAAGTTTCCAGTCAATACAATTCTAGCATGAATAATAAACCTTTATCATGATTAAAGAAATATAGTAATAACCATTTTATTATTGTTTCTAGGGCATATTTTCATCAGGACTCCCCTCCCCTTGGCCGGCCAAGGAGGGGAATCATTTCCCTCCTTGTGGTGCCCCTCTCTCCCCCCTCCAACCTACATATACTAGAGGGTTTTGTGACTTTTGAGTACACAAGTTTTGGAGCCTCCTCTAGTTCATCTAGTTCTAGTTGTACTTGGTCCTAGTTGACTATTTACAGCTAAACCTAGTTCCTCTGATCCTCATAAGTAGAAGCTCAATGTGGTTCTAATATCCTCCCTCTAATTCTCCAGCTCTGGACGGCGAAGCGCTGCCGGATCGTGAAGATTGGACTCTTGCAACCATGTAGAGAGGCCACGATTTCGGTCTTCCGTTTCAGGGATGTTCGAGGGCGGTTTGCGGGATCGTCATCAACGATTCGAGGGACTCCAAGTACGATTTATACCGACTCGTCTACTTTCGCTACACTCCAGAGTCGGTAATGATCGTTGATCCAAACCCTGCATCTTCATATTGTTCCTGGTTGATTGTTGGGGAATTTTTTACTACTACGTTCACAACATATTTGAGGTTGGAATAAGAAGAAATTGACTGAACATAAAAACAAAGTTAACAAAAAAGTAAAAGACAGGCAGGAGAGATTGTCTAGCGTTTCCAAGTTAGATGTCCGAGATTTGAGAGTCTTTAATGAAAAGGAACATCACTTTAATATTGCCCATTGCCATAGTGGCATTTATTGAGCAGTCTATCGCTTTTATTACCCCACCACCACAAGTTCGTACGAAGCTTATTTCCCTTCCAATAAAAGATCATACATATTTAGGGCAATTTTTAATGCATGCACCGGTGACAACTTACATGAAGGATCTTATTCAATCCATAGGAAGTTATAGTGTACTCTCATGGAAGAAAGTGGGTTTGTGGTTTTTGGATGAAAAAGTAGTATCTCTACTTAGTGCGGAAGTATTTGGCTATAAAATATTATAAACAAACACCAAATGTTAGAGGATCCATGACAATCTAACTTCTATGCAAATACACATGAACATAACTCATTACGTTGTCTTCCTTGTCCAGTATCAACTATTTGATCAAGTGTGAAAATATTCAATGAGGGTTCACAATCATAAAAGATGTCCAAGATAGTATATTTTCATGTGAAATCTCTCTTCCCTGTACTAATCTTCCATGAATTTTTTAAATGAGCAATATTGTGCTTGTTAAATTCCAATAGATTTTACTTCCCACACCCAATGTGAAACCACTAATTCCCATGAGATATGCATATGAAACTGATTTGCAATGCTAAGATACACAATAACGAAAAACAAAAAAATATTCATACTATTCTTTATTATAGATACTCTCACAAATGGATACAACGAAAACACGAAGTAACGATAACACACATTGCAAACTATTCATACTATAATTTTTTTTCCAAACCAGGATATAACCAAGGATTGAACTAATAGATAATAATGGTGATAAAGGTGACGATCGATACCGGAGCAGCTCTCCCAAGCTTGGAGCAAGCCAAGGGTGGTGCCCATACCCAAGTACTCAAGTCTCCTTCTTTGTTGATGGTGGCGGTGAAGGAGCTCGCTTATTCTATTTGAGGAAATCAAAAAGGATCTCCTTCAGATATTGGATCTTAAAGAAGCAGTAATTGTATAGCATTATTCTTCACCTCACGCATGATATCCTTGTTTTTTGGTCCTCATAGTTTTTTATTTCATGCATCGCTTTCGCTTGGACGGGAGATGTCTCAGTTGGAGAGTATATGCAATCGGGGAGTATTCTCAACTCCATAATTGTTAACCAAATTATGAAAAAGATTCCTATGTAACCTGGTAGATGGCTTCTTTGAAATGGATCCCTCTAATACCTTGAAGCCCAAGTGAATTATTGTTGTCTTCAGGGTCCTGGATGAAACCGGGGTAGTCGAGATGCTAGCTAGGGTTTCCCGTGAAGATTCTGGTGCCTGAGCTTCTACGGAGTTTCACCGATTCCTCCTCCATCACAACACGCTCCATAAGCTCCCTCTCAATCTCCTCCTTCAACCGCTGAGCATCATCGTCAACGGTGTTGGAGGAAGATGACCTGACGAACTTGTCCTAAAACCCTGATAGAAAATAGCTCGACACGAAAACATGAGGAAAACTTGATACATAGACCAGAACATCTCGAGGATTTATAGGATTTTTACCGTGCAGGACAAGCATATGGGCAAAAGACGGAGTCGTGAAGGTGCACATAGCACCCACACGGACAGGTGGCGCGACCAGGTGGTACGTCGCGCCCTAGCCCGTGTGGGGCCCTTGGGCACCGCCTGGCTACTTCTTTTTTCCCAAAATTATTAAGTATTCCAAACTTATAGATACAATTCTTATGGAATTTTCGGTGCCGGTTTACTTACCGTGTACTTATCATGTACCTATTCTTTTTCATGATTCTTGATGTAGTATAATTACAGATTTATACAGAACAGAAGCGCTATGGTAAAGGAAAATTAAGATGGGAAAAAATTCTATGACTACTCAAAGTATGTGTATGGAAAACTATGACGTGGAACGCAAGCACGCGCAACACCGACGCCGCGAGCCAGAGACCGATTGTCTGACAACGTGGCACATCCCGCGTGAGAAGCGCCACGCCACACCACAGGGGATAAGATTGTCGTGCCCCGAAGCCGCCGTCACGTCACCTAACCCACACGGCTATTACGACCGCCCCTTTCCGCCGCGGCCCTACGCCCGTCTTCCCTTCCCTTCCCTTCCCTCGGCCGACTCGACCCGACCCCGCGGCCGAAATAAAGCAAGCGACCGACGCAGCGCCAGTGAACCCCACACCACCACCGTCTCTTCTCAGTTCTCACTTCTCACCGCGCGTTTCTCTTCTGCCCCCGCTCCACGCCAGGCAAACCGAAGCCCCCACCACACGACGCCGCCCGCCCTCCCCTCCCCTCCTCTGGAATCGGGCGGGGGAAGAAGTAGTATTCAGGCCTGGCCGGCGGCGGCATGGACCGCATCGTCGGCCGCAAGTTCAAGCTCGGCCGGAAGATCGGCTCCGGCTCCTTCGGGGTCATCTACCTCGGTGAGCGATCGTTCGATTCCCCGCCGCCGCCGCCGCCCGCGTTTGTTCAGTTTTTTCTTTTTCTTTTTCGACTCCATCTATCGTCGTCTGATGCTGTCGCTGTTGCTGCTGCAGCCACGGATATGGACACCTACGAGATCGTCGCGGTGAAGATTGTGAGTTCTATTTCTCATATCCCTCCTCTGCCCTGCCCTGTTTCATGCTTCAGTTTTCGACTGGGTTGCTGTTGGGTAGTTGGGTCAAGCGGAGAGGTGGATGATTAGGTTGCTGTTGAGTTAAGCGGATATATAGGTGGAATGCTGGATTGGTTTGGTTGCTTCCCCTCGCGCGGATGCATGATTCGATTGCTGTGCGTGCTGAATTTGTCTGTTAGTCGTCGCTCTTGCTTGTTTTGGGCTGATCATAATGGGATTAGAAAATGCTGGTAATCATGTGGTTAGAAAGGTCCAAGCACACGCCTTTTATTTAATTGTATGGCTACTTGGGCTGTTTTCCCCTTTCCTTTCTAGAATGCTGCTTGGCTCCCTCTTAGCCTCTTGGGTGATGATCGATACAGGTGGTGGTTGGTCATAATGACGCTTGGCGTAGAGGAATTGTATTTGTAGCCTTGCAGGAAAAGTTGTGAGACCAAGCATACCAGTGGGAGCGGAAAGTTTGATTGCTATTGTCAAAGCTCAGTTGGTGCCCCTGCTTTCCCCCCATCCCACTTCATGGTTTGCCTTGTGAGAGCAAGCATACCAGTGGGAGAGGAAAGTTTGAGTGTTATTGTTATATGCACCGTCTACTTGCCTAGTGAAACCCCTTTTTCTTGCACACACTATCTCCAAATCCTTATTCTGGTAACCTCACTGGCAGGAAAGTAGCACCTCGAAGCATCCCCAGCTGTTTTATGAGGCAAAGATCTACAACGCCCTGCAAGGAGGAAGTATGTATCCCCTGTCATCCAATTCTCCATAGTTCCATGCTGGGTTTATTTGGATAAGATCCAGAGTTGACGGGGAATGTTTTGGCATCCAGGTGGCATTGCGAATGTTAAATGGTGTGGTGTGGATGGGGAGGAAAATGTTCTTATCATTGATCTGTTGGGCCCGAGCTTAGAAGATTTGTTTGTCTACTGCGGCAGAAAATTCACCTTGAAGACTGTCCTAATGCTTGCAGACCAAATGGTAATTAGTAATTGCCTATTTCACTTTATTTCATTACCTTATGCCGAACACTGAAAACCATTTGGAAAGTGTCAACATTTGTTTAGCAATTTGAATTCTTGTGGAACTCACAGGAAAAAAGAACTATATTTCTGATGGTAACCAAACACTGAATGTCTATTCTTGAGAATTTCCTTGGAGAGTTCCATTATTGTGTTGCTCTTTCAATACCACATTACCACTATTTAATAGTAATAAAGAATAGGCAGCAATTGAAATAAGTAAAATCTATCTGAGAACATATGAAATAATTACTGCCAGGACTTTATAGAGGGTTCCACTATGCACTAGCAGATATTTTCTTGTATATGTTGCTTCTATATGCTTCATATTTATTTACATAGTTTGAAATATTGCACAGTTAATCTAGATGTAGTTAAGTAGCCGCATGTGGAATACAGTTGCCTGAAGTTTTCGTTGCCCCCATTAAATATTGATATTATTTTTGCATGATCGAGTTCCATTTCTGATTAAGTAATGCCAGCTTTTCTCTTTCGTTGCCCCTAACAGCTTACAAGGATAGAATTTATGCATTCCAAAGGATACTTGCATAGAGACATAAAACCTGACAATTTCCTAATGGGTCTCGGCCGGAAGGCAAATCAGGTACTTGTTGTGGTGCACTAAAGCTCCATGTTAAGTTCTTAATGCGCTGAACAATCTCGTCAATGATATCTCTGTGTGTGCTTATCAGGTCTATGTAATTGATTTTGGGCTTGCAAAAAGATACCGTGATTCTACTACGAATCGACATATTCCTTACAGGTACATATATTTCTGAAGATGCATTTTTTGGTAGAAGATGGTACCATAGGTTGACTTTTTTACTAGTGTCAAACTAAACAGAATTGATTTAAGCAGTTAGCTGACCCAATACTTGTTATCTGTTGTCAATTCCGTTGCCCCTACTTTACCTTTTTTGTGTCATGGAAATTATAGTTACAGCGGTAGTGCGCTGAATTGGACCTGTGACACATCATGGTCTGACCTATGTCTGTAATTTCAATTGGTGGCTCCCATGTGGTACTTGACCACTGCTACTTTGCTCTTTACTATGTGGGAATGTTCCCATCACAATATTTTTTTTGACTGGTTACTGTAGGGAAAACCCCCACAGCCATTGCTCTTTATTCATTCAAAGTATACAATATGTACAAAGGTTAACAAGAGTAACTCAAAAGAAGGAAAAAACTAAAAAGACCCATAACAATATTTTACTAATTTAGTCTTCTAGGTTCCAGCAACAATAGCCTTTTGCTATCATAATATCTTGATTGTTTACGGACCACTCTGCATCATAGTGTGATGGCATCTATATGAAAACAGCAATGTAAATTATATAATGCCAGAATTTCCCTTTTTTGTTAATTTTATTGCTCTATTATACGAGTTTTCACCTTTGTTCTCTTCTGCTTATTAAGAATGCCTGTGTACCCTGCAATCGGCATATATATAAATGCAACTTGTTCTTGATCTCTGATTAGCCATTTAATAGCGAACTGCTGCTTTACTGTAGGGAACATAAGAACTTAACTGGCACTGCACGTTATGCAAGTAGCAACACTCACCTTGGAATTGGTAAGTCATGACCAGTTGGTTACTTGTCAAATCATCATTTAAATTTGATTTTGAACATTGTTTTTTATTTACTGGCAGAGCAAAGTCGACGGGATGATTTGGAATCTCTTGGCTATGTTCTCCTATATTTTCTCCGAGGAAGGTAGGCTTATACTACTGTTCTGTGGAACTACTATGTTGCTTATGAGCACAGCATCTGGGATGCAGTGTGCTTGAAAACACATTAAGGAGTGCAAGTCTACTTTTTAAAAGATATGTAAACAGACATCATATCTAAAAGAAGCAGTTTCAAGAACCTACTTTTGAAGAACTACGACTTTCTTCACACTTTAGATACTCTAGCAGTCCAGGTGTAGCCTGTAGGTATGAACTGATGTTGGTCAGCTCAAAATAGGCCTTGTAGCACGGGATCTTATATCTCTGCTTGTTTTGTTAGCATGTTTGGGCTGCATCTTACAAAGATTTCCCTAGAACAAACTGTAAATATGAAACCCTTCATTACAAAGCAGACTTCACTATATGCCATATCAAATGCACGCTTGACATTTGTGCAGCTGGTTAATGAAAATCCGTTATATCTCAAGTTCCACCAGCAAATTGTTGTGAATCTGTCTGTGCCTTTTCTATGACATGTTTTCAAGTACCTTTTTTTGTGGGAAATGTAACAGGGTTTCATACCAATCTCATTTTTTTTAAATATAATATCAAAGCTATCAGAACATTGAGGTCTTATTATCCATTTCGGTAATTTCGTCTAATTTTTTTGCCATGTATTGGTGTGTACAGTCTTCCCTGGCAGGGACTAAAAGCTGCAACGAAAAAGCAGAAGTATGAGAAGATATGTGAGAAAAAGATTTCAACACCTATCGAGGTTTATCTCAGAAGCATATTAAACCAAGCTTCAGAAACTGTACTTTTACATCTGTAGCTGAATTTTATTTATTTATCAGGTGTTATGCAAATCCTGTCCAGTAGAATTTGCATCTTACTTCCACTACTGCAAGTCATTGACATTTGATCAGCGGCCTGATTATGGATTCGTGAAGCGCCTTTTTCGAGACTTATTCGACCGCCAAGGTATTCCTTCATTAAGTAGTACTCCCTCCGTTCCTAAATATAAGTCTTTCTAGAGATTCCAATAGGTGACTACATACGGAGCAAAATAAGTGAATCTACACTCTAAAATATGTCTACATACATCCGTATGTTGTAGTCCATTTGAAATGTCTAAAAAGACTTATATTTCGGAACGGAGGGAGTACTACACAGTACTTCCTCCGCTGTAATATAGTGTATAATTTTTTTTTCAAAGTCAAAATTTGCAAACTTTGACTAAATTTTTAGAGAAAAGGATCTACATCTGTAATACCAAATACACACCATTAGATGCATCCTGAGACATATTTTCATATTATATTAGATGATATTGTAAATATAGATATTTTTTCCTTATAAACTTGGTCAAATTTTATGAAGTTTGGCTTAAAAAAAATCTATATGCAGTATATTATGGAACAGAGTATATAGTATATACCTCTGTAATAGCACTGTTAAAAGGTACTACCTCAATTCGGAAATAGATGGCATTTTAGAAAACTTGCAGTCAAACTTCTCTATATTTCAAAACCAATTAATAGAAAAGCTATAGATTGATTAGGTGCAAATGGTACTATTAGCTTTGTCATGAAAAATTGTTTATCTTTTAGGTATTCACAAAAGATAATGGTCAAAACTGCATATTAGATATTGTGCAAAGTAAAAATGTCATGTACTCCAATGTTTCAGGAACAGAGGAGTACATTGTTTCAACATATCTTATCTGAGTTTTTGCTTGATATTTCATCCAATGTTCTGCTCATCTTGCAACAGGTTATGATTTTGATTATGTCTTTGACTGGACTGTTTTGAAATATAAACAAGGCCAAAAGACCCAGGTACTTCATCAGGGGTTAAAATATTTAAGTTTTATTGCAAGTACTTTTACAGCAAGTTTCAGTTTGCATTTAATCTACCATTCATTAGTTTTGGATTCCTTTATGATGCGATTTGATCTTGCACCAGAACTCCCCTCCTCATCCTCCAGTTCTCTTTGCTATGTTATGATTATTCCTAAGCAATGATACTGTTTTTGGGACAAATGCTTTTCAAAATTAAATTACAATACATATCATATTCAAATGGAATCTCATTTTCGATTTAGTTTATGAATATTTAATCTCAATGAAGCCTATTACAGAATGGTCAGTGGTTCAGAGTAATTCTTTATCTACTATATATCGACATGGTGCAACTTTAGTGTGTACCTGACAAATTCGCTTACTTTTTGTAGCATGTTCCTGGGGCAACTATTACTCGAGCAATCCCAACACATCTTGACAAACGAGCGGGTAACTTAGCTTCACCTTTCATAAACATATAAATAAGAGTATTCATTTAGATTATCGTGTAACTTGAGGGCTAGCATTGTTAGCTAAATAGAAAAAGAAATGCCCAAAACTTCCCTGTTGCGAAGAAAGGTATATACCCTAGGATGCATGTGCTTGCTATACTGGGGGCCTAAGGTATACATATGTCATCGGAAGCAGTATGTGTGGCTAGAGAGCGGAGACGTGTCAATGAGATTAGAAAGTACCTTACCCATGGTGGGAAGAGTGGGACGACCAAGCAGCTGGGTGTGACTAATCTCAAACTCCTCCTTGAGGTCCATCGCAGACTGAAACATAAAGGTTCGATGCTCATGCTTGTCCTTGGCCATGCAAGATCACATCCAGAACAACTCATTGAAGTCATCAAGATAAGTTGGCTAGAGATGCGAGTGAAAGCTCTACAGTAATCCTCTATGGACATGTCCTCTTGCAAAGATTGTGCAAACTTTACAGTAAGAAAAGTGAAGGGCTCCATTTGGGTGAATCTATTGCTTCTCAAAATGCTTCCATATCACCTTTGCTAGTGATACTTAAGAGTTAAGACCCTTCCTAAGTGAAGGATAACATTGAGAATCAAAGCACCAATGGCCTTAGCATCATCATTTTGCCTTTTTGTGGCTTCATCTTCCTTGGTCAAATGGTGGTCATTGAGATCGACAGCCCTTCAACTCTTTCCACTCTCATTGACCGAGAATGCATGTTCTCTGTAGTTGGAGGCATCTCTTTTGCTATGATAGCTGCAAGAAAATGCACCAAGGACCTAGCTAAATTCTTTCCACAGTTAAACAACTAGCTGTCGGCAACAACTAGCAGCACAAGCAGCCAAGCAATCAACCCAATTTATCTCCACTAGCAACTTGGCTCTGCCAAATAGCAACACTGTGAGCTAGACAAACAACAGTGGCAACAGATTGGTGAGGGGCAGCAGCAGCAGCAGATTCATGAGGGAGCAGCAGCAACAGATTGCTGAGGGGCAGAAGCAGCAGCAGATTCATGAGGGAGCAGCAGCAACAGATTGGTAAAGAAAGACACAGTCAGGATGGCCATGAGCTTGACAGGAAGGATTTGGGGCAGCAGAGCTTATATTACGTCCTCTGAATAGAGGAAATGCCCAAATTGACTTTCCTCTATCGCAAATAGAGGGATACACCATAGGGTACACGGGCCTTATGGGCTTGCTATGGGTCTAAGCTGTATATATAAAATATAAATGATATAAACATGAGCAATACTCTTAACACCAATCAATGAGAACCATCTATCTTGTGTAGGGTCTTGTAGCACGGTATCACTTTGACAGTTTGACGTTACTATTGTAAATGGGCCACAGTGATTAGATATAATGATTTTGACTTCGAATGCAGTGGACATGGCATGGTTGCTTAACTTGTCACTTTTCTTAAGTACTAACATACGGTTCTTGCTTCAGTTTATAGCTGCATTTTGCTGTTAGTAGATCAGACTAGAGATTCTGCCACATGACACATGTTTTGATAAAATTGACTACAATATTGATCTCTTATCTGAACTTACGACTAACAGGTGTAAATGGGGATGTCCATCCAAATGAAGCCCATGAACAGATGGAGTCAAGCCATATGACCGGGTCAGCTGCACAGTTACAGGTGAAATTGGAAACAGAGAGATCCTTACCCTACCATGCATCATACTGAGTTATTGACAGTTCCTGATCAGTTTGTTTATGACTTGTTTTATTAATTGAAGATAACAATCTCCACTTATTGACTCAGAGTATATTCAGTTCTTACTACTACATTTTCTACATTACTTTAATTATTGTACTCCACTGTTTTTAGTTTCAGTCTATAGATGCTCAAGTGTGCTCCATGCTTGTGTAGAACTTACTGGTGTTCTTAGAGAATTTCTAAGTAGAAATTTACTTTGCTAAAGGTTTCATGTTTACTGGAATGTGGCCAAATGCAATTGTTTCATACAGTTCATAATGAGAACCCATCTTTCCAATGTAAATCCAGTAAATAATGGTACATTTAGTTAATTTCACCATATGAGCAGCACCACATAAAATTTACTAGTTCTGGTATATGTGAGTAGTTGTGCTTCTGTTAAAGGTTATTTCTTGACATTATTGACGAAAGGATCAGGGTGTGTATATACTCTTGAACAGGCTAACATGCATGCTATTTTGAATTAAGAAAGCATCAAAATGATGCTAGCATCATATATTTCATAGCATGTGGTGTATATATTTTATTGCTTAAGCAGTTACTTATGACATGGTTGATCTAATCAGAGGCAAAATATGGCTGCCAGTGCCAGAAATGAAAACCCGAAGAATGATGGGAATTCAAGACATATAGTGCGTATTGACGCTTTTCATCAAAATCAGGGTTTTGACAGCAATACTGGCTCTCCTAGCGCTTGTTTTCCGACACTTCCGCACAATGCCCCAGCAAGGTGATAGGTAAACTTCCAACAGTAGCCCTGACCTTGTAGTACAACTCTTGGGACTATACTCTTGTTCAGTTAAACGTGGTAGTTCTAATGAATTTCTGTTGCTATACAGGTCACCTCTCTTGTGGAGCTAGAAATGTGGAAATGCTCAACTAGACTCCATTTCTTTTAGAGTGGTCAGATTCAAGAATCACAAAATCAATTCAAACATCTTGATGCCTAATGCATGTTACAAAGATGGCTACAGATCCGATTGATTATGCAAGGTTTTGATCACTGCTGCGTTGGATGCTCCAGCAGTTTCTGTCACTCTTACTTCAGACATTTTGTTGTCACAGTTGCGGAGGACATGTAAGTAGTTCATATGTCAGATAAATGGCATGGACATTATGCAATAGTGATGATGTTGGGTGTACATAGTTCATATGGTTAGATAAATGGCATGGACATTGAGCAATAGTGATGTTGTCGGGTCATTCAGCATCTGGTAACTATCCAATAGACATGTGGTGATAAGGTTATTCATGAAAATTGCATCATGATCTGAAATATTTTTAGCATTTGATACTGAATTCATGAAATTTGCATCATGATCTGAAATATTTTTAGCATTGGTTACTGAAGACGCCCGAGAAGCGAGAACGTAACACTAGTGTAGTAGGCTAATCTCAAGTTGATTGTTTCTGCATGGAAATTGGCAGAGGGTTTTAAGTAGGTTATTAATTACTGAAGCTTTTACATTACGTATTTAACTTTAGTAATCACATGTTGGTTGGTCATATATATAATTCAAATATCTTTGAATGTTTGTTGGCTAAAAAATTGAGTTGCTACATTAGGGAGTTCAAGTGGGTTTATTTTTTATTTTTTGTTAGAATAAGTGTAAATATCATCTTTTAGTTCACTTGGCCTTGTTCTGTCTGCAATAGTTTCCGATAAATATGTAGATTTTTTATAAGTGTTTTTTGCTTGAGATTTCCTTTTCAATACTGAACTCATGTGAAATATGTTAAAGACTACTTGTCGGCAATGCTGCAGATTTTTGGCTAGCTTTATAAAGCGGAAAAATGCAGTATAACTAAACCAAATCTCTTATGTAGTTCACCAAGGATTCAGTATAATACTGGCCACCTTAATAAAGTGAAGAAGATTCAGTATAACTAAACTTATTATCTTATGTAGTCATGGATGATTAGTACTGTCAGACTATCAGTAGGCCTTGAACAAACAAGATGGTCAATACGCACATCCGTTGTTATGTGTAACTTAGCTCGTGTTGTACTACCAATTTTCGAACCAGAGTTTCTAGTATGTGTGGAGATCAAATATGGCTGGTGACTCGTGCATTTTCTTCCATTTCTCCGCAATCTCCTTTTTCCTTTCATGATTGCAGGCGCCTATTGTGTTTATCCTCTCCTGAATCGAGAAAGGACTAGTTCCACTCCACTTGGGAGTTGGAGCACCCCAAAAGTTGAGCGTTTTGTCCAGCCAAGTGCTGCCTCCACTCACTGCCAGCACTTGTATGCTTTGTTACACGAACGGCAATGATGCAACACCTGCTTTATGGAATCTTCCATTTTTATTGTGCAGAAAAGAAGAAGAAGAGGAAGAGGAACACGCACTTTTTGTCAGGTGTATGCATCGCCGCTACGTAATCAGGTGCACGTAGAGGTCTCACTTACGTGCGCACGTGTTACCACACCAAAGCGTACATTTCGTGTTGCATTGTTTCAGTACCAACACGATGGCAAAATGTCTGCACAGACAGGTTTTTGTCTCTGCCTTACGCCACTCGATGTCACAGAGCACTGAATTATGGACTGGACTTAGCTTCATAATTTGTTGATCACCACGAAATAAATAAAAGATGTTTTCTTTTTGCGAGGGGAAATAAAAGATGATGTTTGTTTGGAACTTTAAAGAGGCTTTAGCTTGGGCGAGAACAACAATTAGTCTGTCCCTGCACTGCACGGCCAGATTAGGCAATGATGGAACGCAGAGCACAGCATTCCGTAGTGGATCGCATCATAGCCGAGCAACCCTTTCGCTTGTCATAACACATTCTGCGCCATCCTTTTTCGAAGAACCTGGAAACACTTCCCGTTTACAACCTATGTCCCTCTACCCCGGTTAGGTGACATACATACACGTAGGACTTCTGCCAAGTCACGAGGAGTAAAAAAAAACTGAAATACTCCCTCCGTCCCATAATGTAAACGTTTTTTTTTTGACGTCTTGCATTATGAGACGGAGGGAGAAGTTGGCATCTCTTCGTGAAACGATTTGCTACTTTATTGGGATGTAAATGGCAAGTAAGCGGCATCGTCAAGTCCCGTTTATTAGGTAGCTCCCTAGTTCATTTTCGCCCAAAAGAAAACAAAATTTTGAACTGTTAGTTTATTAGTGTGTTTAAACGGGAATAGACGGGACCCAAGTCCCATCTTGTAGTACTAATTTTTCATCTTTTTGTCGTGTTTTCAAAGTTATTTCTAGTTAATTATACTTTGGGGGTTCATGCAAGCATTATTTGCTAGAGTACACATAAAACCAGGCATAACGTGATAAGCTATGAAACTAGCGTAATTTTGTTAATTCATGCATGAATGCGTATGTTATTGTTTGATGTTGTGTGCGCGCATGCGTGCTGGAAGCCCGTTGTTGTTCTTGTTTCTAGTCAAGCCATGTTATTCAGTACTGAAATCTGACCATTACTTGTTCTAATTACATGTTAGCATAGTCACAATAAACACTGGTTTGAATCTTCAACTTGGACGCATAACCGGCTTTATCTAGAAAAGACTCCGCAGTTCGTTCTCTCCATTCGAGGAGCAGAATGCTTTCGCACGGACGGCGGAAAACCCGGGCTGCTGGTGGAATAATTCTCTCTGACCAGAAAAGGTCTTGTTCTTAAGCACCCAATCATGAACCTCCTCTCATCAATTATTTCCTGGGAGCATTAAGAAAGAATCCATCCCCAAATATTCAGGCAGGAGGTAAAGCTCCAACTCTCGCATGTTTTCTGAAAAGCTACAAGTGCTGTTCAGTTAAAGCTTGTACAGTAGTAAATCTAATGCTAGCATGGGTTCTAGTCTCCTATGATCTACCCACTACTTGCCTCGACATCATGGAGACTAGCCGAACTCTGTGCTCTCTGTTGCCGCCAATGGTTTTTGGATAATAGACATGTAAGGATAGATACCATCACCCGATTATAAATCCTTTCTGAATACCTTCTCGTTTAACCATATGTTTCTTTTGTATGCAATATAGCATGATCAGTGCAAATTTTCAGACGAAACCTCACATCTGCATGTACGCTACTACCAGTGCTCATCAGAGTTCAGAGAAAAGCAGATTGGGCATGTAGCATGGTGTTTGCTGTTAGTCCCAGATTATACGGTGAGAGAGGTTCAGGTGGCAGATCATGTCTCTCCTATATTTTCATGCCCACGAACCAAGTAGATTGGTATATAACCCACAACCCTCAAATCCTCTTCTGTCGCTCAAGCAAATAAGATGTGGCTTTTACACAAATCACTAGAATGGTCATGGGCTTCGTTGTATCCACTTTCTAAAACTAGCAATGTATTTCTAAGTTAATGAAGAACTCTCGATCTTCAATGGATTTTGTCACTTTTGTGTAAGTCTGTATGTGTCTAAGTCATACTCCGATATTTCTCAAGAAAAAAAAAACCTTATAATATGAAATGCAGCATATCAGCTGTTCTGTCAACTAAGGGCATGTACAATGCATAGCCTCAAGGTGATGCCTCGCATGCCATGTAGGATCGGATATGACGTAAAGTAGGTTCGGTTAGGGAAGCGGGATCCTCTTCACGAGGCGGGTGCTTGAAAGAAAAAGCGTGGTCCGGTGACAAAAGTTGAAAAGGTTGGAGTGAAAAGTAGAGATGGATGTGTGGTAGAGTCTTTATTTTTTATTTTTTAATGAGGCCCACTAATGGTAGCATTGGGGAGAAAAAATAAATATAGATGCCTCAAATTACTTTTTGTCACGGGGCATATGTATCCATATGCCACCATTGTACATGCCGTAAGTGGCCACTCACACACCTAGCTAAGCTCGCTATCTTGCTCAAACATTAATGTGAAATGTGAGATCAAAACAACACTTGTGCTCTCATTCCAAATATCAAGAGACGCCAGGGGCTCCACAAGAGAGCAGACTGCCAAAAGATACTCTACTCTGCCGCAGTGCTGCCAAAAGCAACATTTTGAGCACTTTTATGGAGGCTTTAGTTAGGGCATGAGCAATGGTGGCAGCACCTTGGTGCTGCCCCAGCCCATCCACCTAGGCAACTCAAATTATTTTTATTTTTTTCATCCAGCTAGAGAATATAAGCCGATGCCTCAGGGTCGTCATCTCCTTGCTTTCTTTTCTCTCCCTTTCCCATTGTGGTCATTTGCATTCTCTTTTTCCTCTACCTTTCCCTCTCTCTCCTTTCTTTTTCTTCTTTTGCTCATGAAGCACCCGGCTCCCCTGCAAGCTACCGTCCGAGGCTAGGACTGACACCCGAGCCTAGTTGGCATGCGGGGCACCCGGCTGAAGCCACCCGTTGGCCATGCTCTTAGCACCCACTATTCAGCATGAGCCCCTCTAAGCACAGTTAATTAGCAGCACTTCATGCTGCTTTGTCTTTTCCTGGCTCCCATATATAGGACAAGCCTGACAGTGTCATCCGTGTGTACTTGACTGAACTCTCAGTTGCTTATGTCAGATAGTGAGCACTCTGCCGGTCAAGCTCGCTCTCAGCTCTAAGTTGTGTATCTCAGTTGCTTATGTCAGATAGTGAGTAGTCTAAGTTGTGTATCTAGTTGATGCTAATTGAGCTTTGTCCTAGCATCAAGCTCGCTCTCAGCTCTACTCGTCGTGTGTACGTGCCCAAAATTCATTTGATTCTCAGCTGCAATCATCAGATGCTAACTGCTGACATTTTTAAGCTGTGGAATGTTCGAACATGCTGTTGACTTTGTGTAATTTTGTTCAGTACGAGTAACATTTACCTCCTGACTCTCTCAGGCAATGGAGGAATGCCTTGATCAGCAGCAGCAGCAGCAGAAGAAGAGCAACAATGGGCAGCTCCAGAGGCTTGAGGGCATCGAGGAGGAAGGCGGCCAGGCCCCGGCGGAGAAGTGGCCTCCGACGACGGTGCGGGCGCCGGAGACCCCGACGGAGACCATGGAGTTCCTCGCAAGGTCCTGGAGCCTTTCGGCCGCGGAGATATCCAAGGCGCTCAAGGTGCTGAGCAGCAAGGGCGTCTGCGACATCCCTGACGTCGGCGTCGTCGCGGGCGCAGGTAAAGAGCAGAGACCGCCGCCGCCGCCACCACTTGACGCGACAATGGCGGCGGCGCAGGCAGGAGGAGGAGTGGCGAGCCCGCCGTTCTCTCCCAGGGCGGGCAGCATGGACGCGCAGCTCCTCCGGGCCGCCGCCGCCGCGGGGAGGGCAGGGGGCGGCAAGACGACGATGGGCGCGTGGATCAAGGAGCAGAAGGAGAAGAAGCGCGCCGAGGCCCGGTCCCGCAACGCGCAGGCGTACGCGGCGACGTCCGTGGCCGGGGTCGCGGCGGCGGTGGCCGCGCTGGTCGCCGGCGCGGTGTTCTCGTCCTCGCCCGCTCCTCCTCCTCCTCCCCCCGCCGCCGCGGCGCCGGAGCGCGCCCAGAGGGGCGACGGCGGGGCGAAGACGGCGGCGGCCATCGCGTCGGCGGCGGCGCTGGTGGCGTCGCACTGCGTGGAGATGGCGCAGGCGATGGGCGCGAGCCACGAGCAGATCCTGGGGTCCATCCAGTCGGCCGTGAACGCGCAGGCGAGCGGCGACATCATGGCGCTGACCGCCGGCGCGGCGACGGCGCTGCGCGGGGCCGCCATGCTGCGGGCGAGGCTCCACAAGGAGATCCAGGCCACCGCCCTGCCCGGGGACGCCGGCAGGGCGGCGTCGGAGCGGGACATCTCGCCGCTCATCTTCGTGTCCAGAGGCGGCGAGCTCCTCAAGCGCACGAGGCAGGGTACGTCCGTGGATGATCGACCACCGGCCAAGAATCCATTACCGTACTCTGACACGAGTGCATGCATGTTTTGATCACAGGTATCCTCCATTGGAAGCTTGTGACGGCGTACATAGACCCCAACTTCCAGGTGGTCATCAAGATGAAGAGCGCGCACATGGCGGGAACGTTCATCAAGACCAAGAAGTGTAAGCAAGTTACTCCCTCCGTTCGGAATTACTTGTCGTAAAAATGAATGTATCTAAATATATTTTAGTTCTAGATACATCCATTTTCAGGACAAGTAATTCCGAACGGAGGGAGTACTTTTGAATCCACTAGAGTGGTGGTGCATGGACAAGCTCTGTAACTGCGACGTGTTTTGTTTGATTCAGGTGTTGTGGTGGACGTCCGGTCGGAGGTGGCGGCGTGGGCGGGGAGGGAGGTGGAGGAGGGTGGCCGTCGGAGGGGCTACTTCGGGGTCCGGACGGAGGAGCGGGTGATCGAGTTCGAGTGCCGGAGCAGGCAGGAGCAGCACAAGTGGGTGCAGGGCATCACCGAGATGCTCAACCGCCGCGACAACATGAACATGAACATCACCCACCTTGTAAACTAAATCAGTCAGATGCCATGGAAATGCAGCACTCCGTCGGTGCTATTCTGGCTTCGTGTGATCGATCACATCTGCATGTATATATGTTACTCCTTGTGACTCAGTATTCTGCTTGTGTTGGAAAAAAATTCAGTACTATTCTGCTTGTGGTCTGAACGCCACGAATCCCCCGAGACTCGACTCACCGTGTATAGTATAGCTTGGGCACCTCTGTTTCCCCCAAGTCCCAGCGCCGCCGCCGCAGCGCGTCGTGCTCTCCCTCTCCCTCTCCCTCCTCCGGGTGTCATGTTCGCGCACGGCTCTCTCGCGAGGTAGGCAGGAGTACGACTCCACTCCATGCCATTGAATCGCTGTTTACTACCACCACTATTTTTTTGTGCACATACAGCAGAAAGGAAACTTTTCCCCTCCGAATCGAAACACGAGAGGGCACCGGAATCCTTCCGGTCTCCGGCGGCGGCTCGCCCCCAACGCCACGAGGCACTAAATTTACTCGCGCGGCGATCTCCTGCGTCCTAACACCAAGCCGCCTCCCCCTTTTTCTTGCTTGCTAGGTTTAGCCGGCTTGCTCGAACCCGAAGGCCCCCGCTGGTCGCTGCCTCCCCGCTCCGCTATCTCCAGGTTATAATTCCTACTGTATGATGTTAAAGCTTCTGTGATTTGCCCCTGATGAATTTTGGTCCCCTTTATATATTGTCAAAAAGAATCGAGTGATTTGTATGTTTCTACCTGTTCTTCCCCCCTGCTTGTGGCTTGTGCCCTTCAGCATTAACATAAGTTGTAGCTGCCTCGTACGTACTACGGTACGATGTTTATATGCCGGTGCTTTGACTTGCAGGGATCAGTTGGTCCAAATAATTTGCCCTCTGTCATGGAACGGTCGCAGGGAGCTTCAAATAATGCGGCGAAACACAGGAAAACTAATCCACCCGTGCAGACATGGAGGCCAGTCTCAACACAAGCATCTCCCCGGGAAGGTATTTGCTACCTGATTCTGTACCTTTAACTAAAAAGGTTAAAACAAACAAATATGTCAAAAATAATATTGCATCTATGGTAACTGGAATTCTTGAAAAATATCGTGATACTGCATATTGCTAGCCAGATGAATGACTTATTATCAATGTCAGTTTAGGAGCTCAACCCTTGGGTACACATGGTACAAGTTCTTTTGGATTTGTCTGATTGCCCTGTCATTGTGTAGTAATTACTACAGTACTTCTTTGGTAACTGCAAGCCCATCAATAAATTGTGACCTGATGCTCAAAAGCTCAGAAAGTAATTCAGAATCAGGCTGCCGTAGATTCTTTTTCCCTTGATGACTTCTTTCTTTCTTTCTTAATTCGACCCCTTTCGCATTTTACTTTCGTGTGTGCATAGTTGTGTTGACATTTTAGAATGACATTATATCTCCACATGATGCAGCTCACCTTGATGAGATATCCAATTCCGGAAGGAAGCAAATGGCAGGGACTTCCATCACTGATAGTGAGAATTTGGTGTTGGATGAAACAACTAATGTTGGCATTGAAGTAACCACCAATAATACTTTCTCGTCAGAAAGTAGTTCCACCTTTAGTTCCAGTGCAACTAAAGTAGCTGCAGAAAACACTATGGAGGTTATCAGAGAAAAATATTCCTCTTCTGTTGAGGTATGCTACACAGATTGATCCATTAATTTTGTTTTCAACATCTCTATAAGCAGTTTTGAAACTCTGTTCACAAATTTTTTCCAGGTAGATGTTCCTCTAATGCGTTTTCTGAAAGGAAAGGGGTAATGACCTCATACTTAGAATTATTTGTTGACTTGAAAAAAAACTTCTTGGCCTTTATTTGTTAGTGTAATATGAATTCTTTGGTTTCTAGTGGGTCTGTGCAGAAGCAGATTGAACAGGAGACTGGAGTTAAAATCATTTTTCCATCTGGAAAGGAGGAAACACTAGTTGGTAAAAATATTCCCATCTTTCTTTCTGAAATTAAGTTCAATATAAGGTAATATATTACTAGTTGTTTTCAGAGCTAAAGAAGTAACTTTGTGAAAATACAGCCCTCGAAGGTAAAAGTGCTGAAAGTATTGGAAAAGCATCAGAGAGAATTGCAAAGATCCTTGAAGAGGTAAATATTCAACACATTGCTTCAATAGATGATTATGGATGTTTAGGTTGTTTACTGCATCGCTGTATGTGTTTATCTTTGCTGTCATACTGTTGGTGTACCATAATTTATTGTTTGATTTTACTTCCCATTTTCATCTGGTTCGTGACACTGAAGTTCTTATCGATACCCTCCATTATCTTTGTATATGTAAATCACAAGCTGGCTTACTTAACAAATATAACTTCAATGAATTAAAGTTTAAGTAGTCTATTCAGTAATGTCAAAGTGCATGCGCAGAACGTTAGAATCGCATAGCTCCTATATCTGTTGCAGAAAATCCAGCGCGAATCACCAAGCACATCTTGTAGAAGTGACATTGTTACTGTATATTTTTCATAGTTAAAAAAGGCGCGCCTAAGCGAGCGCTTAAGCGCGTCTAGGCTCTAGTCGTTGGCAAAACGCATTGCGCATAACTACGCTTAATCTGTGCATAACTGCGCATAAGCATGCGCTTTGGTCAGTAAAGCGCAAGGCGGTGGCAAAACGCACAATTAACGCCTAGCGCTTTTTTGAACTATGATATTTTTTTCCGGAAAGGAGGTGTGACCCTTGGCCTTTGTCTCGAGTAATGCGCACGGTCATTTATTGTTGTTCCTGTTGTCTCCAGCCTTACATAGAGTTCGCAACGGCAACATCATAGGGAAATAGGGACTAGTTTTATGATCTGCTCATTTATTTTCGTATTCTTACGAAAGTAGTACCATCACCGAAGTAATTGAAGTGTCCATCACGATTGCATGTTTTTTTTAACAAATTTCATGTTCCTTATTTATTTCATACTGTTGGATTGGTGACGAGGCCCTCACTTCAACTTTAGTGGCAGACTTGTAATCCCTCTGGCTGAGTGCAGCCCCATAATGAATTTATGTCCATATGTTTGTTATTTTGTATAGTTGTAATAGTCACTATGAACAGTTGAACATCGTACATGTTTCAGGCTGTTCAAAGTCCAATGCTAGATTACTCGCATTTCATATCACTTCCATTGGCCATCCACCCCGATCTTGTCGAGAAGCTCAATAACTTCCAGAGGTCGATCCTTGGGGTGTCTGCATCTAATATAGATAGTGATAAGGATGAAATCCTAAGCGAAGGTTCTGTGGATGAAATTGATGAAGCAGCGAGCCCTAGTGTTCCGGTCAAGCAGCCAATCCAAGAAGAAAAGCCTGTCATAGTGAAAATGGATAATAAGGGCTCCCAACCAGGTTTAAAGCTTTGCTGATTTTGTTTAAGTGTCTCATGTTCCTTCTATGAGTTTTCTACAGTAAACACTATCAACTTATGTTCTTGATAAGTAGGAATGGTCAATGGAACATACGTAACTTTGCTGCAGTTTGAAGGGAAATGACTTAAACGGCCTATGTATAATATGCAATTCTACGAATCACTTCATGTTTGGGGTATGAAATTGTGGAACAGACCAAATGAACAAACAAAGATAGATAGCCATGTTTTTTCCAAGTTATACAATGTACTAAGCAATTAATATATAGAGGGGAATTGTGTTTATGAAAAAAGCAAGATGTGAATATGTGATGTTATTTTAGCTTAATTTTGGTCTCAAGTATACTTTATGTCCGAAGTTGTTCTGTTTATATTGGCCGGCATGCCATACTTTTTATCTTGATCCTGATAGTTCAGTAGCTCCAAAGTGTCATGCTGATATCAGGAAACCAAGCAGCTCACTGGTTAATAGTGAGATGCTGGAGAAGCTATATGCAAATTGAAAAGAAAAGGGAGTCTAGTAGAAATGTAATGTACTTAAAGTTGAAAGTGTTAGATGTGTATAGTCCCCTTTCTGTATATCCCCATTGTATAAGGGGTTTCCTGCACTTTACCACACATGTATATGTATTGGCCTTTGGCCCTCAGTGAATACTAGTTGCTCATGATCCAACATGGTATCAGTTGCCAGGTTAGCCTCTCTCCTGCACGATGCAACTCCGTGCGCACTCCATACCAGCTGCCGCCGCCGCTGCTAGGTCCGCTTCCTCCTAGGCCGCCGTCTCTCTCTCTCTCTCTCTCTGGCCGCCTTCAGCGCGGATCCGCCTGCTGCCGGCCTTCCTCTGTCTGTCGCCCCCTGGATCCGCTGCCACTGCGTGGCCACCGTCCCAGCTCGGCCCGGCCTGGCTCTGTCGTCCCTGCCTGGCCGACGGCCGGCCCGGCTTCGCCGTCCTCTTCCCGGCTGCCCCTGCCTGGATGCTGCCCCTGCTTGGCCTGCCTCTGTCGCTCCTCGTCCAGGCTGGCTCCCCGAGCGCGCGAGCCTGCTGCCGCTCCTCGTCCAGGCTGCTTGCTACGGGCCCATGAGCTCCTGGCTCTCGCCTGCCTAGGCCGAGCACCCGAGCGAGCCCGCGTGTGCTCGATCTGGATCGATCCAGATCGGGTCCTCTGCTTCCGTTGACTCCAAAAAAAAAACAGAGACTCCTCATGTCTTCTTCGGGCTATGTTGCTGTTCCTTGGTGCTCAGTGATCTTCGATGGCACCAACTATGCTGAGTTTGTGGGTTTCATGCGCATCCATATGCGGGGTCTTCTTCTGTGGGGCGTTCTCTCTGGCGAGGTCCCCTGTCCGCCATGCCCTATTGCTCCAGTGGCTCCTATCCCGCCGGTGCCGCCGATTCTTGCTGTTGATGCTTCCGAGGCTGATCGGGATGCAGCCAAGGCTCTTGATGATGCTGCGGTTGATGCCTATGATCAGCAGGTATCCGCTTATTCAGATGCTCTTTCTGTCTACCGCGATGATCTGTCTGCTTACACTCAGTGGTGCAATGATAATGCTTGAGTTGCTGCCGTTCTCACTGCGAGTGTCCTTCCTCAGTTTGCTTCGGAGTTCATGGGACTCGACACAGTTGCAGCGATGTGGTCTTATCTCTGTTAGCGCTATCAGCCCTCTGGTGATGCTCTCTACCTATCTGTGGCGAGTCAGGAGCACGCACTCCAGCAAGGTGATTCTTCTGTTGACGAGTTCTATTCACAGTACTCTGCCATCTGGCGCCAGCTTGACTCTCTTCGGACAGTTGTTTGTGGAACTTGCCGTTGCTGTCAGACTACACGGTCCGATTTGTAGTTTCAGAGGGTCCATGAGTTCTTATCTCGTCTCCGTTCTGAGTTCGAGCCTCGACGTGCTTGCTTGCTTGCTCGTGGTCGTGTTCCTATCTCGGAGGTGCTTGTCGAGCTTCGTGCTGAGGAGACCCGCCTTCGCTCTCCTGGGTTGCTTGCGGTTCCGTCAGTATTGGCTGCCCGAGCTCCTGTGTCCTCTGCTCGTCTCACTGCTCCACCGCTCCTGCCCACACCTTCAGGGGGGTAGGTTGCCCTCCTTGTGTTGAGAAGGGCTGGTCGCGCTGTGACACCTTCTGTGACTACTGCTCCAGGCCAGGTCACCCAGAGTCTGATTGTCGCTAAAAGCAGCGAAACCAGAGGCGCTCCTCCAGTGGGACTCCTGTGTCGTCATCGACTCCGTCACTCACTGACCAGGACATTGTGCGGCTCAAGCGCCTTCTAGCTTCCTCCGGTTCTTCATCGACGGGCTCTGCTGCTGCTGTGACTGCTTTCACCACTTCATCACCGCCGGCATCTACACCGTTAGGTACATCTTCATGGGTTCTGGACTCTGGAGCTTTTCTTCAGCATTGTCTTCTCTTCGCCCTCTTGATTCTCCTATTAATGTTCTTACTGTCGATGGCACATCTCTTCCTGTTGCCAGTCGCGGCATTCTTTCCACTCCGTCCTTCTCTGTTCCTAGTGTTTCACATGTTCCTCGCCTTACCATGAATCTTTTTTCCGCCACCCAACTTACTGATTCTGGTTGTCGTGTCATTCTTGATACTGACTCTTGCTCCATTCAGGATCGTCGCACCAAGGCTTTGGTTGGTGCTGGCCCCCGGCGCCGTGAGTCAGAGGGCCTTTGGGAGGTTGACTGGCTTTGTGTTCCTTCCGCTGCCACCACTTCTGCCAGCTTTCATGCTCTTGCTGCCTCCTCGTTTGCATCCTTCCAGCAGTGGCATCATCGCCTTGGTCACATCTGTGGCTCTCGCTTGTCATCCTTAGTGCGTCAGGGCCTCTTGGGGTCTGTATCTGGAGATGTTTCTTTACATTGTAATGGTTGTAGACTTGGCAAACAGACCCAGTTACCTTATCCTACCAGTGAGTCGGTATCTCAGCGTCCTTTTGACTTAGTTCATTCTGATGTCTGGGGACCGACTCCCTTTGATTCGAAAGGTGGTCATCGCTACTATGTTTTGTTTATTGATGATTTCTCTCGCTACACTTGGCTCTACTTCATGAAATCTCGTAGCGAGGTTCTCTCTATATACAAAAGATTTGCTGCCATGGTTCACACCCAGTTTTCCACGCCTATTCGCACTTTTCGTGCTGACTCCGCTAGAGAGTATATCTCCCAGCTGTTGCGTCGTTTTCTTGCGGAACAGGGTACTCTTGCCCAGTTCTCATGTCCTGGTGCTCATGCTCAGAATGGCATTGCGGAACGTAAGCATCGTCATTTGCTTGAGACGGCTCGTTCGCTGATGATTGCCGCTTCCCTTCCACCCCACTTTTGGGCTGAGGCTGTCTCTGCATCCACCTATCTCGTCAACATTCAGCCATCGACTGCCCTGTAGGGTGGTATTCCTATGGAGTGTCTCACTGGTCGTTCTCCTGACTACTCAGCTCTTCGTATGTTTGGATGTGTGTGCTATGTCCTTCTTGCCCCGCGGGAACGCACCAAACTGACTGCTCAGTCGGTTGAGTGTGTTTTCCTTGGCTACAGTGATGAGCACAAGGGCTATCGCTGTTGGGATCCTGTTGGTCGTCGCTTGCGTATCTCACGTGATGTGACTTTTGACGAGTCTCGTTCTTACTAACCACGTCCTTCTTCCTCGAGCTTCTCTGTGGACGATATTTCTTTTCTTCTCCTTCCCGATACACCCTGCTATGTGCCTCATGCTTCACCTCTTCCTCCGGCACCTCTCATTCATTCTCATTCACCACCGACACCATCTTCCCCATCCTCCTCCTCCACCTCTCCACCATCCTCTCCAATCCATCGCCCTCTCTCACCGTTTCCTCTCCACTATACTCGCCGCCCTTGTACTGAGGATGCTTCCCCTGATGCGCCTTCCACCTCTGGTGCGCCTCCCTTCACGCCTCCCCAGGTTCATAATCTCCGTGCTCGGCCACGTCCCCCGCTTGATCGCTATTCTCCTGATCGGTACGGCCTCTCTGTTATTGCTGAGCCCACTTCCTATCGGACTGCCATGACTCAGCCTGAATGGCAGCTTGCGATGGCCGAAGAGCTTGCTGCCCTTGAGCGCTCTGGCACTTGGGATCTGGTTTCCCTTCCTTCCGGTGTTCGTCCCATCACCTGCAAATGGGTCTACAAGATTAAGACTCGCTCCGATGGTTCTCTTGAGCGCTACAAAGCTCGACTTGTGGCCCGTGGTTTTCAGCAGGAGCAGGGACGCGATTATGATGAGACATTCATTCCTGTGGCCCACATGACCACTGTCCGCATTCTCCTTGTTGTGGCTTCTGTTCGTCATTGGTTTATCTCTCAACTTGATGTCCAGAGCGCCTTCCTCAATGGCGAGTTGCATGAGGAGGTTTATATGTAGCCACCACCGGGGTACTATGCTCCCGATGGTATGGTCTGTAGACTTCGCCGCTCCCTCTATGGTCTTAAACAGGTCCCTCGTGCATGGTTCGAGCATTTCGCCTCTGTGGTGACTGCCGCTGGTTTCTTGCCCAGTGATCATGATCCCGCGTTGTTTGTTCACACGTCTCCTCGTGGTCGGATTCTTCTCCTTCTCTATGTTGATGACATGATCGTCACTGGTGACGACTCTGACTACATTGCCTTTGTTAAGGAACGCCTTCGCGACCAGTTCCTCATGTCTGATCTTGGTCCACTTCGATATTTTCTTGGGATTGAGATCTTCTCGACCTCTGATGGCTTCTACATCTCCCAGGAAAAATATATTCAGGATCTTCTTGCTCGTGCCGCCCTTGGTGATGAGCGCATTGTTGTGACTCCTATGGAGCTCAACGTTCAGCTTCGTGCCTATGACGGTGACCCTCTTCCTAATCCCACTCGCTATCGTCACCTCGTTGGCAGCCTTGTCTACCTTGTTGTTACGCGTCCCGACATCTCCTATCATCTCCACATCCTGAGTCAGTTTGTTTCAACACCCACCTTTGTCCACTACAATCATCTCCTCAGTGTTCTACGATATCTTCGTGGCACGATCTCTCATCGCCTTTTCTTTCCCCGCTCCAACTCTCTAGAGCTCCAGGCCTACTCTGATGCTACCTGGGCTGGTGATCCCTCTGATCGACGCTCGTTGTCTGCTTACTGTGTCTTTCTTGGTGGCTCTCTTATTGCCTGGAAGACAAAGAAATAGACTGCATTTTCTTGCTCGAGTACAGAGGCTGAGTTGCGAGCAATGGCTATGTTGACGGCTGAGATGATCTGGTTACGGTGGTTACTTGAGGATTTTGGTGTGTCAGCTACTACCTTGACTCCCTTGCTGTCAGACAATACTGGTGCTATCAGTATTGCGCGTGACCCGGTGAAGCATGAGCTCACCAAGCACATCAGTGTGGATGCCCACTTTGTGCGTGCTGCTGTGCAGGATCAGACTCTCGCTCTTCACTATGTGCCCTCTGAGTTACAGTTGGCGGACTTCTTCATGAAGGCACAAACTCGAGCGCAACATGGCTTTTTTCTCTCCAAACT